>NC_139972.1:3957500-4385000 GCF_963993115.1 Abramis brama
TGAGATTTCCCTGTGGTGTTATAAATCTGTGGTGTTCGCATGTCCGTCTGCCAGCCCACATGACATGATGTGTTCCCATCAGGAAACCCCTCCTCACCTGTGATACCAGGACAACATCTCTAGTCATGCTTTATTTTGTAGGGACATGCTGTGGATTGTATCACAAGAGCCACATCAGAAGACCTTGTAAAATATGTATAACTATCAGGGTTTGAAATGAACTTTTTCACTCACTGGCCAATTTGGCAACAACATTTTTAAGGTACCGGCCATTCAGAACTTCTACTAGCCAAAAAGAAAAAGAGGAAAAAGAAATAAACCAGATTAACTACGTCACAGCTTATATATTTATTTATTTATTATAAAATTTGGATTTCATCCATTAATTTCCTATTCAAACAAAATCCCGTCATCCCGTCAGGATGTTGGAAAATAACAATGGCAAGTATCGCCACATTATGTTTCTTTAATCTTGCTTCAATGCAACTGAACAAGCACGCCGTTATTTGTGTAGTGACGTGTGTGTTCAAGTAAGCCAGATATGAGCAGACTCTGCGCGATACGCTGTATTTACACAAACACAAGCTTACACACACACTTCCACAGCAAAGTGAGTAAACATAAGCAACCCGCCACATTGGCTAGTGATTTGACAGCGTATTTTTACGCGCTTTTGGCAGGTGTTAATTTCAAACCCTGATAACTATCAAGATCAATGTTTATAATAAGAGCTTTTCAAGGCCAGTCTTTTGACAGTTTAGAGACACAAGAGCTTCGCTCCAAACCCAAAGCAGAGAGTCTAGAAAAGAAGTCTGGTAAGTGACTGATTTGGGACGCTCTACTCAGACAGTACGTCATAATGGCTATGCAAATATCACACGGGAGACGCGACTTATCATTGGTTACAATAGAGCAGGGCTATTCAAATCAAGTTCCAAGAGGCCCGGTCTCTATATTTCCTTCCCAGCGGAGGTTCCACGTTTCCACCGGGGCAGCCAAAGTACTTTGTGAAAGAAAAAATCCTAAACACTCAAAATAGTCATCAAAGAAGAGAATCTTGGGCCCTGAGAGCCAAAGTTGGAATTTTTACCAATATTTACCAAAAAAAAGTACATATTTCTCCCAACTGGATATTAATATAAAAAGGTAAGATCTGATGTTTTATCAGGCTATTATTATTATTAATATTATTTTTACATTAAACCCTATGTGTATGGCAAAAACTGGAAAAGAAAAGTATGGACCATTTTTATATTTTGTTCAAAGTAATAAACTACTAAAAACAAACAATGTACATAATCTAATAATAAAAACTCAGCATGAGCACAAAACTATCTTACATTCTTTTTTCTTCCCTTGCTATCTTTACATAATTTTTCACATTACAGTATAAGATTGTTTATTATGAAATGCTATTAATATTCTGATTATTAATGCTAAATGTATGTGGAAAAAGGCACCACACGTTAACTTGTCACAAACCTGGTTTAGTTAAACGGTCGGAATCATCTGTATGTGTATTATAAATAAATGTATTTGCTGCTCACCGTGTTTCTGCTACTGTTGTTATAATAACCGTGTCATCTGCAGCTCTTAATGAGAATCTTTACGTCTTTAGCAGGAGAGAGACGCAACGCGCGAGCAGCGGAAAGGGCTTGAATGAAGCATGTTTGGCTCTAGTTAAAAACATTAAAGGATGTAGCGGCGAAATATCATTACTGTCAACAACCCTGAGCGCTTGTGTTTTGACACAAGACTGCTCACTTCAATCTGTAGAAAAAATGGTGAAATGATGTCTTGCATGGTCTGGAAGGAACCAAGCCAAACTTTGAAACTGTGAACTTTCAGTACAGGTCCAAAATATTGGGAATATTTTTAGCAGTGTAGCTACTTGTCTTGAGTAAGCAGCTGAGTAGACTAGCACTCTGCCTCGAATGCGAACATCTTGCTTATTCTAAACCCATCCAGCGCAGAGGGAACAGTTTTGGAGTTTGTCTACAACGGACAAGTCAAGGTAAACAATATAAACTTGAACATTTGTCTTTCTGAACGGATCCATGATGATGATGTATTGAAGCGTCCATTGTAGCGCTTTGCATCACAATGCTCCATTCACTTTGACGTGTTCATGACCTGTTCACTCTTTGAAGGTCTAATGCTGTGAGACTGGTTGAGCTGGAAAGTGATGGATGGATCTTGAGCGGACGCTCTCAATGTTCTGATGGTGTCTGCGAGGCTCAAAGTTCACACTTTTGGAGGAGATAAACCCATGAATGGCATTTTAATAGTAGTCATCGAAACAAATGCAATGATTAGATGAATTTTTTTTGATCCGGAGACTTCCACAAAAGATTTCTACACATACATTTTACAATATTTCTACCACTTCTATTATTAATTGATGTCAGAGAGGTTTCATCAAGTAACAAAAAGTG
Source organism: Abramis brama (assembly GCF_963993115.1). NCBI lineage: Eukaryota > Metazoa > Chordata > Actinopteri > Cypriniformes > Leuciscidae > Abramis > Abramis brama. Next base: position 3,959,936 of record NC_139972.1, read on the forward strand.
TTTATGAAAAACTATCCTAGCTTTAATGAGCAAGTCAGTAGGTGATAATTAGACATTTTTCTCATGCGTAGTTAATTCTGATTGTCTTGTAATGAAGATGAAGGATTTGAAACTGTGACCCCTGCAGGGCCAGACAGAAAGAGCCCTGCTATGAGCCTAATCAGGACACTGGAGTTAATCAGATACTGATTATTTCTGTCTTTTATTGTTGCTGGAATCTGCGTTTTCAACATTTGATGTGATTTGATTGATATAATTAACACCGACTAACAAAAGTTGGTGCATTTGATAGACGGCTTAATTGACAGCAGCACACAACCATTAGTTTTTAAACATTCAACCCATAGAAATTCACCATGGCAATCACAGTTTCTGCCATGCATATGCCAAATACTATAATTACTACAGTTACTATTATAAAACAGTTCAAACACAACTGCAAAATTGTTATCCTGCCAAGATTCCCCATTTTTACAAAAATATGGTCATTAGCACCAGAAAAGACGAACACATTCCCTGCCCTTCCTCTCCTGTAATATCAGGACATGTAATTAGAAGAGTTTCCACCTTTAAACTGCTTGGAGTTCAAATTTCTTCGGATCTGTCGTGGGATGCCCACGTTAAGTATATGGTTTCAAAGGTGTGTCCTAGAATCCACTATCTCTGTGTTGCAAAAACACGGGTCTCCCTTGTGATGTTTTAATGAAAGTATATTTGAAGTTTATACGGCCAGTTCTTGAGTACGCTAGCCCAGTATGGGGTGGACTACCTAAAGGTCTCTCTGATGAGTTAGAGAGGGTCCAAAAACATTGCTGTCGGATAATAGGTGTTCCAACTTCTACTGTTCCATCACTGAGTGAGAGGCGCGACAAGGCCACTATATGTACTTTTACTAAACTACACTGCATTGTTTCCTGTCTGTGTCTCCAACACCTACTTACCTACAACTTTTGTTTGATACATTTCAGGGTTTTGTCCTTCAATATCCTGCCTTGTCAAAATCTAAATAAAACTAAACTAAACTAAAAAATAATCAGTGTGTGATATGTACAATATAGCCTATGATAATATAGTAATTGCTGTTTAGATGATGTGGAAGCTTACATTATCGAGTATGTAAATTACTTTGCAAAAACAACTTGATAGTGGCTCGCTCTCACTGCGTGCAATACTAGCAATTCTTGAGTGAAAATTGTTTCTACACCATTTTTTTAAGCTTGTCCAAAACAGGCCTAAACCAGACAACATACCAGTGTAATGGGTGAGGTTTAGGGGTGAGTGTAATGGAGGCCAGCTAGTAAAGAGCTGTGCAGGTAAAACCTCACTCCCCTGATCTCAAGAGAGCCACGCTAGCGACTAACGCTAGAGGCTGCGGTCTTTAGCATCCTTGTTGGCACGCACATCTCTCATGAGGTTACATTGGTTCCGTGACCAGGATGGGAGTGAGGTTTAGGGGTGAGTGTAACGGAGGCCAGCTAGTAAAGAGCTGTGCAGGTAAACCTCACTCCCCTGATCTCAAGAGAGCCACGCTAGCGACTAACGCTAGAGGCTGCGGTCTTGTTAGTGTGCCCACCTTCTATGCTGGAAATCCTGGTTTGAATCCCGCTCGTCGTGGTGCAATCAGAACTGAATTGTTATCAAAAGAATCCCAGAAAATATCAAGATTTATTTATTTTTTTGTCAGTTTCTCACATCCCTGATCCATTCCAAATAATCTGTTACTCCTCAAGGTCTCTTCATACTCGCACAGAACGACTGTGAGAGACTTGAGCTTTTATCTGCTCGAGCTCTCGGGGTGATGTGAGGATGTGAAGGGTCGATTATGGATACAGCAGCGGATCGGGGCTGCTTGAGATTTGATAGGAACAGTTCAGGTTCAGAGATAAGGAGTGTGGACACACACACAGTCACAGATAAACTATTGCACCACACACAGGAATAAAATCACCCAGCTGCCCTTTCACCAACACAAACGAGCCAGGAGAGACATAAATCTACAAACTTTAAAACACTTTAAAAGGTCTGTTGAGTTTTCTTTAGCTTTGGTGACATTTTTGAGTTCAAATATCTTGCTATTTAAGGGATAATAAATAGTAAAGAGGAGGTTTCTTTTCTGATACTGAAGGGGTTTATTTTGCAATAAACACCAGCTGACAGTATACTTTCATGGCAATTACTTAATGAACAGTGTTTCCCAGATTAGCTGTATAATCCTGTCAAATATGTTCAGGTACAAGCAGTAATGCTCCTACATGTGATGTATAAATTTACTATTTATGTATTTGAATTGCATATTACATTTCCATGCATTTGGATTACAGTTTCAACATAAAAAACTAATTAACTTGATGTGATGCATATTTGTCCACTCTAAATCATTGAAACGGGTAAAGAAAATGGGTAAGAGAAGATGCCCTCAAAAAAAAATCATAAAATAGTTTATTACTAACTATTTTAATCTATTAAACTATTTTTGATTTGATTTGATTTAAATAATGATATATTCTATTTTCTAATGATATTTGCATTTATTCAAATAGCTTAGAAGCAGCATAAATGTTCATTGTGAAAAAAAAAAAATCACATTTATTCAGTTAAAAAGTATAGTTCAGTCATGAAACTCTAGAGGGCGCTGGCTGATGGTCCATTACATGCAATCTGAAAAAAAAAAAAAAAAAATTCATCATTACCGCATGGCACAAGCTGACTGGCTTCTCCTGATCCTGCAGCCAATGAGATGCTCGCTCAACATTTAAATAGTCTGGATCAGTGTTTGCTGTAAGCTAGTCCTGCAACGTCCTATCAGAGTTCCTCTGAACCCCTCCACCTCCCCAGCTCCACCTGCCTAGATCTGCTGCGGGATTTATATGTCTATTCATGCAGCAGCAGCAGCGTCAGCATCTTACATGCTCACAGCAGTGTCTGTGTGTATCTGTTATCTTTCCTGTAGCTCAAACAGTAGAGCGTTGGCACTTGCAATGCCAAGGTCATGGGTTTGATTCCCAGAGAAAACAAGAACCGATAAGAATGTAAATGTGTACCTTGAAATGCAATGTAAGTCGCTTTGGATAAAAGTGTCTGCCAAATGCATGAATGTTAAATGTTAGCAGTAGCAAGCCCATACTTTCTCTCCAGCAGCAGCAATAATCAACAGCAGCGGATCTAGTCTGGCAAGACCAAATACATTAACATTGCCATATTCAATAACATGTTAAAACTATTCAGAGAGTTGTCATGATTGAAATGTGGATAAAATAATGTTAGCTGTGGAACAAGCAATTTTTAGTTAAAATGTATGAGATTGAAAGAAATTGGATGTATTGATGATAAATATGTAAACACATTCAGTTTATTAGTACTGTTAGAGACATTTTACCCATTTCATTTATGCATGATGGACACAAACTGCATCATATTGTATTCTGCATCAAACAAGTTTGTTTGTTAAAATGGTGTGTGGAAATTTTATATGCAATTCAGATAAACATAAATCTTAATTTTAGGCATGAATATTTAGTTGAGTCCAGCATGTATACACTATATAAAACATCTTGTTCATCTTGTACAGCCTGTATAACTACTAGTTTGTGTTCTGCTCTGGCAGTATTTGTGTCGAATGGAGCTGAATGTCCACAGTGTTGCAGTGAAAGGACTGAACATAACAAGTAAAACCTGACACAGGAAAATGGACCCTCAGATTTAGAGTCTTGGCAGCACAGCAGGAAAGCTTTTAGCCACAATATCAATCAAATCCCAGATCACTCATATTTATGAGGATTTGAGCACTTCACTCTGGGAGAACCGCATGTCTCTGGATGTTTCCTCATCTCTCACCAGCATACATGAGAGCAAGTCAACACACATTACTGAAACTTCACTGCTAGATAATGTTGCACTAAACTTGACAGATAACTGACCAGTAAACCTCATACTATTTATTGTACCAGTAATTTAGAAATTTACCAGAACTTGAGAAATGTTGAGAAAACTAATAGTAAACTTAGCATAAAAGATACAACTCAACACATATAGTGTTGTTGAAGGAATACGACAGATATTTTACTAGTAAATGACACACATACCATTATAGGCATTCTAGTGAAGATGCACTACCAGTAAACTTGACTTGTGTGGTTGGTTATTGTAAACTTGACTAATATTGTTGTAGAAATTTAGCAGCAAATCTAAAAGATACTGGACCACTAAACTTGACATATGCAGATGAACAAAAATTATAGATACTGTATCAGTAAAACTTTGATTACAATACTATTATATTACTATATTAATATTACATTACTAATTATAGTACTAATTATGCTACAAGTAAACCAGAATGATGCATACCGTTGAAGCAAAATGGCAGATACTGTACCAGTAAACTTCACACTAAACGTAACTGTTTTGTCCAGAGCGGCTATATATACTGTATAAATGAATTAAATTAATAACTTTTTTTTAACAATCACCAAACTTACTTAAGCTAGACTATGACTCTGTTTTCTTCTAGAGGCAAAAACAAACTCTGTTGCATTATTTTCCTGTTATCACTGTAAAGCTGCTTTGAATCAGTCAGTATTGTAAAAAGTGCTATATAAATAAAGATGACTTGACTTGACATGTACAGTTGAAACAAAATTATAGAAACTTCTAGCACTCTTGTATAGTAGACTACTAGTGAACATACTGTACTGTACCAGTAAACTTGACTTTATATGGTTATAGTAAACTTGACTAATGCTGTTGTAGAAAACCACCAGTAAACCTAAATTATACTAGACAAACTAGATAAACTTAACACACACTGTTGAAACAAACATGTCAGATACAGTACCAGTAAACTTACTAATATAGTGGACTACTAGTGAACATGTACTGTACTGTCCTGTACCAGTAAACTGGACTTATATGGCTATAGTAAACTTGACTAATATTGCTGTAGAAAACTTGAATTACACTCTTGTGGTAAATTACTAATAAACTTTATTGATATGGTAATAGTAAACTTGACAAATGCTGTTGTAGAAAACTACCTGTGGTAAACTAGATGTAAACTTTAAAGATACCATACCGGTCATTTTCACTGAAGTAAACTTCAATCCCAAAACCTCTTTATTTTTGTGACAATGACTACTAGTTTGTGAAGTTTGCATGTCTCTGACATCTATTAATACATTTCATTATGAATGCTCATACATGATCGTCTCCATAACCTTGATGAGCGTGTAAGCCGCAATATTCTAGAGAATAAACTCATGATCTTCTGCAATGAATAATACAATAAGCTGTTATGGCTTGCAGTAGGTAATGAATACTTCATGATTGGTGCGGGAAGTTACAAACATCTGTCTGCTTAAACATCATCCTCTGGCAGCGGCTGTTGCTTTGAAGGCATTAGCCATGATCGCTGATATCACAGGATAAAGACGCCCTGCCGATCTATAAAAAGCTAATGCAACACGTTTTGCCAAAGTAAAAGCAACTCTAGATCTTTTATTGATGAAGATTATTTGATGGAGTGTAATATCTGTTGGAGGAGGAGGATGAATCATCATGTTAAAGTGGATCTGGTATCCTCAGGGAAGCAGCCTGGACTTGATAAGCTTCGTCACGTCAGCTGTAGATTTGCTTTAATTGGATCCTGCCGAAGTGAATTCTGATTGGTCAAACACAGCGGCCGGATAAACAAATCGTTTCTTGGCAACCAATCAACAAGTCATGGTGGTTTTATGTTTAACATGAATGCTATAGAGTGCAACAGTGTCCGTTCACTTTATCAGCAGCGTTGGTTCCGGAAGTTTTTTTTTTCTATCCATTTCTCCCATTAGGATTTAAAAAAAAGTCTTTGTTAAAACATTGTAAGACATGAACCAAGCCAATCAGCTAAGGAGAATTATAACATTACAAACTTTGATTTAAGGCAAAAAGTATTTGAAAATCATACAAAAAGTTTTTGTACTACTTAACGGCTTTAGTGGGGTAAAAAACTACAATCTTATAAAACATTGCGAACAGCATAACCAAACGATGTAGAAATATAAACTATATATATATAAACATCTTAAGTTTATAGCAAAATATACAAATATACAAGATATATATATACTGTATATATACAAATATTTACGTATTTTGAAAGTGTAGTGAGATCGACTCGATTACATAATTCGCAGTGCATCATGGGATTGGACGGAGCTTTTTGCGACTATGATTGGTGGAATTTTCTATACAGCATCATGGGTAATGTAGTTTTTTACCAGGAATTTCCACTGTTAAACACAATTATTTTAAAAATAAGCTGAAATAATGCAGACTTGTGTAATACACGCGCATATGTTTAGCGCCATTTACCACGCTGTGGACAATATAAACATGCATAGATGATGTATACTGAGGTGAATCTTTATATTTACTGTATTCAGATATATTCTGATATATTTATTTGTTTATTTCAGACTAAACTACATTTTACCACTTCAGTTATGGCTAATGGCTGTATAATGCTGGACATTGACACATCCCGAAGAGATAAACAGTCAAACGATCTTCTGTCTCCTGTCACACTTCTTGGAGAAACCTGGTTCTTCATGCCATTGCTTGCTTCTTTCAGCAATCTTGTCAAATAACCAAGTTGCACCCTGTTGTTCATCTTTCCGACAGACCCATGAACTCATAGCACAAACTCTGTGGTTGGGTGATGAGTCCTGCAGTTAAAGGCGTGTAACGCATTAGAGATAATGAGGTGGTCAGATATGATGTCACTGCTCCATCTAAACAGACCACAGAAACCACAGCTCAGAGCTTACTGGAAAACATCTCCTCTCTGCAGACAAACTCGACTGCTGGAATGTGATTACAGTGGATGAAGGATCGGGTGTAGAACATATAGAACATGCTGTCAGGTTCAGTGCAGCCAAAAATGAACAATTGGTCATTGTTTTCTCACCCTGATGTTTCTTTTCTTCTCCAGTGGTCAAGTTTGAGCTATGGGGCTATTTGGCTTTTCATAACAGATATGTTGCGTCATACTAATAGAAATACACTTTTAAAGCTTTAGTTGGAAGCTTTAAACGAAAATTGTCAGTAATTACTCACCCTCATGTTGTTCCAACCCTGTAAGACTTTTGTTCATCTTCAGAACACAAATTAAGATATTTTTGATGAAATCTGAGAGCTGGCTCACTCCTTCATAGGCTTCTATTGGCCGACGCTGGTCATGTGTGTGATGCGTGTGATGCTGGCCAATAGTGAGCCTCCGTTCTGACGTACAACCCAGAAGCGCTGCGCTGTTACACTACGTGAACTCACTCAGAGAAACACAGAAGAAAATGAAGAGTTGAATAAAGTCGTTATTAGGGCCCAAGCCCTGAAAGGGCGAAGGCCCTATTGTTTTCGTAAGGATTATTATTATTTTCTTCATTATTGTTTTTTTTGCCTTTTTGCCACTTTTGCGGCCCTTAACATGCTCAAAAACTCTTGAAATTTTGCACACACGTCAGAACCTGTGGCCATCAGGGCCGGGCTGAAGCTGGTACCGGGGCGTGGCAGGGGGGCTCGACAGCGCCCCCTGGAATGGGGTCCGAAAACTTGGTCCATAAATCTAAAACACGCTTGCATGTAATAATATGAAACTCAGTACACATATAGATCTCATCGGGCTGAACAACTTTCGTGCTCTAAGTTTTACAAAAGCCTAACAGGAAGTCGGTTATTATACATTGTTTGGAAAACGCATACAATGGAATGTGAAATACTCCTCCTAGGGAATTCATCCGATCGCCACCAAACTCGGTATGAATGAAGTCAAGACATTGAGGATGAATTCTTGCGAACGAATTTTTGATATCTCGAACGGGGTCTGAAAACTTGGTCCATAGATCAAACATGCTTGCATGAATTAATATGAAACTCAGTACACGTACAGATCTCATCGGGCCGAACAACTTTCCCGTGGTCAAGTTTTACGCCAGCCCAACAGGAAGTCGGCTATTATGGGTTGTTTGGAGAACGCTTGCTCTGGTATTTGAAATAATCCTCCTAGGCAATTCTTTCAATTGCCACCAAACTCAGTCAGCATAACGTCAAGACATTGAGGATGCTAAATTGCGGACGGATTTTTGATATCTCGAACGGTTTGGCCGTGGCGAGCAAACGAATTTATGGCGAGAAAAGATAAAAACGAAGTGTTATAACTTCTGCATACATTAACTGATCTTGATGAAACTTCAGCAGTGTGTTCGTGGTAAGAGGCCGATCACATGTATGTAACTATTGTGAGTCAAAGTTATAGCGCCACCAACTGGCAGCAGGAAGTGTGTCACTTTCTAAATGCTTTTGACAAAAGAGAGGGGGTTAATTTTATGTACAGTCACAAAAATCAGTACACATATTGGTCTCATCGAGCCGGACAATTTTCTAATTTACAGTAATTAGCTCTACTAGGTTTGAATGTGGATTTCTTTGCAAAATCAGCCTCTGAATTTTTACCCACTCCTCTTAAGTGGTTTATTTTATTCCCACCAAACTTTTTCAACATGATGAAAATACATTAAAGATGCTAAATTGTAAACAGATAATAAATATCTCAAACGGTTTTGCTATGGCGAAGGATTAAAGCAGGGTTCACCAATCTCGGTCCTGGAGGGCCGCTGTCCTGCAGAGTTTAGCTCCAACCCCAATTAAACACACCTGAACCGGCTAATCAAGGTCTCACTAGGCATACTAGAAACTTCCAAACAGGTGTGTTGGAGCTGGTTGGAGCTAAACTCTGCAGGACAGCAGCCCTCCAGGACCGAGATTGGTGAACCCTGGATTAAAGTAATGTCAAAAAAGGAAACACTAAAAACCTCTTATCTTCTAAAAATGTAATTATACACCATTTATTTCTATATAAAATTATACAAATATCAGAACTAAACCCATTTTATTCTTTTTTTCAATTTAATAATTGTTTAAGTTTAAAAACATCCAGAATGTTTTTTTAGTCCAAAAAATAAATAAATTATGTCATTCATAGTGCTATACTGCCCTCTTGTGTTCAAAGTCAGGTAGGCCTATTGTATCTATATAAAAATATACTAGATATGTGACGGTGAGGAATATTTTACCACCGGTTAATCAACGTGTGACACCGCTGGGGGCTTTTGAATTGCTAACTTAAAAGCGAAAGTAAAATATGTTCGTTCGCACTGACATGGATAATGGTGCAGAGCGAGCGTTTTCAATGAATTCCTATGGAAGTAGGAATGGACTAAAAAACGTTCGCTCTTCTCTGCCCGTTCCTCGCCGTGGACGCACACCATATATATATATAGGGTGGCGGTGCCACCGGCTTGGGTCCGCAATCGCTGCTCGCAGCTATATTTTTTGTTTGTTTTTGCGAACACAAAAATTCTCGTCGCTTGATAAACTTAAGGTTGAGCCACTGTAGTCACTTGGACTATTGTAACAATGTCTTTACTAACTTTTCTGGGCTGGCAGATCTCGATTACAGAGAAGCCTATGGAGGAGTGAGACAGCTCTCAGATTTCATCAAAAATATCTTAATTTGTGTTCTGAAGATGAACGAAAGTCTTACGGTTTTGGAACAACATGAGGGAGAGTAATTACTGACAGAATCTTCATTTTTGGGTGAACTAACCCTTTAAGTCTGTAGATTTCAATTACAATACACATCTTTAAAGGCTTCAGCAGCACTTGCATATCCCAGAACTTACAGTTGTATTCCTATCTAGAAGGTTTTTACTGAGGGGTTTGTTCATATTTCATTTGCCTGATATATTTAACATTTTATTTCTAAAAACATGGTGAAAACTTTTTTTTTTGACAGTATTTTCTGATTTATGGAGTGATAAAAGGAGAAATTCAAAATCCCCTCAATAAAAACCTAAAGTGAAAACTTTAAATCTAACATGTCAGCAAAATCAAACAAGAATTCTAAACTTGGATTTATCAAATGTTCAGATTTATGCTCTGGAATTATATGCAAAATAATGCATATTTAATTAGATAATGCATCATTTGCATTTTTAAACATAACATTTAAGAAAACTTGCAATACAAAAAAATGTTTTGCACTTCCTTATGTAATCACTCAACTGAGGAAGTACAGTGATATATATTATTATTATTTTTTTTTTTTACCCAATTCACCTGGGGTGTCTTGTATTAAAATGACAATAAGCACCATAAAAGTATAATCAAATGTGCATAGGACTTGGGCGCTATGTTGAAAACTCTTCTGTAGCCACAGGAAAGCTTTGTATGATAAAATTCGACTGATGGCTTTAGTTTTTTTTCCCCTTTCCTTATGCTAATATTAACCATAATTGAATATGATGAGATATGAGAGCTTCAGAAATAGCTTAGGAATAGTCTTTTGTATATTATTGTTTGACTGACTTTATTCACCCAGAAAGAACAGCTTGTTTGTGTTGCATGGAGAACAAAACAACATGAGGAAGAGTAAAGGATGGCTGGAAGCCAATGGTTTGACCACATTATTTTATATGTTTTTCTGTTGTATTCGATTGTCAGGGGACGAGACCATCTTCACTAACTGTGTGTGTGTTTGTGTGTGTGTGTGTGTGTGTATAAAAGCATACAGTGTTGTCCCTTCTGTCTGCATGTATCAATCAATTATTTCAGGGGACCTGCCAGCAGATGTTCCCGTTCACCATGATCTGCAGAGCTTCGAGAACCGCAGCGAGAGGGAGGAAACCAGTGACACACTCACCAGATATGAAGTTTGTTCCAGTGTCAGTCATCTCAAAAGGGCATAGCTTGTCTTTTCAAGGGCTTCTGGGAAACTGCAGTAATGCCACCTGTAGCCATGACAACACAGAGAGAGAGAGAGAGAGAGAGAGAGAGAGAGAGAGAAAATGCTTGTTTTATGATCCATAGAGAAATAAAGAACACAGAGAAATGCAGATTCCATCATCAACATGAAAGAAGAGAAGTATCATTCTAATTTTATAGCTTTATATACTATTATTGTCTCATTTGTGTCTATTTTTTATTTTGGCCAAGGTATTTTAACACAAATATCTGAGAGCATGTCACTGAAACATAAGCGAACACTGAAAGAGCAGCACACATCAGCAGTCAGTATTAAGCAGTGGTGTTGTGGCACATCACTGACTATATTATGAGCTTTTTCACACATTCATCAATGTGAAGTGTTTATATAACAACTAAAAATAATGCTAAGTGCAATAACTGGAGCTCCAGAGAAACAGGCATCTCAACTCTATTCATATTTCATCAGCACAGAAGAGACCAAAGAGAATATCATGAAAAATGAACAGCATTATGACAGTGAGTTTGAACCCACTGCTTGAGTTCAGAAACATATCTTCATCGATTAATATGAGTTGTGTTTGTGAAGTCAAATAGTAATAGTTACAATTAGCGATCATTTTGACTCGGTCCAGTAAACAAACACCCACATCACGCTAAACTCCACTCACATTTCCTCCAGAAAGATCTAGTTGTTATTCAATTCGTGACTGATTCCTCTCAGCGGCGCAGTGAGAATCAATAACTGTTTTCTGATATGAGTTGTGATCGTGTCCTTCAGTGGCGCTCGAGCGCTAGACACCTGACAGAAAATCTCCCAGCAATTTCTATGCAACAAGAAGAAAACTCTTAAATGTAAGGTTGTTCTCTGTATCTCTCAGATTTTACAGATACAAGATCTCATGCTGCCCATAGGCCGCATTTCTGAGCAACATTCACACATTTGAAACAAACATTATCGTCTTCTAGGATACCAGAATCTACGGCAGCATTAATATACCTTTCAAGAAGAAGACCATCCCAGAATGCATTACAATATAGAGCATACTAAGCTATTTGAAGCAAAAAAAAAAATAATTAAACAATAATCATATTAATAATAATAATAAAAAAAAAATATATATATATATATATATATATATTATATATATATATATATATATATATATATATATATATATATATGTGTGTGTGTTGTGTGTGTGTGTGTATGTGTGTTTTTTTGAAAGTCTCTTCTGCTCACCAAGGATGAATTTATATGATAAAAATACAGTAAAAACACAAATATTGTGAAATATTATTAAAAATTAAAATAGCTGTTTTCTCTGAATATATAATAAAGTGTAATTTAGACATAGAAATCAAGACAGCCATAAATATTAACTTTATTGTTCTTAAATGTTAAAGTGAAATATTACAGTACTAATATTTCTTATTTAGTTTAATATTTTTATTTAGTAATAAGAGTCGCTGCAGAATAAAAATCTGCTGCATTTTTTTTTTCATCAAAAATACAGTACAAATTGTGAAATATTATTGGAATGTAAAATAGCTGTTCTCTATGTGAATATATAATAAAGTGTAATTTATTAATGTGATCAAAGCTGAATTTTCAGCATCATTACTCCAGTCTTCAGTGTCACATGATCCTTCAGAAATCAGTATAATATGATGATTTGATGATCAAGAAACATTTCTGATTATCATCAGTGTTGAACACAGTTAGTTCTCTCAGATGGTCCCTCAGAAGACAGCTGCCTGTGTCTCGCGTGATGCTTTGCAATGACCCTGTTTTGTCCGAACAGCTCCTCTTTCTCTATTTTCTCTGACACTCATTTGTAATTCAGTGCATATGCTGAGAGCATCCATTCATCCACCCCATGCAAAATGCATAAGTGTGGCTCTTCTCAAGTGATGTTTAGTGTATTTACCCTGGACGCTGAATGTGTCGGAATCACTCAACCCGAGTCTTAATAACAGACCCTGCAGAAGACTGAGACGTTCAGAGGAACAGGAGGTTTGATTCTACACAAGCTGAGTGCTGAATGTGTCTTTAGATGGGTGGATCACTTTTCAAATGCAAGCATAAGACTATAAAGTATCTTTACGAAATAATGACAGATGAAGGACACTTAAAGTCAGCATGAAGCAGAACAGAATGTTAGTTATTCATAGATGTTATTAAAAAAAACATTTATTTACACCGTTCAAAAGTTTGTGGTAGATATGATTAAAAAAACAATACTTTTACCCAGCAAAGATGCATTAAATTAATAAAATTGACATTTAAAATGTTACAAAAGATTATATTCTCTGTGCAAGCTGAATTTCATTCAATTTCATTTGATTGACTGGAAAACTTCTTTGCTCTGAACTTGTGAGGCTGCCAAATGTAAATGTCAATGCTAATATCACTGTTTCTTACTGACTGTATGGTCAATCTGTGTGGTGTCAGAAACACCCACACCCACACCCACACACACACACACACACACACACACACACACACACACACACACCTCTGGGACACCGAGATAACATGCAGTCAAACAGAACAAGCCACTATTTTCTCTGTAAATGCTGTTGCTGTGATGATCAAAGTGAGCTCTTCATGCTCTCCTGTGCTGTTTGTGCTTTTCTCCTCCTCAAACACGTCGCTCTCTATTCCTCTCTTCATCACTTCAAGCCACCACATTATTCTCTCTTATCCAGGTCTCATAATGAGGGCCAAATCTCCCCTTGTGTTTGCGGTTTTAAAATCTCCCCAGAGCTGCACTTTACAGTCAGGACGCTTTCAAATCCCCTTCTGCAGGATTAGGGCAAGGATCCCTGTGATTTGGAAAGTAAAAATGAAAACGTGACCTTCCATACTGAAATGTGAAGATACAGCTGCGAGCAGCAATTACGGGGCCATCGGCGCAGTCACTGCAACCCCGGCACAATCGTAAGCTTCAGACGCCGGCAGAAATATGATTTTAGGATAATCGCTTCAAAGGTTAGGAGCAGATTTAACTTTTGACCAGCACAGCTCATCGGGACCCTCGGGGTCGACTTCAAAGCAAAGCCAAAAAAACACAGACAAGATGCAGATGACCTGATCTTTGTATGTAAGGTGGGGTTCACTGCACTCAGAATGAACAAATGGATCTAAATAGAGCAGAAGCATGACATTAAATCCTTTTTACAGTTTATCCACCACTAGGTGCTTCTGAACTTTTCATTCCAGCCTGCATTTCAGCAAGATGTTCAGTAAGAAGTCTCTTCTGCTCACCAAGGCTGCATTCATTTGAATATCATAATCGTCATAATTGCATCTTTAACGGTTCACTCCGTCGCTTAAGTTAAGTGCACCCTGTCACCGGTTAAACTGCCCTGTCAATCATCTTGTCACAGTTAAAATCCTCCACATTCTGTTTCATTTAATTTCCTACCATATCAGAAAGAAATGTGGAGACATGCGAAGACTCTTATGTGTTTGCATAATGATGCATTCAAAATTGAATGTCCAAACGGACCTTTATAAAAGTTGATGAAAAATAATGTGGATAACATTGTATAAATATATTTTTGTCAGATTAGATACTGATTATTAATCACTCAAACCCCTTTATCTAAACTTCTCTACTTAACCGTCGGTCTCACATATCCGCCATGTTTGTAGTTTCTTAACACACGGTTCATTTGTTTGTAGTTCTAATCGAATCCTTGTCCAATGCACAATGGGTTGTGGGAAATATTAGCCGTTATGGATCTGCACTTCGGATTCTAACCGGAAACAGAAGACCATCCAGGAATCTTTGGAATACTCGTTTCAACATACTAAGGTTTGGGACACACCCCCTGTATTTATACACACATTCTGATGTATTCTATTAATATTTCTGACAGATAGTATGCTGTGGCGTATGCTGTGGCGAGCAGGACAAGGTGTGATTAATGATGAGCGACACCTGCGTCTCGTATCTCACACGGGGGAGCGACGACAGTGAAGATCGAGAGAGGACCAGGCCTGGATTTATGTTGTGTTTTGTTTGTTTTATTATATGTGACTGAAGTCGTCCATGAGGGAAGGTGTCTTTACTTTAATTTTGTATTTGTTTATTTATTTTTATTATTAAAGTTGTTAAATGTTCGCCGGTTCCCGCCTCCTTCTTCCCACAACATCTAACCTTGCTGCACATGCAAACTGTGACACCGCATCAGTGTTCTTATGACTGTACAAGAAAAAAAGCCTTTAAAAATGCTATTTGAGCATAAGAAACAGCATTTATGGGGCTGTTCATTTTGTTGCTGATTGGAAATATGTTATTTAAATGTGAGCATGGCAAGTGGTTTTTGAGATTTTAAGATTCCCCCGTTTAAGTAGAAAAGACTTGCTCTTGGATGCCCGAAATAGCTTGCCTGGAGTCCTTGCAAATACGGCCGCCGAGTGAACAGACTTTCTAACAGATCTGGGGGCTCGTCCGGGATATTCCCAAGAAACACAAGACCAAAAATCATCCTCCATCACAGGTAAGTTGTTTTTAATGTTTTCCTGAGGTGGTCCCGAGTGATTCCAGGAAGATTTGTCTGCAAGGTTGCTGTTTAAATGCACAGTAACCTGAAAAATATATTAGAGTAGTCATTCCCTCTGGCGTGAGGAAAATCTGTGTAGATCCGCTCTGACGATAACAAAGTGTTGAACAAAGTATCCTACATTGTTGTCATTTACATTGCATGTATAGTTCAGTTATTTTGCCTTTTTAATCCAATTTTGTGTCAAACATCTGAAATTTTGGACGTCCAATAACAATGAGTGAAATAAAATCCAGTTCATTACTCACAAGAAATGGAAGGTGAAGTTAAGCACATTGCATTGAGTAATACAGTACCCAGTGCAGCGATCTCCCCTGCATACTACACATTACATCAAAAGTCATACAGACATTCTATGCATACAGAAAGTAAACACATTTTCAGTGTGCATACTGCATAGCCAGTGTATCACTCAGAAGCTCCGCCCACCATGACCTCTTCAACTGTGAAATCTGCTGACATCAAAAAAAAAGAAAAGAGCTACAATCATATTCTTCACACTAAGTGCACTGAACATGGGGTGCGTCTCAATCAGCTCCCTAAATCGTGAGTCAGTATGTTGTATACATGAATTCGGGACCCTGGATCACTACACATTGGGACATTCTGCCAACATCACTACTAATCATGCTAATGATTTTATTCACATAAACATTGATCAACGAACATAAACAGGAAGTCAACCGTTCTTGCTTAAGCACGTAAAAACAAACCTCATTGGTTCGCATGCCTCTGACCAAATTTGGTGCTGTAGACATTGTTCAGTGATCAATGTGTAAATGCATATAGTAAATCATTTGTACAGTTTATCCACCACTAGGTGGTGCTGTACTAAAAATGCACAACCCTCTGATCAGTGCCTGGACTACTGAACTTGAGACGCAGACAAACATGCACACATGCACTCGTATGTGCAGCTTTAGCGTGTCTAACGTGTGTTTTATCGTCTCTGTGTTGTTGTAATGACTCTATAAGTTGGCAGGCGGATCACAGCTCCCAAACGTGAGCTCACATTCACATTGCTCATAATTCATTGAGTGCCACTTCACACAGAAACACTCCATCCACGGACAACAGGCTCATTAGTGCTGGTACACGTCCACTTCCAACGCCTGACTTTACACCGTGACGGCTCTTTGTTCTTCTCTCGTCTCCGCATCAGGCAGGTTTTAATATTCCTGACCATTCGCCACAGTACGACCCATATGAATGTTTTATTTTGCAGGGAGCAGATTTAAAGCGTGTAACATTAATGCAAGAATAATCGGTCACTGATCTGCGAGAGTGTCATTCAAATGAATGTTTATTACCCAGGCAGACATCAATTTGTACGAAGGTGACCGGCTGTTATTTTCAAATCTGAGTCAGAATATTTCAGCATCAGTGCCATCTCTCTCTCTTTCTGTATGCTGGATGGCGATATTAAAACAAACTCACATAAAATATAATCATAAATAAGCTTCTAGGCCCTCAGTAGCCTGACCTTAGACCATTTGATGTCAAATTCTAAAGAGTAAGGTCAGACATTTTGTAGCTGGTGAATCGCCCTGTGAAATTAGGTGAAATAACTTATCTTGCACATGAACAACTAGGATCTTCATTTACATGAAATATCAATATATTTACATATATATTTTTTGGACAAAGTTAGACTTGGAATATTTTCAAAAGTTATCAGTGTTTTTGCAAAAAGCCTTAAATCTCTTGAACAAAAGGTGGCACTGTGTTTAAATTTCTCAGGCACCTTCAGAACATGCTGACGATGACCCCTACCATTTTTTGTGCGATATGTCAAATTGTTTCAAATATATTGCAATGTATGACAAATTTCGAAATGGGGGACCAATGGTTAGTCCGACATAACACAGGGAATCACCAAGACACCAAGACTGTGATTTTCTGGTAATCTGTTCAAAAGTTATGAGCAAAAATAGCCCTTTTCAGATCTCATGACCTGTAGGTGGTGCTAATCCCAAATTTGGCATTTACCATCAGATCATTGCTTCAATGAAGCAAACCAAATTTCGTTTTGATTGATCGAAGTTTTGCAGAGATACAGCCTCTGAACCAATTTTGGATCATTAAGTTTGCGTCACCATAACTTTTAAACAAAATTCTGTTGGTCAGAAGATCATTTGAGCCAATTTTCATACGAATTGGACAAAATTTGAAGGAGTAGTAGCGAAAAAAACAAATACTATATTTTTCAAAACGACGACTACTATATTAATGTAGGATGTTGAATGTGATCAGCATGAAGATATTAAATCTTCTAGATCATTTTTCTAGATCAAAGGGTTCAAAAGTTATAACCATTTCAGTAGTGGATTTTTGAACTGGTGGTGGTGCTATAGAGACCCCAACGATTGTCAGATTACTACTACCCTCATTACAAGTGTGCCAAATTTAATCATTTTCCTCCTTACGGTTCATAGGGCTGCCATTGACTCCCAAAGGGGAGGAGGAAGAAGATTAATAAAGTAAATGTGCCGTCCTGTACAGGGTTTGAAAAGGAAATTCAATGATTCGTTTTATTTCCTGTACAGGATGGCCACGTTTTTTCAATTGGGTTTTAAACCGGCTCACTGAAATAAATCGGAATGGCTATTTTTAGAAAGTTACTCCCAAACAGTGTAGAAGATTCAGAGAGCGATTCAATATTGTAGAGTTAAAGGTGCTGGAATCTCATTAATGGTTAATTGAAGGATGTTTTTTTCCCCATAAATACAACATCTGCATAAATGTGCTGCGGCCGGTTAGTTGGTTGACTGTGACATGTTTTAAACAGCCTCCAATGAAAATGAAAACGTGCAATGAAAATGTATTAAATAATTAGGATTTTTTTTTTCTTAAAAAAGGTATACAAGGAGACTTTTACAAGCAAAATTTTTTAATAAATAAAATATTTAAATGAAATATTTCTGCTTTCAATTTTAAATAATTATGGAATCTTGTATGGCTTAGGCCGAAACGCGTTTGTGAGGACATAGTAATAATAAATGTATGAAAATAGAACCTGAGAGTGCGGTTTTTCATCTTTACTCTTGTATATTCTAAACATCAAATTAAATGACATATACAATTTATTTTGTTAATTGAAATACCAATAATAAACAGAAAAAAATATATGTTCTGCATAATGTGGGACTTTTAATTATAAACAAGCCCAAAGTATACCGGGACTCTTATTTTTAAATGAGTTTACTGCTTCCAGCTGCTCATTCAAACGCCGGAGGAGCTAAATCTTGCACTCTTAGAACCATCTAAAACATATTACAATACAAACACCAAAAAGTAAATAGTCATAATTCATAAGCAATCGTTTGACATAAATGCGCAGTACCGCGAATCAGTAGAACATGGAACAGCCCCACGTTTGACTTTGAACTTTCAGCGCTCATATTTATTTAATTAAATCATCGCCAATAATCACATTAAACCGCAATTCCTGTTTTCCAGCCTGAAATTTAAGACTTTTTAAAATGATAAGTGATAAGACAATAAAATTATGACTTTTTATTCGCACACATATCTATAACCGTTCGCACTGCTGAGCCCTGTGAACCACTGTGAGGCTGCAGCGTGTGTGTGGCTTCATTCTGCTGTTTGGCAGTGGCTAAATTACGACACAAAATCTTGGTTCATCCTCATAGTTCTTCTTGGACGAATGTCAGATTTACAAAGATCCTGTTTGGAAAGATAAACACTGAGGCTGGCTCAAGAAAATCAGCCACAGTGTTCGTGTAAAGAGCATTTTCTGCTGAGGATTACGCTTCACAATTGCTTAATTCCCTAAAGATGCTTTTGTAATTTCCTGTAGATTATGTGTGTAATCTCTCCACAGGATTATGATATGTTCCCGTGATGCTGAAGTCACGATGCTTGAACCGGTTTTAACTCAGACTCTTAATGTATCACAAGATTCATTCACACACACACACACACACACACACACACACACACACACACACACACACACACACACACACACACACGCGCACACACACACACACACGCGCACACACACACACACACACACACACACACACACACACACACACACAGTGTTTAAGACATTTGTTTGCAAGAATGTAAGAAATGTAAACGATTAAGAAACTGGAAAACACTGATTGATGGCTATTCTGAATATATCAGAGTCTATGTCTGATTGTTTGTGATAACTGAATAAGAATAGTTAGAAATCATATTCTAGATGCTGCAGGGGCAAACTTCCATTGGAACCCCAAGAATAAATCTTTGTAATTAATTAATTTAAACTAAATTGCTTTCTAGAGTACAAAAGTCTCCAATAAATAATAAAATAATAATATTTAATATTTAATAATAAATACAATTTCCTGACATTTAAATGCAAACTCCATCTCTGCATGTGCTGTGAGTTTAACACAATCATTACATCACAACTACAGTAAAAACATTGTGCTCTCCAGCCGGTGAATCACCCATTTAAAGAGCTTGTGAAATTACGTGAAATAAAATATCTGGCACACCAACAATGAGGACACAATTTTTGATGAAAGATGCTTTTACTGTATGACTCACAGGAAATAATCATTAGCTGGAAACATTAGTTGCACACACACATACATACAAGACTATACAAGTGAAGAAAAATCATGTTACCCAGAAAAAATAAAAGGGATTTCATAAGGCCCATTTAAAGGTACAGCAGCAAAAACCATCTCATCTCAATTTATTTATAAAGCACAATTAAAAACAACCACAGAAGATCAACCACCCCTAGGTTTTAACTTTGACTCAAACTCTGCTTAAAAGAAAGAGAAGTCTTCACTTTAGGAGGGCTGTGCAACGACTAATCGCGATTAATCACATTCAAAATAAAGGTTTGTGTTTACATAATATATGTGTGTGTGCTGTGTATAAGTATTTTGTATATATACATACACTCACACTCATGTATATATTTAAGAAAAATGTGTTATTTATATGTAAAATATTCATATTTGTATATAATATAAAATATGCATAAATATACAGTATATACATGCAAATATTTCTTAAAGATATACATGTATGTGTGTATTTATATAATTATACACAGTACGCACATATATATTATGTAAACACAAACTTTTATCTTGGATGTGATTAATCGCGATTAATCGTTGCACAGCCCGACCAGCCCTCTTAGTTGGTAAAAACTTGATTTGACAACTAAATTAATTTGCTTATCAAATTTAAAAAGTTTTTTACACACGATTTAACTGAAGAAGATAAAACATCAGAATTTAAATGAGAAATGTTTGGGACTTCAGAAGAGCCAAACACGATGATCTCTGTTTTACTCTCATTTAGATTTAAAAATTTTACGACAGCAAGGCTTTGAAATCGGAAAGTCAGGCACAGAGGGAGTCTAAGCTATTTTTTTGCTTCAGGGCAAAAAGTTGTGTATCGTCTGCATAGCAATGATAGTCCAAGCCATGTTTTTCAAAAATAGAGCCTAAAGGAAGCATGCAGAGAGAAAACAATAAAGGGGCCAAAATAGAGCCTTGGGGGACCCCACAAGCCAAGGGGACCACACCGAATGGCATCCTCCTATATTGACCGAGAAGCTTCTATTTTTAAGGTATGACTGAAACCAACTTAGAGCAGTTCCTCTGATGCCCACAAATTGCTCTAGCCGAGAAAACAGGACCTAATGGTCAACTGTATCGAATAGCACTTAAATCTAAAAGTACCAGTACAACTGTTTCTGAAAAACTTATTTTGAACAATTTTGTTGCAGGAAAGCTTGTCTAAAATTCACTTCAGAGGAAAACATGCTACAAAAAATGTATTTCTTCTATGAGCATTAGTACAAAAAGGCACAAAAAAATAAAGTTGCTTGACTTCTGCGGATGTTATTTCTGTCTAACCAGTCTGAAGAAGTTTCCTCAGTGCGACGTGTGAAGACGTTTTGCTCATTCTGGTCCCGTTCTGTGCTGTATTTTCTCCACTCATCTTCTTTAAGCCCTCTTGCTTCAGACTCTCAAAGTCAAAACAGTTTTTGTGCTACAGTGATTCGTCACACGGGCTGCAACGCTTCAACGCTCACATTACTGCAAAGCCGAGGCTCAGTCTTGTTTATAAATCATTTCCCTCTCTTCAGACACAGAAAATCAGCTTGTACAAGCATATTTTAAGCGTGTGCATCATGCATTAAATTCATTAATTTGTAATGTCATTTGACATTTTCTTCAGAGAGATTCAGGCTGGAAACATACACTACGCATGAACGTCAATGCATTGGAAGTGCATCCCGTGGTTCACATTTAACACGCACACACCTCAGCTCTCAGTGGAGCGAGAGCTTCCTTCAAATAGCTGGTTAATGAAGCCAGATGTGTGATTATTCAGGTAGCTGCTATAAACATGTCAACCATGACAGTATTTGCAGATATAGCGTCCCTTACGTCCAGGGCCGGAGTGGGGACACTTTTCAGCCCGGGAGTTTCAGGCCTAAGACCGGCCCACTTTTTCCATGGTGGAATTCCAAATTAGCACTTTTTCCAAATTGGATAAATGAAGCAACAGTTCAGCTCTTTCTATTGTGTAGTTTGTATTAATACTATGGTTCAACAAATAATGTAAAGGTTAAATAATAATTCATTTAGACTTTATAAGAAGCAATTGCAACTTTATTTCACGCAATTCTGACTTTATAACACGCAATTGTGACTTTATTTTTTGCGACTTTATTTCACGCAATTCTGACTTTATATCTCGCAATTCTGACTTTAAAACATAATTGCAACATTATTTCACGCAATTCTGACTTTATATCTCGCAATTCTGAGAAATAAAGTCAGAATTGCGAGATGTAAACTCGCAATTGTGAGATAAAAAGTCGTAATTATCTTTTAAAATGTTTTATTCTGTGGCGGAAACAAGCTTCCATACCTCCTGGCCTCTTCCTCCCATCCATCCTCCCTGACACGTACCGTTACGGTAGGGCCGGCCCAGCTTTCGGTAGGCGGTGCCGCGGTAGCCTACCTGAGAAAACGTTTTGGAAAAGACGGGCTATGGACCCAACCAACTCTATAATAGGGGAGGGGAGAACTCCCTCACATGGTACAACCCATGCAGAAGCTGCGCGCTGCGGTGTCAGAATTGCGGTACGTGTGTAGCCTAATGTAACTAACGTGACAAATGTGAAAAAATAAATAAATAAATCCTTGACCGGCCCAAAAGTGAAGCGGCCCACCGGGAATTCTCCCGATTCTCCCGATTACCCACCCCAGGCCTGCTTACGCCAACGTTGCATAATAAAAATTTACCGTTCTTGCTTTTTTTAAAGGAAAATTGCAGTATTTATTATAAACGATTCATCCGCGCACATCCGTTAAATTCATGTTCCTGGTAATCTTGAATCAGAATAACCTCCTCTCACCTCTTCTCTTCTCTGATGATGAGGGCGGGGCAACCTGTCACTCACATGAGATCCACCAATAGCAAACCACAACCATCCAATCAATTCCCCACAGACAAAATCAAGCCCCGCCCACATTTGCTCTTGTTCCAGAGGCTGGATATACGGCACAATAGGGAAGAAAGGACGAGCGAGACTTCCCTTTCATGCTAACTTTAAGAACTGTTCTACATTATGCATAACAATGATGAAATTTGTTCTGATATAGCTTATATTTAGTATAATTTGAGACACTGTTGGGATCTCTTCTTACATTCTACAAAAGATTAACTTGCGATTTGTCTTTCATATGGATGCATGTGTCCTCAGATTCAGATCAGTTGAGAATTCCGGTAGGATGAGTGCCAAAAATTAGTCAATTAGAGAAGAAAAGAAGAGGGCGAGAGCGGGAGCTCTAAAGAAAAATAATCCGATTATGTTCCTGGGAGAAGAGAACATCTAATATTAAAGCTGCGATAAAATTAGATCCTGTAGATACTGTACGCCCACCTACATTCACGCTCTCGCAGGATCGATGTGTTTGTGACACCCCGTCTCATTAATAACTCCCAGTTTCACGTGGCAAACAGGCAAACGCCGGAGGGCTGCGGGCGCCTGTGCTCTCTGGCAGAAATACGGCCTCTCGAAGCACGAAGGAGGTCCTGCAGGACTGCTTAAACATCTGTACACGCTCCGCTCGGCACCAGGGACCAATCCATTATGCATCGCAGCTGCTGCAGAGGAATATGTCACCTTCACAAACCCCGAGCGCCTCTTGTGATGAAATGTTAAAGAAGAGCTCTTTTAAATATTCACTTTGTCGCTCTTCAAAACATCGTGTTGGATGCGGGAAACAATTGTTTGATGCACTTTAGATGGGAGGAAAACAGTCAAAACAGAGTCGAGGGCTATGATACCTCTCAGAAGGCATTGTGGGATATTCTGCATCCTGTTTACGGCTAAATGTAGAAACAACCGCATAAACACCATGTGACCTGGATAGTGCTTCATGCACGTGTTTACCATACTGCCATTAGTATCAAACTGACAAAGTGCAAAAGGGCGTTTGTTTTCAAGCACCTCTCCATAAGAAGATATTAAAACAAACACACACTCCTAAAAAATACTACACGCATACTTAAATAGTGTTCATGTTAAAAGTTTGGGGTCAGTAAGATTTGCTTGAAAGAAATGACTTTTATTCAGCAAGGATGCATTAAATTGATCAAAAGTGACAGAAAGATTTCTAATTCAATTAAATGTTGTTTTTTTAAAACTTCCTATTCAGCAAATAATCCCAAAAATAAAATGTATCATGGTTTCCACAAAAAAAATAATAATAATAATTAACTGTTTTGAACATTGATAATAATCAGAAAAGTTGCAGATTATCATATTAGAATGATTTCTGAAGGATCATGTGACATTGATGCTGAAAATGCAGCTTTGATCACAGGAATAAATTAGATTTTAATATAGAAAATAAAACAGCTGTTTTACATTGTAATAAGACTATTTTTGATCAAATAAATGCAGCCTTGGTGTAAGGTGACCACCCGTCCCGCGTAGCGCGTGCGCGCACAGCGTTTGAAGCCCAATTCATGCGTCCCGCAAATTGAGACCGTGTCACGCATAATCCATGCTTGCTCAAAAAAAAAGTTGGTCGCTCTATATCCTCGAGCCCCAGGCAGCCAAACGAACATTACTTGACAGTTCAGCACGCTATTGTTGCCACACCCACCCCTCAGTTGAACTGCTGACTGTTGTCAACTTTTTCGTTGTTGTCATGACAGCGCACGCACGCGCATACCAGACACACTGGGAAGGAACTTTTAGATGCGCGCTTTCCAATTCGAAAAATGGAGAAAGAGACTGTCTGAGAGGCACCGCCACCATCAATTAAACAGAGAAGGTGTGGGTTCAAGAAAGACTGGGAAAATGAATATTTGTGGCTGATAGGTGTTGAGGGGGATACCGAGAGGGCTTTTTGTGACCTTTGCAAAACGTCCTTCTCAATCGGACATGGAGGGGAATACGATGTCAGTCGTTTTTTTTTTTTTTTGAAAATACTTTTTTTTTAACTGTTCCTGTGGTGTTGAACAACTACAATTCCTGTTAATCCTATAATTGTATATTATAATTTATTTAAAGTGAATAAATTGTAATGAAAAATAAATTAAATGAAATAGTAGCCTAAATCGTAAGTGGAAGTGCATCTGTCAATTCATTGAATGTTCAAAATATTATGAATCTTTATTTAGAAAAAAATACACATTGGTTGGCCTATTCATGAGCATACATCAGCAATTATACATGTTTAGGGGAATAGGGCATTATTAATATACCATGATGATGTAAGGTGGTATGTGCTAGAAATGGGTAAACCACTATCCACAGTGAGTCTGCCCATGGGGTGGGGGCACCGCCGCGCCAGGCAGTGTCCCACATTGTCCCTCAGAAACATACCCCTTGTCCCCCCTTGGGCTTATTAGCAGGTGGTCACCCTACCTTGGTGAGCAGAAGAGAAACATCTTACTGATCCCAAACTTAAGTTCATTCTATATTATTCACTATCCTGAACAAGCAAAATGTATTAACACACCAACAACTAGTTATTTTTTTCTTCTTCAGATAAAAAATTCTGATGAATTTGGAAATGTGTATCTAGAACATAAATACACTTCTGCTCAAAACAAACCAAAATGGCAAACTTCTAATCAGTGATCTAATTATGATCCGACCTGTCATATGCTACTGTAACAGTGTTACACTGGTTGGGAGGAAACTAATTAATAAGTCAATAAGTTTCCAGCCGAAGGGAACACTAATTACCATAACTGTGACTTCAAACACAACAAAGACTTACCAACAGCACATAATAGCACTAAAACCTCTATTAATGTGGACAACTTTTGTGCATGTCTCCGTGAATCCCTCATGTATTGCCCTAGCATGCATAATTAAATTAATCAAGCGCAAGGGCTTATGGGTATTCCACCATCGCAAAATCCCACAATGCAGTGTGACCAGACCAGCTATATTAAACACTACTCTGAAAATGCAAAATGCAGTAACTACACCAACAATTAGCAATTTTGTCAGATTAGATACACTGATGAACATTTAGCCAGAATAAAAGGATAAATGGGAAGATAAACTAAATGGCAACAAACTCCTGAACAGCATAAACAGCAAAACACTGATCTGTCAGTTTGAGTGGCCTGTCAATCATATGTCAACTTCTGACTCGACCAATGACGTTAGTTTGGGGGCGGGGCCATCTGTTTGACAAGCAGTTCTGATTGGTGCAGGAATTCCACCTTTAACTTTTAGCTTAATACATTTTGAAAACTGTGGCATCCTGACAGTTATTGGCCGAAGCTGATAATGTCAAAACCGTTGATAAACTGCCTTTGCCGGAATATCAGTCTATTTTCACACTAACTATGATTTGTGATGCACTGATCAAATCTCACATACTATATAGAATGGATAAAGTATGAATTATGCTGAGCAGGTCTACACCTCACAAAAGCACAGCACATCGATCCCTCTCTGTGTCCTACTGTCATATTTGCATACTGTAACAATAATCCATATTGGTTCTCTCTCTTCTTCCCCGCCAGGTTGTTTTTAGCATCACAGGCGCGTGCCGGATGCGGTCGGGAAGAAAGCAGAGATGGTAAACATTAGCGAGGAGGAGATGCTCTCTGTCTCTCTCTCTCTCGTGCATCAGCGGCCATTTTGAGAGAGTCAGTTTGCAGTAATATGAAAACAGAACAAATTCAGCGGCAGAGACGGCAAATGAGCCGAGCCTGAATTATTTATAACCTTTCATTTCACCACCGGAGAAATACGAGCTCGGAGAGAGAGAGACAGACAGGAGAGAGACGTGGCTCTTTTGGGTTTCTATCATTCATATTTTCTGACAGCAGGTGTTCAGACCATCATGTCCTGTAATGGACTCCAAACATCATCACACTCACATAAGACATAAAGCCAATTCCCTCAGTTTTACGATACGTTCGAGAATAAAACACGAGCGACTTCATTCGGTGCAGTAAAGAGAACTGAGGTTTTGACTCACTCAGCAGTTTATTCAGCCTCATATCTCTTTTTGTTCATCGTCTCTGTACGCTGTACGGTTCATTTTATTAACCCTGTTGCTGGGCGCTCATTTTATGCATTATTTATGCAAAAACAAATGATAATATTTTGAGTGATTCCCTTTATCTGTACGCTGTCCCGTTAAAACCTTTTTTCTTTACAAAAAAACAAAACAATACTTTTATTCAGTGAGAAAGCAATCGAAATAAGTAAAGACGTTTATAATGTTTATAAAATATATATATTTTAAATAAATGCTGTTCTTTTGAACTTCCCATTCATCAAAGAATCCTGAAAAATAAAATGCAACACAGTTTTCAACACTGATGATAATCAGAAATGTTTCTTGAGCAGCAAATCATCATATTAGAATGATTTCTGAAGAAACAACATTCAAATAACATCAATTATATCGCAGCATAACAAAAACACCCTCCAACGCCAACAAAATCTCTAATTAATCACGCCAACACAGACGCTTAAAGTTTAAAATTACGCAATTCGTCCGTAATTGTGTTTCGCCTCTAACAGGCCAAACAGACTCTGAAAATAGAAAAAACGCTTATTTAACAACACAAACTAACTTGTCTTGCTTGTCTGCACAGTGGAAGTACTGCGAATCCTGACCTTTGGGTCTTGAATCAGACACAGACCGCAGGCGGGCGGCGAAATCAAGACACTGTTTTACCCGTGACCTTCATACCGACATCCCTGAAACACCGGCATCACCATCTCTGAAGGCCAAACAGAAATCACAGCAGCGCTTGACAAGTCTTCAATGACGACGAAGGGCACCAACTTACATTCATTTTCATTCCTCTCGTTTCTAAAGCATAGTAAAAGTGTATTCAATGTTAAGTGTCCAAAAGTGGGAAACCCTGTTGAATATCTGGCCTCTGAAGTCTGTGATGATTTAAAGACATGAAAGAGCTGTAAAACCAATGGCCCTTAAATACGAGAACAATCATGCAGTTAAAGAAAAGCGATGGTTAATAAACATTAATACCGCCTTAAACGGCTCACATCACAACTTTCATTGGCATTTTACTCTATTCCCTGAAGTCCACTTGTAATATTATTAAAGTTGTTAGCACCGAAAACAGTCGTAATTTACTTTGACAGTCCATTTTCCAGTTGCCAGAATAAAACAAGCCATTCTGTTGCTTCTTTACCACAAGGATTCAAGCCTTTTAGAGCCTCTGATTCATGCTGTGACTGATTCAACACACAAACTGTATGAAGGTTTGGAAGAGTTTGTTCTCCATCTCGAAGATTATAAACATCTGCTTTACCTCACGAGCATTACAGTTCTGCAGCACAACGCCACTATTTATATAAACTTGTGAATCTGCGGTAAAACACGCCACAATCAGTTCTCACTGACGTGATCTGGCACCTCCATGAAGATCAACTTCAGTAATGCACACTTTCTTAAACATTGTCAAACTTCCCGTGAATGAGAATTTAAACAGCTGCAAGAGCAAAGGGATCATGTTCCTCGAGGCTCTTTTATAATGCATAAACATAAACAAAAATATATGCAGAAAAAAAACATCATTATGAAATCATTTACTTGCAGATTATCTGTGAACTCTCCATTACACTGTGCCTCGATTACAAAAACAAATGCTCCGAACAGACATTTAATCCTCTGACGCGATACGTGACGCCATTAAGATAAACCATCCACTTGTTTCAGATGCTGGGATCTTCTGAAGTCTGTACAGAGACTCAAACCAGCTGTTTAAACTGGACAAACATTCTTTAACTCTTCCATTTGTCCTGTTGTCGACAGACTCAAGTGTGTGGAGTCCGTCAGAAACTGAACACACATCTGTATACTGTATCAGTGTAGACAGCTTCAGTCATTATAATCTGAACACACATCTGTATACTGTATCAGTGTAGACAGCGTCAGTCATTATAATCTGAACACACATCTGTATACTGTATCAGTGTAGACAGCATCAGTCATTATAATCTGAACACACATCTGTATACTGTATCAGTGTATCAGCGTCAGTCATTATAATCTGAACACACATCTGTATAATGTATCAGTGTATCAGCGTCAGTCATTATAATCTGAACACACATCTGTATACTGTATCAGTGTAGACAGCGTCAGTCATTATAATCTGAACACACATCTGTATACTGTATCAGTGTATCAGCGTCAGTCATTATAATCTGAACACACATCTGTATACTGTATCAGTGTAGACAGCATCAGTCATTATAATCTGAACACACATCTGTATACTGTATCAGTGTATCAGCGTCAGTCATTATAATCTGAACACACATCTGTATACTGTATCAGCGTCATTCATTATAATCTGAACACACATTTGTATACTGTATCAGTGTAGACAGCGTCAGTCATTATAATCTGAACACACATCTGTATACCGTATCAGTGTATCAGCGTCAGTCATTATAATCTGAACACACATCTGTATACTGTATCAGTGTAGACAGCGTCAGTTATTTAATCTGAACACACATCTGTATACTGTATCAGTGTATCAGCGTCAGTCATTATAATCTGAACACACATCTGTATACTGTATCAGTGTAGACAGCGTCAGTCATTATAATCTGAACACACATCTGTATACTGTATCAGTGTAGACAGCGTCAGTCATTATAATCTGAACACACATCTGTATACTGTATCAGTGTATCAGCGTCAGTCATTATAATCCGAACACACATCTGTATACTGTATCAGTGTAGACAGCGTCAGTCATTATAATCTGAACACACATCTGTATACTGTATCAGTGTATCAGCGTCAGTCATTATAATCTGAACACACATCTGTATACTGTATCAGTGTATCAGTGTCAGTCATTATAATCTGAACACACATCTGTATACTGTATCAGTGTATCAGCGTCAGTCATTATAATCTGAACACACATCTGTATACTGTATCAGTGTATCAGCGTCAGTCATTATAATCTGAAAACACATCTGTATACTGTATCAGTGTATCAGCGTCAGTCATTATAATCTGAACACACATCTGTATACTGTATCAGTGTAGACAGCGTCAGTCATTATAATCTGAACACACATCTGTATACTGTATCAGTGTAGACAGCGTCAATCATTATAATCTGAACACACATCTGTATACTGTATCAGTGTAGACAGCGTCAGTCATTTAATCTGAAAACACATCTGTATACTGTATCAGCGTATCAGCGTCAGTCATTATAATCTGAACACACATCTGTATACTGTATCAGTGTATCAGCGTCAGTCATTATAATCTGAACACACATCTGTATACTGTATCAGTGAATCAGCGTCAGTCATTATAATCTGAACACACATCTGTATACTGTATCAGTGTATCAGCGTCAGTCATTATAATCTGAACACACATCTGTATACTGTATCAGTGTATCAGCGTCATTCATTATAATCTGAACACACATCTGTATACTGAATCAGTGTATCAGCGTCAGTCATTATAATCTGAACACACATCTGTATACTGTATCAGTGTAGACAGCGTCAATCATTATAATCTGAACACACATCTGTATACTGTATCAGTGTAGACAGCGTAAATCATTATAATCTGAACACACATCTGTATACTGTATCAGTGCAGACAGCGTCAGTCATTTAATCTGAAAACACATCTGTATACTGTATCAGCGTCAGTCATTATAATTTGAACACACATCTGTATACTGTATCAGTGTAGACAGAGTCAGTCATTATAATCTGAACACACATCTGTATACTGTATCAGTGTATCAGCGTTAGTCATTATAATCTGAACACACATCTGTATACTGTATCAGTGTATCAGCGTCAGTCATTATAATCTGAACACACATCTGTATACAGTATCAGTGTATCAGCGTCAGTCATTATAATCTGAACACACATCTGTATACCGTATCAGTGTATCAGCGTCAGTCATTATAATCCGAACACACATCTGTATACTGTATCAGTGTAGACAGCGTCAGTCATTATAATCCGAACACACATCTGTATACTGTATCAGTGTATCAGCGTCAGTCATTATAATCTGAACACACATCTGTATACTGTATCAGTGTAGACAGCGTCAGTCATTATAATCTGAACACACATCTGTATACTGTATCAGTGTATCAGCGTCAGTCATTATAATCTGAACACACATCTGTATAATGTATCAGTGTATCAGCGTCAGTCATTATAATCTGAACACACATCTGTATACTGTATCAGTGTATCAGCGTCAGTCATTATAATCTGAAAACACATCTGTATACTGTATCAGTGTATCAGCGTCAGTCATTATAATCTGAACACACATCTGTATACTGTATCAGTGTATCAGCATTAGTCATTATAATCTGAATACACACATCTGTATACTGTATCAGTGTATCAGCGTCATTCATTATATTCTGAACACACATCTGTATACTGTATCAGTGTAGACAGCGTCATTCATTATAATCTGAACACACATCTGTTTACTGTATCAGTGTATCAGCGTCAGTCATTATAATCTGAACACACATCTGTATACTGTATCAGTGTATCAGCGTCAGTCATTATAATCTGAACACACATCTGTATACTGTATCAGTGTATCAGTGTCAGTCATTATAATCTGAACACACATCTGTATACTGTATCAGTGTATCAGCGTCAGTCATTATAATCTGAACACACATCTGTATACTGTATCAGTGTAGACAGCGTCAGTCATTATAATCTGAACACACATCTGTATACTGTATCAGTGTAGACAGCGTCAATCATTATAATCTGAACACACATCTGTATACTGTATCAGTGTAGACAGCGTCAGTCATTTAATCTGAAAACACATCTGTATACTGTATCAGCGTATCAGCGTCAGTCATTATAATTTGAACACACATCTGTATACTGTATCAGTGAATCAGCGTCATTCATTATAATCTGAACACACATCTGCATACTGTATCAGTGTATCAGCGTCAGTCATTATAATCTGAACAACCATCTGTATACTGTATCAGTGTATCAGCGTCATTCATTATAATCTGAACACACATCTGTATACTGTATCAGTGTAGACAGCGTCAGTCATTATAATCTGAACACACATCTGTATACCGTATCAGTGTATCAGTGTCAGTCATTATAATCTGAACACACATCTGTATACTGTATCAGTGTATCAGCGTCAGTCATTATAATTTGAACACACATCTGTATACTGTATCAGTGTAGACAGTCAGTCATTATAATCTGAACACACATCTGTATACTGTATCAGTGTATCAGCATCAGTCATTATAATCTGAACACACATCTGTATACTGTATCAGTGTATCAGCGTCAGTCATTATAATTTGAACACACATCTGTATACTGTATCAGTGTAGACAGCGTCAGTCATTATAATCTGAACACACATCTGTATACTGTATCAGTGTATCAGTGTCAGTCATTATAATCTGAACACACATCTGTATACTGTATCAGTGTATCAGCGTCAGTCATTATAATCTGAACACACATCTGTATACTGTATCAGTGTATCAGCGTCAGTCATTATAATCTGAACACACATCTGTATACTGTATCAGTGTATCAGCATTAGTCATTATAATCTGAACACACATCTGTATACCGTATCAGTGTATCAGCGTCAGTCATTATAATCTGAACACACATCTGTATACTGTATCAGTGTAGACAGCGTCAGTCATTATAATCTGAACACACATCTGTATACTGTATCAGTGTATCAGTGTCAGTCATTATAATCTGAACACACATCTGTATAATGTATCAGTGTATCAGCGTCAGTCATTATAATCTGAACACACATCTGTATACTGTATCAGTGTAGACAGCGTCAGTCATTATAATCTGAACACACATCTGTATACTGTATCAGTGTATCAGCGTCAGTCATTATAATCTGAATACACACATCTGTATACTGTATCAGTGTATCAGCGTCAGTCATTATAATCTGAACACACATCTGTATACTGTATCAGTGTAGACAGCGTCAGTCATTATAATCTGAACACACATCTGTATACTGTATCAGTGTATCAGCGTCAGTCATTATAATCTGAACACACATCTGTATACTGTATCAGTGTATCAGCGTCAGTCATTATAATCTGAACACACATCTGTATACTGTATCAGTGTATCAGCGTCAGTCATTATAATCTGAACACACATCTGTATACCGTATCAGTGTATCAGCGTCAGTCATTATAATCTGAACACACATCTGTATACTGTATCAGTGTAGACAGCGTCAGTCATTATAATGGCTTCTGTCTGCTTTTGACGTGACGCTCACATCCAGATTAGGCAAATGTCAGCTGTTAAGTGACTGAATGCCAGTGGGTGGGGCCTGTGATACAATGATGTAAAACTATTTGTTGATGTCGTATACAAATATATTTGCCCATGTGACGTCACAGATCCTGCAATATCAAAACGAGCTGTTTTAGGAGCTTTTAATTGTACAAAGACCTCTTATATGTCGATCGAGAGAGAGAGAGAGAGAGAGAGAGAGAGAGAGTGAGAGCTCCTGTGGTCTTTATTTCAGCTGTTTTCCGCTGACAGCACTAATTATCTTCTGAACCAGTGAACTGGGAAGCGTGATTACACACATGCAAACAGTGAAGAGAATGGGTAAGTGATTAAATTGGTTAAATTAAACTTTACTTTTGAACACAACAGGTCCTCCGAGTAGGTGGGCGTTGAGCTTTAAACCACTGAATTTTAAAGATGTTTCATGAAAAACAATCAATTTTGAGTGAATAAATGCAGGTGAATGATTACCAGCATCAAGAGCCAAGATTATTTTCATCAAGATTGAAGAATTCAGGCTTCTAAATACTAAAAAGTAAGAATATTAAGCCATCCAACAATTACACTACATTATATTCACATAGAAAACAGTGGTAATAACATTTCACTGTTTATACTGTATTTTTGATCAAATAGATGGTGAGCAGTAGTTGTGCACGTCCATTTTATGGCTTCATGCACTGCATTCTTGGAAGTGAACTTGTTCAGACACAGATGGAAATGGTTTTATGATGGCTGACGTATTGTCCCGTATCAGGACGAGTGTACGAGTGTACGAGCACATCTGCTGAGGGTCTGGAGGAGTTCAGCTCGACTGCTTTCCTTCATTACCAACTGAAGCAGGAAAAGATGGTGTCCTGTTAAAATGACACCACTTGTTTTAAAGGAACAGTGCACTAAAAGTGAAAAACTTCAGTGAATAACGACTTAAATGTGAGTCTGTTCCTCACATCAATTGTCGTATGATTTCAGAAGACCCTGAATATAGTGTACAAGTTATGTTCCTGTTATGTTATGTTGTTGTTACTGTTATGATACTTTTATGGTGCTATTTTGTCCTTTTGAGAGTATAAATCACCAAGCACTTTTTTCCAAGCACAGACACAACACTCCTGTTGTCACTTCCACAAAACCAATTACCTGCAAAACACATCTCCACGCGCCGCACACCCGCACACTGATTTAACGCCATCTGTGTTCTCCTGCTAATTCACAAAGTCTTGCTGAATCTCTTATTCTGCTTTTGGAAGCAAAGACTGAGCTGGCGACGTTCATCTTCTGCTCAGGAAAAGATGATTAAAAAAGTCTGAAAGATGGGTAGAGATCGCTCTTTCCTTGGAACAAACATATCGTGTCTTTCACACTACGCTGACCGCTGACGTCACACTGATTAACAGCTTACACACATTCACCACAACCAACACTATACTGAAAAAGAAGAAAAAAGTCATACAAAATAAAGTTCATTTCATTTCATTTCATTCTTTTTAAGCACTTTATATGGAATTCACTGTAATAATACATCAATAAAAATATAAATAAAAATTATCTTAAAAATATTTATTTAACGGATGATAAAAATAATAAATACACAAATAAAAATGAATGTACAAAAAATAAATATAATACAATAAAAATATACAAAATATTGTAATAAATAAATAAAAATGTAAATAATATCATAAAAATATAAAATAGATTTAAATACAAATACAATTATTACAAATACATTTATAATAAATATTTAAATATAATAATAATAATAAATAAAATAAGTACATTTCATTTTTAAGAACCATTTATGAAAATGTTATTGTATTAAAATAATATAATATAATAAAATAAATGTATATTGATTTTATTATAAATAAATAAAAAGTCCATTTCATTATACTAAGAATCCTTTAAGAAAATAAATACTACAATATAATAAAAAATAAACAAACATATACTATTTATTTAATAATTATTTTAAATTATTTTACTTAAAATTAAAATAATAAATAAACAAATAAATTAAATAAATACATAAGTCCATTTCACTTAATTTGTTTAAGAAGTCTTTAAGAATAAAATTACTATAATGTAATTAAACATTTGCAATTTACTCCAACAGCGTGTAGTCATGGTTGTCATGTAAACTAAAGGCTATATGGTGTTTAAATAGTGGACGAGCCCTCCGATATGTCCCACCCGAACTTCCTGTTTCACTTATAAGAGACTAAACTAGTTTAAATGGCCAGTAATAAGGAGCAGCGCCTCCAGTGTAGAGCTGTGGTCAACTCCATCTGAAGCTCACAGACCACGAGACCTGCCAAATCTCAATGAATTTATGAATTTCATCTTTGCAGAGCTGGAAGCGTTGACCTTGTGCTGCCCCTCTTCAATTAAAAGCTTAATATCCATCGCCATTCAAGTGTAAATTGAAAGCAGACAATAGAGGAAAAGCAGTGAAGCA
Source organism: Abramis brama (assembly GCF_963993115.1). Classification (NCBI taxonomy): domain Eukaryota; kingdom Metazoa; phylum Chordata; class Actinopteri; order Cypriniformes; family Leuciscidae; genus Abramis; species Abramis brama. The sequence goes on from NC_139972.1 coordinate 3,995,656, forward strand.
CAGCCGCTTCTGATTATTTATCCACACCGGACCAAGAGATCATGAGGCATCAATAAAAATGGGAAATCATGAGCTGTGACGGAAGACTTACATGATAGAAACTCCTTACAAACATGCTCTCCAAAGCATTAAGCTCATCTCCTCCTCCTCCAAAATCATTTTGCTCATCATTTACTCACACTCATGTTTTTACACAACCCCATGAATCTGATCAGCCAAGGACACAAAATATAATTATACTGAACAACAGCAAATATTTCAAAACAGATCTGCTATTTTTATTATTATTTTATTACTACTGCAATAATACAATTCTACTGTCAAATAAAAAGCCAATAACAAGAATAATAAAAATATCATTAATAATAATAATAATTATTATTCAAAATAATATATTTGTATTATTATTATTGTTGCAATAATACAGTTGTACTGTAAATAAAAAGTTATTTAATAACAAATATAATAAAATAATAATAATTACTATTATTATTATTATTATTATTATTATTTACATTTTATTATAGGTATTAATTGATATTACTTTTGCAATAATACTGTACTGTAATATTGTACTGTAAAATAAATTGTCAAGACCTGAATAATAATAATAATAATTTATTATTATCAATATTACTAATATCATTATTTACATTTTATTATTTTTGTTAATATTACTATTGCAACAATACTATTGTACTGTAAAATAAAGTATTCATTATTCATTATAGTTATTATTAATGATTTATTAATGATTTTTTAAATCATTAATATTATTAAAATTAAAATGTAATTGTTATTTTATTAAATCACAATTGGAACACCACTATTATATTCTGTAAAAAAGTATTTAATCACAACAACAACAACAATAATAATAATAATAATAATAAAATGTATTTAAAACCAGCTATTTTTGGATGTAAGCAATGTATGCAAAAGTCTCAGATCAGAAAATTTGGAAATCCTCGATGAACTCCTCTATGTGAATATCTGATGTGTCGGTTTGCGTCCAGTGAAAGCGGACTGGAGCGTCATGAGTGTGTGTAAATGATGGCAGAGTTTTGATGTTTGACAAGAGCACTTGAGATGAAGCCGATTGAGGAGGACTGGAGACGAGCAGTGCTCCGTAATCCTCCCTGGGAATTATCCCTCATCTTTCCCCACTACAGTCTCCAGAGATCAATAACACAGAGCTGGTCTGGCTCATCACAGGCATGATGGGTAAACAACACGCAAACCACCGTGTGTTCGGCAGTGTGTCACCAAAGAGACATTCCTCAGACGAACACGGGCCACAGGATCACCGGTAAGAAGCGCTCGTCATCTAAAACAACAATTATTCCTCAAACAAACCCCACACAATGAGAGATGAAGCCTTGAAGAACAGATAAACACACTCTTACTGTGAGGGCTGTGCTAGTTTGCCCGTCACTGTCTCTCATGCCCATTAGAGAGAGAGAGAGAGACTATAACTAAGACCCTGAGTTCCCAGCAGAGCACAGAAAAATTATAGTATCAGGAGAAGGGCATGCTGGGAAATCTGCAGGGGGTTGTGGGACATTGCAGAGATAACAGGCCGTACGGGAACACTGTTCTGCTGGAGAACCAGCCCTGAACCTGAACATCAATGACCATCTCCACCCATTAACCATCCAGAGCCTTTAGAAACTAAACCCCTTATAACTCATAGCTACTTATCCCCTAGCAACCACTCAGGAAACCATAGCAACTACCTAGCAATGCCCTAGAAACCACATAGAACACTGTATGCCCTGGCAACGTTACTTCACAACCATAAATAGTCTACAGTTGTTTTTCTCCCAAACTAACTAACTAACTAACTAACTAACTAACTAACTGAATTAAAAACAGGTTAACTAACTAAACTAAAATATAAACTGGTTAACTAACTAACTAACTAACTGAATTATAAACAGGTTAACTAACTAACTAAACTTTAAACAGGTTAACTAACTAACTAACTAAACTAAACTATAAACAGGTTAACTAACTAACTAACTAACTAACTAACTAACTAACTGAATTATAAACAGGTTAACTAACTAACTGAATTATAAACAGGTTAACTAACTAATCAAACTAAACTATAAACAGGTTAACTAACTACCTAACTAACAAAATAACTAACTAAACTATAAACAGGTTAAATAACTAACTAAACAGGTTAACTAACTAACTAAACTAAACTAAACTATAAACAGGTTAAGTAACTAAATAAACTAAACTATAAACAGGTTAACTAACTAACTAACTAACTAACTAACTAACTAAACTATAAAGATGTTATCTAAACAACTAACTAAATAAACAACTATAAACATGTTAACTAAATAACTAACTAGTTAGTTAACAAACAGGTTAACTAACTAATCAAACTAAACTATAAACAGGTTAACTAACTAACTAACTAACAAAATAACTAACTAACTAAACTATAAAGATGTTATCTAAACAACTAACTAAATAAACAACTATAAACATGTTAACTAAATAACTAACTAAACTACAAACAGGTTAACTAACTAATCAAACTAAACTATAAACAGGTTAAATAACTAACTAAACAGGTTAACTAACTAACTAAACTAAACTAAACTATAAACAGGTTAACTAACTAAATAAACTAAACTATAAACAGGTTAACTAACTAACTAACTAACTAAACTATAAAGATGTTATCTAAACAACTAACTAAATAAACAACTATAAACATGTTAACTAAATAACTAACTAAACTACAAACAGGTTAACTAACTAACAAAAGAACTAAATTCAAATAAAAGTTATTTCATAAAAATGTTCATGTTAGTTCACAGTGTATTAACTGATGTAAACAGATACAACTTTTGATCTTTAAATCAGTAAATGTGGAAATTAAAATTTATTAAGATTAGTAAATGTTGTAGAAGTATTGGTCATTGTTAGTTCATGTTAACTAGTAATGTTAATAAATCAAAACATATTGTAAAGTGTTAGCATTTATTCTGATTATTAACTGTAAATAGATATTGAACACGGGTTAGTTGAATTTAATTAACTGCACCGCACAGAATTACTGCTTTCCTATAATATTTCATTCACATTTACATTAATGCATTTAGCAGATGGATTTATCCAAAGTGACTTGCACTTCATTCAAGGTATATATATATATATATATATATATATATATATATATATATATATATATATAATGTTGTCAGCTCATGCTTCTCTGGGATATAATGGTTAATTGTTATATTTTACAATTGTAAAACAGTAATTACTATATATATATAGAAAAAAATAGCAAGGTTGGCATCGTAACGAGGTTAGACTGAACAGAGAAACCAATTTCAGTCTAATCAGGAAAAACTCTCTCAAAAGTGCTTTTAAAACTTGATAACTTATAACTGATAAAAAAAGAGAGAATGACTGATCCTGGTATAGTGCAGAATTAAAGATAGATTAGAGGAGTTCAGTAGCAAAGCAGCATCACAGAAATATAAAAATAAAAAGATAAAAATGGAACAAAATCCAAAGATGAGAAAGACAATAATGGATTTCTGTAGTTACAGAAATGAATCAAGACTCAATCATCAGGCTTGCTTTGTTCAGTGAGTATTTTTGTCTCTTGAGTGCAGAAAATCTGAAACATATCCATCTGAAATTATATGATGCATTAGTGATCTTGCGTTGTTATGACAACCCGTTGTATTAGACTAATTATGCAGTTCAGATGTGGCTGGATGTGTGTACTATCAACAGCACAGGAAAGAGGATCCGCTAACCTTGAATATTTTAAATGGAAAAGTGTGTGGGAGTGTTTTTCAGTTTCCCAAACGTTTGCCAAATCAGCCTGTGCCTTAACGAAACTTTAATTAGTGAAAAACGACAGCTGTGGATGATTCTGAGAGAATAGTGCACCAGAAAATGACAATTCCTGTCACAACAATAACAGCATATGGGTTTTGGAGAGACATGAAAGTGAGCGATTTTCATTTTTGCTTTAAAATAGTTAGTCTCGATCCTAGTTTAGTGCTCTTTCTGTCGAATTAAACTGCAGAATCAACTGATTAGACTCAATGTCATTAATTAGTGGGATATCTGCAGTGTGGCTCAGTTTCATTTCTCATTTCTCACACTAATTGTTTCAAAGCCTAATATAAGCAGAAATAGACCAAATATTTTCTGATAACAGCAGCACAGAGCCGGGCTGTGTCAAATTATTCAGATAAACGTCCACTGACTCGGCACCATTAGAGCTGGAAACACAGGACTAAATCATCATTAGTAGAGCAGAAATAAGCTTCGCATGAAAGCCACGCGTTTGAGCACTGATTAATAACTGGATTTGTTCAGGATAGAAACTACATCATACAGCACATGGCCAGCATAATGTCTGACAGGACAGTAGAGTTTGTTTTCCTGAGGTGAGAGACTTTGTATTTTGTAACAAGTTGTGAAAATAGCTTTAGAATAATGACACTGACATACAGTGCTATGCATAAGTTTAGACACCCATGCTAAAGTTGACTAAAAAGAGGAATAAAAAATAGGGCTGGGCGATATGGGCAAAAAAAATATCACGATAATTTTTTATCATTAATAATAAATGTCAAATCTTTATTTCTTTCAAGTTTAAAGGCAGATTTTTGCTCCTAAGTGAAAGTTGTAGAAACCAGAGCGTTAACTGTGGTTTTAAACTACTCTTTATTGTCAGAATATATCAGAACAAACACTTGCCAAACAGGAGAACATTTCACAAATCTGAGGTTGAACATTCAAACATTTGTCATTTTTCCTTAACAAAATACATATCTTTATTGGACAATTAATTTCTTAGTTTCCGCATGTGCTCATTTTTATTTGGTAAAATGTAATATTCTGACTGTGAGTTTTATTAAAATTAACCATTGGTCATCCAGTATCATGCATTTAGATCATGATAACCACAGATGAAACCAGGCATAGCCTACAGCACCTCACTATCATGGCAAAATGTAACTTTATGGTTTCTATGGTATTTTTATGAAAAACAGTAGCCTAAATACATTATTAAATACTGTAATTATATTCCATTAGTCCTTTAATACATTGTCTACATTGTCTACATTAATTCAGTATGTATACCCCACATTTCATGGTGCAGTTAATATTACTAGGCTAACGTTACAGTAAATCCAATATTCAAGTAAATCCAATTCAATATGTATATCCCACATTTCATGGTGCAGTTAATATTACTAGGCTACCGTACAGTAAATCCATGGTAAATGATGGGAATTTGTAGACGGAAAAGTCTTCTGACTGTATCGTTGCGCACAGTGTTTCTCCTGTTTGTCAGCGCTGTTTCATCTGCCTTTAAACTGGTTTAAATCACGGAGACATTTGTGTTCTTCGCTGAACTCAAGCGCTTCTCACTGGATCTCGTGACGAGAGCGATCAGAGTAAACGCATCTGCTCTAGTGAGTTTGCGCTCGCGCTGCCGTTTGGACTTTGAGCCGAGCGGATAAATGGTCCGTGTGGCGCTCGGTTCAAATGAGTTTCGTTCCGCTTTTGGCGCATAAACATTATCGAACATTTATCGAACTCTTGATATCGTTTTATCGAGAAAAATTATATCGCGATAATTATCGTTATCGTTTTATCGCCCAGCCCTAATAAAAAATCATCTTTTGGAAATTGAACTTAATGCCTTAATTAAAAAAATTTGGAAAAATCCAACCTTTAAGGACACCAATTTTCTTTGTGAATGAATAATGTATCGTAAATAAATAAATGTTCATGGTTTTATTTCAGTTAGCCTAATAGCTAGTTTGATTTGCATTGAGAGATGATCTTATGGAAAGTACTCCATGCCAATCTCTAGGTATGGCGAAGGCTATGTGATGATGTGGGGCTATTTTAATTCCAAAGGCCAAGGGAACTTTATCAGGATGCATAGTATCCTGGATCCATGAAGTAACTGGCCTTTAAAAATAAAAATCTGCCTGCCTCTATGGGAATTTAACATAGGGGTGTACTCACTTATGCACCCTGTATTTTAAGGAAGAACATTTATTTATTTACGATACATTATTCATTCACAAAGAAAATTGGTGTCCTTAAAGGTTGGATTTTTCCAAAATTTTTTAATTTAAGGCATTAAGTTCAATTTCCAAAAGATGATTTTTTATTCCTCTTTTTAGTCAACTTTAGCATGGGTGTCTAAACTTATGCATAGCACTGTATATGGCCTGACATCATCTCATCTGACCACACGTTTTTCTCAGGAACTCTTTTCTAAAACTGCGTCTGACAGAAGAGTCAACAGCTTTCACGCAGCATCTTTCAAAATAAAAGTCTCTAGGCTGTACATTAACTTATTTTCTCACCAGCCAATGGCTAATGGTTTTCCAAAGTTACTGGCCACTCACTATTTTCACTGGCCACAATTTTGACATCGATACCATGGGGAAAAACTGCCATATAGATATTTTTTATATTATCTCATAATTTGGCAGCAAGTGCTGTCACTTTAAGACCTGACGCACGGATCCATTATACTGTTACACATGCGTTTTCTTTCTCAACTGTTTACATACATAACTGACTGTTTTAATGTGAATACTCGCCAAGACCGGTGTTTTTGACATTATTATGTGTGTATTTGACTGTTTAAGTGCAATAAGCAGTGAAATAGAGCTCAATTTATTGCTGAGGGAGAGCTTTATGAGCACAAACTCTGCAGGAATGAGTAAAAATATGCACAATATGTGCAATCCCAGGCGAAATCCAAGCCTTGTAACAGCAACAATATTCATCCGGAGTGAGTGAGGAGAGGCGGGTTTGTGCCTCTTCCTATTCTGAGGAAAATGAGTATTGGAAGCGTTTCAGATATTTCAGTATCGATATGTATCAAAAAAACTATCTTTTTGACAACAGAAACAACATTCATCCGGAGAAAATGAAACAAGTGAGTGAGGAGAGGCGGGTTTGTGTGTCACTCGCTGTTAGAGAGATGAGAGAGAGAGAAAGTATCGTTTATCTATTCTGAGGAAAATGAGTATTGGAAGTAGGGTGGCCATACGTCCGGATTTTGGTCCATGAATAGAGTAGGCTATTTCAGAATCACTGTACCATGATACCATCGATATGATGGACAAAATTGTATTGTAGTTGCGAGTACACCAGAGTCCTATGCAATTATTCTTGCCTCACTAAATGCCGCAAAGTGTCCTCCTTTTTGGTGTTATGGAAATGGCCACCCTAACTGGAAGCGTTTCAGATATTTCATTTCTTTTTGACAACAATACATAGCACATAGTTTATTATTTCAGATGCCTTTTTGAAAAACGTATATCATATATAAAATTCAACCCAACAAAGTGGCTATAGGAGTGACTGCGCTACACACCACTGCTGAAATACACACACATTTGGCAGGTTAGTGGGTGTTAATGTCAAGCCTGGATTAGTAAAATATTTAGAATTATGTTTGTTGTTGTTGTTGTTGTTGTTGTTTTTTTGACTACTCGACGACCCACTCAAAACACTCCAATGCATTAGATCCTTTAAACAGCAGAAATGATACGATTAGTATGGTAGAATCCCAATCCAAACAGATAGTTATCCATGGAAAGCATTGTTGTGGTTGTGGTTGAATCCGGAGCACCTCCAGTGAGCATTACGTACTAATCACACACTACATATCAGCTTCTGTGCTAACGTTTGTACAGAACAGGCAAACAAGCACTTAATGCCCTGAAAAACAACATGCTTTTGCTGGCGAGTTAATAAATGCCGTGTGAATTTGGGTTGGCATGCACAGCATTAATGAGAGAGCTGTGTGTGTTAAATTAACTGTAGAGGAACTGAAGCACAAACTACCGTCCACAGAATAATTCCTGTCCTTCCAAGAACACAAATCCAGCATCGCTTATTAATCGCTAATTTAGAAACAGTTCAGAATACAGGAAGGTCTATAATACCTGGAGTTTTCCATTAGTTCCTCGTGACGTGAAATCTGCGGTATTTACTCTCGGCTGCTCAGTTTTCAGCCTAAGACTGATTTCAGGACTCAACTCATTGTATGATACGGTAGGCTCCGCGCGTCCTGCATACGGTTAAAGTTACAGGTAATGCGGCTGATCTCAAAGCCAGGACTCGGAATAGTTTCCCTGCGAGTCGATCGATAGTCTCGAAATATTCTCATGAGTCTGGAATCCATGGCTAGAGGCTTTATAGATTATGTTTCATGCATGACATCTTCTCTTTTGTGTGTTTTTTTTAGTCTTGTACTGTAGCAAACATTTAGTATTTTCCTTTTTTTAAAATAAAAAGCAACAGCACTGAGCGTTGATCAGTCATGTCTGACGCCGCGAGAGATCAGCGTAGAGAACAACCTTCAGTCTCAGATACAATCTGTGCAATTCTGTTGCACTTTCTGCATGGATACACAATCATTTCCTGCTCTGCAATGCTAATCATTTTATTACAGTTTTCATAATGATGGTGTAATGAGTTATGAAGTGTGCAGATGGTAGTGGTTTAGTTTCTAGATGTTATCTCTGTATTCACATCCCATAATTACTGTATCTTTAACTAGCCAACACTCTTAAGTTAAAAGCACCGCCTTTTGACTCATATAGTAAATGTGAATATTTGTAAACTTTAAAACAAATAAGAGTCACAAATACGTGCTATTTTAAGATACACACAGACCAGGGTTGATATTTTTTGCTTCCACCGTGATCATTTAACCCCTTTGTGCTTCAGTCATGATTCTTTAACTTTTTTTCTTTGCTTTGTCATGATCCTTTAACCTTTTTTGCTTCCGTTATGATTCTTTAACATCTTTTTGCTTTAACCCTTTGTTGCACTTTCTGCATGGATATGCAATAATTTCCTGTTCTGCGATGCTAATAATTTTAATGCAGTTTTCAATGATGGTGTAATGAGTGTTATGAAGTGTGCAGATGGCAGTAGTTTAGCTGTGAATGTTTTCTCAGATCTGATTATTTCTGTATCTTTAACTAGCCAACACTTTGTAGTTAACCGCACCGCCTTTGAACTCAATACAGATACAATAAATTCGATTTTTTTATTATTATTCATATAGGTTCATATAGGTTTATAAGGTTAATTAATCAGAAATATGTGCTATTTTAAGATATAGGCTAGACAGATCAGGGTTAACTAATTTTTTGCTTCCATTATGATTTTTAACCCCGTTTTTTGCCTTCCATTATGATTCTTTAACCTCTTTCTTTGCTTTAACCCCTTTGATTGTTGCACTTTCTGCATAATGTCCTGTTCTGCAATAATAATAATTTTATTGCAGTTGTTATAATGATGGTGTAATGAGTCGGGCTGGGTATCGCTTCAGATGTCCTGATTCGATTTTTTTCCGGCTGATTTTTCATTGTCACTTAAAAAAAAACAAAAAAAAAAACATTTTAAGTTTAACACAATGCATTAAAATAAATAAAACTGAAATAAAAATCTATTAAAAAAAACTATAGACATATTTAAAAAAGCTAATAAAAATGACAAAACACAACAAAATGAATTATTAAAGCTTTAACTAAAAAAAAAAAAAAAAGGCAAACATTCAAAATATTAATTAAAAACTATAAAAGTATCAATAAAACAATGGTAGTAAAATACGGAGACAGACAGATCCTGCACACAGACCAAATGCTGTTTTCTAGCTTGAGTCCAAGTATCAAAGTCTCATCTAAAATCTTGCTTTAAGTGCTGCCAAATCACTCTAATTACTTTTGATTTGATATCACAAACTTTTAATGTGCACTTTACAGCTTAAAATATTCAGCATCACCCAAGTAAAAATAAATAATTTCTGAGTGAGACTCTTTAAGAGAGTTCTCTGCCCCTCTGAGACATGGATTGTATTTTAGGAGAGCTCACTAAAAGATGTATTTGGTCTGTTGTTGTAAATTCATGAGCTACAATGTCTTATTCACGAAAAGTAGAGCATGACGCTTACAACAGAAAGGTCATGGGCCAATCACAGCCAATCAGAACATAGTTAATATTTAAACGACAGCTGTGGGACTGTGGACCAATGAGATCTGAGTGTGGGCGGAGCTACTCAGCACAACATGACAGAAATGGACACCGAAAGACTGACTGTCTTGTGCATTTCATGACATCCGCATCTGATTAGAGCTCAGTTATGTCCGATTATTCCAGATTAATGCCATGTAAAGAGTCTGCAAAATCAATAACTGTTATAAATAACATTCAAATATGTCAATAAATCTCTTGCTTTGAAGACAAAAAAAAAAGGGTCAGTCTTCAGGAACATTAGTTCACAAATCTTCACATTACTAAATGTCAAACATCAGTAATATCGACAGACAGCAGTTGTTCTTTCCAAAAAAACAACGTTCTCTTCTAATATAAAACCCACAGAGTCAACATGCTAGTTAGTTACTTGTCATTTACCTATGCACATTTTAATCAACCCATTTGCCAAGATGCCACAGGCTGCGATCAGAAGTTAGCGATGTCAACTACATTTGTCTGTTTTCTCAGGTATTTAGGAGAAACGTCTAACAAATGAAACACAACTCCATTAAGTCTCTTAAGTGCCCGAAAACCATAGATTTAACAACTCTCATTACTGCAGACAGTAAACCTTAAGGATTTTACTCAAAACCTAAGTTCTGTCTAGTTGTCATGGTGATAACATCCAACTCATATTCAGTCAATATGAAATCAATTGCAATTCAACAAGCTGGCGAGTAATTATATGCTCAATGTCACTGCAAATCTCACTGGGGAATAAAAAGGTATTTTAATACTTTTCTTTACTTGCATCATTTACGCAAAATTGTACTTCTTTTCTTGAGAGACTTGCCTCAATGTTCTTATGTAACAATTTAAAGTGCTCCCACTTTCTTTCCTTTCATTATTATTATTTTTTTCAATTAAAAGAAATTGTGTTTTTATGGTTTTGCAGCCAGTAAGTGCTAATTAATATGTTGAGTGGAGAACAGATGGTGGTCTGTTGGTCATAATAACAGTATCTGTCAATCAACAGGTTGCCATGTCAACCAATGAGTGACACTTCACTTTCATAACTTTGCCATACTGAAAAAGAAATCTATTATAAACTTTGCAAAGTGACAGTGGCGTCTGATGTTAGCAGAGCACTAATGATGTCAGACTCAAGTGAGCGTGAGCACAGGGACCGATAATAAGAAATCATTCAAGTTCTCCTGAGATGCTCTGATGTACAAATGAGTCGCTTTTATGATTCAAGTCATTTTAGTATGAAAAATTGTTCAATTCCCGACAGGAAGGTTTTATAGTGCTAGAAAAGCACATGATGGACATTAGTTAGGTGTGGAATTCATGCTTTACCGGTGTATTTTATCATTCCTGTGCTGCCACGGAGAAGGATGCAAAACAAATTACACAAAATAAAACTTAATTATGACCAGTGCCAATCTTAATTATGATCTGCTCCGGTCATGATGTTTAACATGATGTTTTTTTTTTGCTTCTGTCATAATTCTTTAACTCCTTTTTTCTTTAAAAAAAGTTAAAAAGTTAAAAAAGGAAAGTTTTTCCTTTCCATAGTAGGAAAAAATATACTATGGTAGTCAGTGGGGACCGAGATCTGTTTGGTTACAAACATTCTTCCAAATATCTTCCTTTGTGTTCAGCAGAACAAAGAAAATCATACAAGTTTGGAACAACCTGAGGGTGAGTAAACAATGGTAGAATTTTCATTTTTGGGTGAACTATCCCTTTAAGGTATAACTTAACTGAAGGTATACCATTTCTAGGCGTGTTCCCCGAACTATAACTTAGGAAGCTGCTTAAGATATTCCTTCTTACGTGCGACGTTACCCGGCGCTGTCCGTGGTGATGGTGCTGAATTGGTTGATATCGACGGCTCGAGAATCAATTATTCTCTCGTGCAGGGGCTGTTTATGTGAGAAAGCGGTGATCTTTATTTAAAAAAAAAGCACTTTAGAAATAGTTGAAATTGCATTTACTAGGACTCATGGGATATTATAAAAAATAATCCAAACTATAATAGCCTATAATAGCCTAGCCTACATATTTTAAAATTGTATAATATATTGCTGCCATAATAACCATTTAATTTTTTTATGTGCTTTCTTCTCTTTCCCATTTTTGTTCGCTGAGGTGGAGCTGCTATGAAATATTGTTCTTGTAAATACTTTCAAGCATTTCAGTAATAAAAGTGTACGTCACGTACGGTGCTTGGCAGTGATCAAAAAGGATTTAAACAGTGGATTTTGAATCTCTTCTTGAAAACGCAGAGATGTGGATTCAGACGGCAATTAAATTACCGTACGACCTGTTTGTCAAAAAACAGTAGGTACTAATTTGGCCAGGGATTTTTACGTGGGTTGGGTGAGAAAAAAACACTGATATTATGGATTCGGACGGCACTAAAATAACCGACTTACCGCTGTAAATGTTTAAAATACCGGACGAGCCCATGAGAAACAATATTAGCATCCGAATAGGACTTAACTGACAGTAGCCTATGCTTTCACTGGCCTTTAAAAGCGCTCTTTAATTAAAATAAATTTATACAATTTTATTATATATAATAATATAATTAAAATTCTAACAACAATCAGTGTAATGACAATTTTATTCTTTGCATGAAAACACTTGAATTAGCCTAACTGAACACTGTCTGGGTGTGTTAAAACTTCAGGATTATATTCGTATAGACCTGCAACAGTGATAAGGTGAAGCTAAGAGTGGTCCAGACCAACCTTACGAACGTATGACTTACAGAAGATATACTTAACTAAGAACGTTTCGGGAAACACGTATTAATGATAAGGTACAGCTTAAGGTGTAACTTAAGAACGACGTAGCGTTAAGGTTTCGGGAAACCCAGCCATGGTTCTTTAACCCTTTCTGCTTGAATTATGATTTTTAACTCTTATGATTCACCGCTATGATTCTAACCACTTTTCAGGCTAAACCCTTTTGATTCTTTAATCCCTTTTTCATCAGTTATTCTTTAACCCTTTTTTTTGTTTCCATCATGATTTTTAACCCCTTTGATTATTTAATCCTTTTTGCTTTATTATGATTGTATAATCCTTTTTTGCTTTTTTCATGATTCTGTAAGTTGACACAACCCCAACTGGGAGTTACCATAATCATAATTGTTTATGTAAATATGATGATTCTCATACGACTTGAAAGCAGCAAATACTTAATTGTTGATGGGAAAAGTAAATACTTTTTAGTGTGCAGTAAGATTGGGAAATACTATCACCCCCAAAGTTCTCAATACCACAGGCCCGGTTTTCTAAAGCAATAGCATTGAACTAAATTCATCACCTTACGATTCATACATTTAAAAGCTGCCATAGCTGTGTATTTCTCATTTCTCTAAAGTCAAAAGATAACAGTCACAAACGAAAGGCTTGTGGGTAATATTAGCCCAAACATCATGCACAGTTAGCTGTCTGACTCTCGGTATTCCGAAGCCTCAGGAAAGAAACCTTGCCGGGGTTGCTCCACAGCGCTGGCACACAACAGTGTCGGATAATGAGCGCAACAGCCGATGGTGAAAGCGCTCACACACACATTCTCATGATGAGATCCCTGCCTTCTGCCAGATCCCCCGACTGCAGTTTTCCAGCTATTCCCATTTGCATTTTGCCAATTACTCCCTTGGACAGATTTCCAACTTTCCCCACTGGATTATGTCAAGGATTGGCCACTTACCGATTGTCTCCAGAGCTGAGATGTGTTGATGAGTCATTGTGTTAGTCAGATGAAACGTTTGATGACAGTGGGTGTCTGCCGTTACTTCCTTTCTGGAGTAGGAAAATGGTGAAACCCAGACAGGGCGCTTTGCCACGACAGACGCTACAGCGAACAGAACAGCTCTGTGGTCATTTAGATGCAATGCCAATGGACAAACACACACACACACACACACACACACACACAGAGCACTAAAGCAGCTAATCAAGAATCCAAGATGGCATGGCTCTTTGTTTTCGTCCATATACCCAGATGCTCTCTCAGTCTCTCCCAGAGGAAGAGGTTATTGCTCAGTGATTGCTCTTTTCAGAGCCTGGAAGACTTAATGGAGTTCTTAGCTCATTTAGGCTTAAGTTTCAACTTTCAAACAAATCACATAATGCACGCACATCCAAAAAAACCCACAACAACAAAAATCAGGTGCACAACAAAGAAATGTAAATCCAAAAAAACATTTAATAACCCATCAAAATAAATGTGGTTTCGAGCTGCATGCTCTTTACCAAGAGCTTTGATGATCACATTAAAGTCCCAGTGAAATGAGAATTGAAGTTTTTCAGCTTTTAGTATGAATATGTTTGCCTCACGGTTCTCTATAAGCTAGTGTGCTCAAAAACAATGACAAAATTCACATTTAGAAGATATAAGCATTCAAAACTTAGTCTCTCACTTCCGCCAATATGATTCAATGATTTTGATGATGACATCACTCTGCACTTAAGCTTAGGAAAATGTGTCAGGCTTCATCAAGCTTCTCATCAGATTTTCTGTCCAATCAAATGTTCTCTAGAATCTGAAGCCCCGCCCCCTTCATTATAAATACACGCTGAATCTGTGTCTGAAATCGCTCACTGGTTCAGACATTTACTATGTTCTACATGGTGAATGGCACATAGTGCACTATATAGGGGATCGGGAACGATTCAGACAGTGTAAATATGCTTTCCATTGGGGCGAATGAAGTCTGGTTTCACGTCAGTGTCACGCAAACCGGATGCGCAAGTCGGCGCGGACCAGAGAACGTATCAGACTCATTTGATTTCTGCACAGAATGCTGTATTTTAAAGCGTAATGGAGATTAGGAGGAGAAACGATTCGAGATTAGGAGGAAACTGCGGCTTTACTGAGTTCAACAGCTCTGATAAACTAAACGCCTAAAAAAGGGGAGGAGCTGTTCGATATGCCCCGCCCTGTCTTCCTGTTTCAGCGGAAATTACATCGACACTTTGAATAATGCTGCCCGTTTCAAGGCACTTCAGTGGGCCTTCAAATGCTCCTGGGACCAATATACAATACCAATATTTTGGAAGCAATAATGTTGTAATCACTTTCAGAATGATTGAACACGGTAAAAACACTGACAGAATCCACTTTAAAGAGCTCAATCGTTTAAAAGCAGCAGAAAAGCTTAAAAGAGAACAATACTGTGGCGTTGATGTAGACGCTACTAGTTATCGCTCTTGGTGTAAACAAGCCATCAGATCTTAGAAGAATTTTATGAGAAATGTTTATACTGGGATGAACCTCAGTAGAGACTGGGAGAAGCGACCGAGATCTCATGTATTATGCTGGTGAATCGGAGAACAGTTGGAGACGTTTTTGAGGACTCTTCTCAAACTATAAACTCTAAACTATCTGTTTTTCCTCAAGAGAAGCATCTAAGATGAAGGGTATGTTGTCTCCATTTGCGCCCCATTTAATCGTACTGCCGTCTGGAAGAAACAAAGGAGTTATTAAAGAAACCTTTTTTGCAATCCTGTCAATCGGTTAAACTAAAAATGCGGAATGTAATAAATAAACATCTCCCAGGCTCTGCAGTGGTTGTTTCTCACGGTTACATCCTTCACATGAATAATGAAACGTGAGGAATAAAGAAACAGGACGAGGTGTGCCGCAGGAGTTCTCTTTCTTTCTTTCTTTTCCTCTGTTCGCATCTAACGGTATGCTGTGTCTCTCGCTTAAACTGTCACAGAGCTCGGATAATTAGACCCGTGTGTGTGTGTGTGTGTGTGTGTGTGTGTCTGCGGGCGGATGGAGCTGTGGCCTTCACTGAAGCTAGCATGTGACATATGGTTTTCCCAGCATGCCTCAGCAGCTCCAGGCCAGAGTCACGGCCGGGTGTGTGTGACGGCTCGCAGTGTGTGACCTCTGTCAAAGGGTGACGGACCGTTACAGATTCATTCTTCAAACACACATCAAGCGAATCTCTGTCCTGTGATGTCAGAGTCGATCACTCACTCCACAGACACACACACACACACACACACAGACGGACATACATCAGACTTCAGAACTTTAAACAATGATTTGTCAGGTCAATAGTCAAAAGTTTGTTTTGACAAGTTTTGCTTTTCTAGTTAGATATTAGTTTCATGTGAATGCTTCCTTACATTCAAATCATGTATTATTTTATATTCTCAATTAGTGTTGTCAAAAGTACTGACTTTGGTACTGAGTCGTTAATGTGTGTTAAACTGTGAGGCTTTTAGCGCTGTTGAGCGAACTCGTAAACGCCTCTAAAACACCTCTTAGCTTTGCTGCTTGTATTTGTGTTTTATGTGTTGTTATGCAGGTATTATTTTCTTATTATCTGGTTGTTCTGTAAAGCGCTTTGGTCAGCCTAGTGGCTGTTGTAAATGTGCTATATACATAAAGTGACCTTGAACTTGAACCTCAGACTGGCCGTTCGTACGCACGCGCTCATCGGATATGTCTGTGATTGGTACCGAAGTCGGTACTTTCGACAACACTATTCTCAATTTAAATTTAGGAACAGAAATCAATTCTGAATGATGCACCATCCAGATAGAAAGAATGATAGAACGATATGGCAGACAGACAGATAGAATGAGATAACAACAATAGGATGGATGGATGTGTGACGAGTGCAGCAGGTTTATAGATGTGTTGTACTGTAGTGTTGCAGGTCTATTTTTACTCTCTGTCTGCATTCAGCACTTTTACTGCAGTACATATTTAATCAGAAGAGAATGAAGAACACACACACTCTCTCTCACACGCACAGCACACACACACTCTCTCCCCCATCTCAGAATTTAACACATCAAACATTAACTGGAAATTAAATGTGTCCACTTAGACCCTACCTTCCTGAGTGTCTCTCTCATTCTCTCTCTCTCCTTCCTGAGTGTCTCTCTCTCATTCTCTATGTGTCTGTCTCTCTCTCTCTCTCTCTCTCTCTCTCTCTCTCTCCCCCCTCTCTCTCTGTCTCTCTCTCTCTCCTTCCTGAGTGTCATTCTCTCTCATTCTCTATGTGTCTGTCTCTCTCTCTCTCTCTCTCTCTCTCTCTCTCTCTCTCTCTCTCTCTCTCTCTCTCTCTCTCTCTCTCTCTCTCTGATGAAAGGCTTTGTGCTGATGTCAGATGAATACTGTGGAATCGCCAGAGCGGGTCTGATATTCAGTGTGTGTGTGTGTGTGTGTGTGTGTGTAATGCAGACGACACACATGCAGTCTTGCAGTCCTGCAGAGATGAAACTCAGCAACCAACAACCAAAAAAAGATAGACAAAGAGAGATGAAGGTAAAGAAATAACTACTCTACCAAGACTTCATATTTTTGACAGTAAAAACAGCAATATTGTAAAAAATTATCAAACATCCTCATATTAGAGTGATTTCTGAAGGATCATGTGACACTGAAGACTGGAGTAATGATGCTGAACATTCAGCTTTGATCACAGGAATAAATTACATATTTCACTGTTTTTACTGTATTTTTGATCAAATAAAACCTTAGTGGGCTATTTATGGTATTGTATATATATATATATATGTATATAAAAACGTAATTATTCAAAGCTTTTGATTGCAACAGTATATTAGACCCTGAATAAAGTCTACTCTAGAAACATGAGGTTCCCTGTAAAACCAGCAACAAGATCCAGATCTGACGAGCTCTTCATAAACCATCAAAACAAGCCGCATCTTTCTTAATATAGTGCATCAAATATTATCAGATGCAAGTCATATTAGTGTCTTTTATCACAATAACCCACTTAAATGACATTGCGGTGCATTTTAAATCATTTTCTGCTTTGGTCCGAGTCGCTGCTTTTTAATTCCTGAAAAACTGATCATTTATTCAGAAACGTTGCATTCTCAGTTGGTTTGTGTCACTCTAAAACATTCCTTCAGTTTGATCATATTACACCAGTCATCTTGACAACACCAGTGAACTCAGTCTGACTGTGCTGATATTTTAAAGCTAGAGCCGCACGTTTCCTCTGGCTTTGGCCGTGGATGTTAAACGGTTTAATTGTTCTGTGATCTCAGGGTTGAATCGGGCAAAACTCTGAGTTTCTGATCTTCTGCTCTTTGAGACTGTGTGTCTCTCTCTCTCTCTCTCGCGGAGTTATTGTTTTGTAAAAGACCCTAACCAAGACGTCTATTGATCGAGTGTGAAGCTGCTGCTCGTCTGTCTGCTTTAAACACTCTTATCATGTGTGTGACAGCTTGCTTTCGCTTCTATTTCTGGAGGGAAGTGGAAGCGTCACAATTACTTTAGTTAACAAAAACAA
This sequence comes from Abramis brama, assembly GCF_963993115.1. Taxonomy (NCBI): domain Eukaryota; kingdom Metazoa; phylum Chordata; class Actinopteri; order Cypriniformes; family Leuciscidae; genus Abramis; species Abramis brama. The sequence continues at coordinate 4,013,981 of NC_139972.1, forward strand.
TACGAGCAACACTTTTTTGCTGTTGTATAGACACTGTTATTATAAAAGAAATATGTCTGTACAGGCAGTTCATTTTCTATCTAAGCACATAACACCCCCAAACTATAACCAGAGAGTGCCGTCATGACAAAATGAAATAACTCCTATTATAATCAACGGCGCTGGATATTGGATTCGCTGAATATAGCGAGAGCAATCTAGCTTTATTGTCACGACACACCACTTGCCTCCAGAGTCGGTGTATGCCAGCATTACTTGTGTTGTGCATTAGCCAATCCCAGAATGCACCGCTGCAAGATAAATACTGGTCTGATTGCTAAAAATGAATTATATCATCTGATATAAAAAGCTTAGCATGTACGGTTTTCTAGAGGTAATTTAAGTTATGAGTAACTTACACTATAAAAGTTTGGGGTCAGAAAAAATGTTTAATGTTGTTAAATGTCTCACCAAGGCTTAAAAATGACAATAAAAACCAAAAGATTTTGATATATTTTTACAATTTAAAATAACCATTTGCTATGTGAATATTTAGTAAAATGTAATTTATTCCTGTGATCAAAGCTGAATTTTCAGCATCATTACTCCAGTCTTCAGTGTCACATGATCCTTCAGAAATCACTCTAATATGATGATTTGATGCTCATTTATGATTATTATCAGTGTTGAAAACAGTTGCTTTCAGCATTTATTTGAAATATAATATTTTGCTACATTATAAATATCTTTACTGTCACATTAAAGCTATTTGAAGCATATTTGCTGAATAAAAGTATTAATTTTCTCCAACACTAGTGGGCTGTGCCACATGTCAGGCTCTATTAGAGTCAACTGAGCATTAATGGAGCCTCACGTGAGCAGTGTGTGTGTGTTTATCACGCACGAGTGAGCTTTAATGGAGATTTCGGTTAGGATGCTGTCGGGTTCAGACCAGGCCGTCTCTCGTGATCCACACTGATCAGATGTTGAGCGTGAGGTGAGGCAGAGGTGATCTTTGAATCATCACAGTATTGGATTACAGGCGTCCATCAGAGCCGGCGTCAGGAGACGCTCTTCACTTCAAACCCGGCCTGTTCTGTCCTTGTGTGTCCTCCTGAACACGGACTGAAGAAACGCGGTACGCCACTCAGCCTTTTCTTTTTATGATGTCAGTCAATTAACCCTCTGAGGTCGGCAATCACGCCGGCGTGATCTGCTCGCTTTTTTCCTTATCAGTTGAATTGAGACCCGAAATACTCTTTTGACTTTGATTTTACAAACAAGTTTCATACATCAATCGATTCTGTTAAATGTGTATTATTTTTGTGTATACTCACAATAAAAACAAAGTGTTGTGCTTTTTGCCAAATAAAGAAAAATAAACACGAAGCGAGTTCTGCCTTCTCTCTGTCAGTTAAGTCCATTCTGAAACGCGTCCGAAAATGAACAATAACTCAGCGAATACTCAGTCAAACAGGCATACAGACGCACAGGCATGAAGCTTGAATTCTCTTCTTTTAAATGAAGTAATTTATATAAAAAACAAATATTCTCAGTTCATGTAATCTGTAAGAAAAGAGCGAGATGTCAGTCGTTCTCATCTCATCTAATTATTTTTAATGTGACTCCGCCCACGGAGAGCGCGCGCTATTCAAACGCAAATGACTGAGGCAATCCACGCAAACCTGTGAACGCCCCCATATCAGCTCGAGAAAACACAAGTTTATTCAGATCATTACTTGTTTACACCGTCTCGCAGCGCTGTGAGGAATAATAATAATGGAAAATGTCCCTCAGAAGTGCGGGTATTTCGAGGAGCAAGGATCCGACTGAGCTGAGGAATACTGTAGTAAGTTTTTTTTCCTTCTCAAGTGAATCGCGTTTCTGTTTGTGAATGAATGAACGGCAGAGATGCGCGCTGTTTACCATAGCTCGCAAAAAGACAGTTTAAATTTAAATCGCGTGTGTGAATGAATGATGATGTTTTAGCAAACTGTATTGCTATACTGAGATGAGTAAAAATCGACTGAAATATGTTGAAATAAAATGTAGGCTATTTGTATAAGCAACGTATTAAACTGCAAATTAACATTTATATGCCCTAATATTTCATAAAAACAACGTTACAGTCAGGCGAAATATGAAAGACAGCATTTTGTTGACTAGATTTGGGTACAGTTTTTACTGTAGAATATACTGCCACATCAAATAAGCTTTTGTTTAGCAATTTCTGCTCATATGTTATATATATATATATATATATATATATATATATATAATACTATTTTTGTCAAAAATAAAGTCATCAACTAAGATGTTAGATGTTCCAATGTTGGCTATATTCAAACCAATGAATACATGATAAAATGTAGGCCTACAATCATTTTTTTTTACAAAGAAAGAGTACACTTGAAATATTGTTAAAATTGTAATTATTTTTGTAATTGTAACCTTTTTAATAAAATAGCAAAACATATTTACAAGATAGATGTAAGCAAAATCTTAAATGGTCAATATAAGTCTTCTTCTAAATATATCTTTTGTCCTTGCATTGTGTGGTTCAGTCAGTGTCACACCTGAATGAATGGCTCATTATGCAGAGTGGGTGGGACATTGTATTCTCAGGTGTAAACCACTCCTCGTTCACGCCCCACTTGCATATTGGCTTTCCAAGCAAAACCTGTTTTACACAATTTAAATCAATGTATTGTTTTATGTGAACGATAAAGCAAGACTATTTTCACATAATTTTGAAGCCAGAACTCGAAGCAACAACATCCATTAGTCAAAAGTCTTGTGGACAAATATTTAGTATGAGTTTTGTGGTCTTATTTCAGCAACTTTCATTTTGATTTTTTCCAATAACCACGCATAAACATTATTCTCTTAAAAATACAAAGAGAATCTGTGTATGTAAATCTACATACATGATGCTCACATATTATGGTAGCCCTGTTTGTGCTATATAGAGTGAATTTACACCTTTGCCATTATCATGTTTATAAATAACTGAAAAAAGCACAAATGTCAGGGCATGTCAAAACATCCCAAGGGCCCCAAAAACACCTTAGACCCCAGAGGGTTAAATGACAATAATATTTCACAATGTTTACTGTATTTTTGATTAAATAAATGCAGCCTTGGTGAGCAGAAGAGATTCTTTCAAAAACATAAAAAATTGTAATGTTTCCAAACTTTTGACAGCAACTGTAAGTAAATCAAGAGCCATCCTCACAGTCACTATATCTCTCAAGCCCCTTATTTTAATGTTTTTATTATCCAATAACTCACTTCTTTCCTCAATAAACCACATGATTTAAAGGATCACGATGCGAGGACACACACCAGAACTCATGCTCAGGGTTAGAGGTTTGGTCCAATCTCTCAGCAAGCTGCACTAATAAATTAGCCGGCGAGAGATTTCCCGATAAACGAGAGAATGCGGATGTGGGATTGTTATTGTGAATCATTGTAGGAATCACAGGCGATCAGAGAGCGCAGTGTGTGAGTGTTTTAATCAGCGCTGTTGAACCTGCGCTCACAGTCATCTATAACACACACCTGAAGATAAGACCTCTGCTCCAGGACACCTCCTGCAATAAATCCTTGAGTTTCACGCTCGACTGCAGAAAAACTCGAACACTCAGGGCTTGAAGGTGTTCCCGTGGGCTAAATAAATCACACTTTGAGTTTTAAGGGTGTCGTGTTTCTTTCAAACGGCATCCGTTGACGTCGCTCTGCCACCTCTGTCTTTAGTTAATAAAGTAGTCGCTTGTTTTCATCACATTTGCTGTTTGGGATTGATTGACAAATAAAATAAAAGACAGAACATCCTATAAACCACCTAACAACTGCATAGCAACACACTGACTCTGAAACAGTCTTTTTTTTTTTAACCAGGGACCAGATTCACAAAACATTCTTACATGTTTCCCCGCCACCGTTTTTTTTTTTTTTTTTTTTTGCCAGCCAGTGCCAGCATTTTTTATGACTTTCACAAAACTTTCATCACTTTCAACTTTCATCTGAACATGCAGTATATCAAAGGCAAGATCAGAGGCTTTTAAACAAAAAGCTTCATACATTATTTTTCATCAACACTTGAAGGTGTGTTTCATTGGGAAAAAAAAGCAAAGTTTTGAACAAAAAGCTGAGAAAATCACGTTTTTGTCCAAGACTTTGTCCGGATTGGATTCAGAACGATGTTTGAAACATAGATGGAGTAGATCCGAGTCCATCAAAGCTTTACAGTCATTCCCTTTACCTGGGTTCGACATTTCATTTACATGCTGTTTAATGCTGATGATCACGTTATTTTACATGTGCGTAAGCAATCGCGTATCGCTTGTTTAGAAGAACAGAAGATGTGTAATAGCGCCCCCTACCGTATAACAGCGGAAACACGGATTGCTGGAAAATTCAGTCAATGGCGGGGAAAGAGTTAAGAATAAAATTCTGCTGTTTTGTTTTTATTTTCATACTTAATAAAAAAAAGTTAAGACTATTTTGTATTCCTGAAAAAAAGAAGATTTTTCTTACTATTATTTTATATGTCAGGCTTAAACAACATTTAGGACACATCAATCCGAAATCCAAAGTATCAACAAAGACACCGAAAATCTTGAACAATTTAATTTACATTTGACGCTTTCATCCAAAACGACTTATATTGCATTGACAGTATACGACTTATTAATTCACACAATCCCTGGGAATCAAACCCCACGACCTTGGTTATCGTTATAGTAGTAGTTAGTTATAGTTATAGTAGTAAGGCAAAACATATAATATTTTTATGTTTGATTCAAAAGAAAAAACTTGCACGGTTCTTGATATGAGGTAATTTACTCCAATTTAAGGAAGAAAAAAAAACTTTATTTACAAAGCAGAGTTGGTTCACGTTGTTCAGAGTTCACGTGTTTTTGACGTGCAGGCTCACGTGTGCATGACGAAATGAGCGAGGAACAGGAAAGAAGCAGCGAAATGGAAGATTTGGTCGCAAAAGAAATGCATCATCAGTTATCTGGAAATGTTTCGGCTTCAGAAAGAGTGATGTCGACCAGAAGCATGTACTTTGTCGGGAGTGCCTTGCAATGGTTGCCACAACACGCGGAAACACGACTAATTTGTGTGATCATTTAAGTCGGCACCACAAAGCCCTGTGTGACTACCCTGGAAATCCAGAGTTCTCGCGAGAGCACAAGTTGAATTTGCTCAGTGAGTTACTCTGGTGTCGAGTAATGATGCTCATTAAATATGCCCTTGTATCCGAGCTGCACCAATCACATCGGGTTATCTCATTAGTCATTAGTAAACATTGCAAGATGGCTATGGATGAACACCAGTTGTTTGAAACGGCTTTGGCCGCTACAATGAATGAGTTAGACTTGGCTTTTTATCTAAAAGAGGAACAGAAGACGGCACTCGAATCGTTCCTTTGCAAGAAGGGCGTTTTTGTTGTTTTGGCGACCGGATACGGCAAGAGTCTAATCTACCAGTTAGCTCCGCTGGTAGCTAAGCGTATGGGGCTTGTTGTGATTGGTCGTAGTGCTATCCAATTGCGTGCAGTGAGATTTTCAAATGCATGCTTGGTGCCGCCCCTCGAGCTGGCCGAGTTTCATTAGTCAATGCCAGACCATTAATCTTTCAGATTTGGGTCTGGATTTCCAGGCTACTGTGTGACGAGTGCAAAGCCAGATCTGATTGCTGTCCAAAGCAAACAACTATTTCAGATTCGTTTGCCAGTGTTACACCATATGAGAAGGGTTCCCTGCGGCAGAAAGATATAACTGATGCGATAACATTTCACCTCGAGAAAGACACGGTTTAAAAGCATGATCCGGCCGCTTGACAAGCGGTATGTAATACCATCACGCTCCTATTTTTCTCAAGCTGCCATCCCAGAGCTGTGCGAGAAATGCAAGGCACAAGTTGAAACCGAGCTGTCACAAGTGGAATATTATGCAGCAACAACAGACTCCAGCCGAACAACGGAGCCCTACATAAGTCTGACCATACACTTTATTAATGAGGAAAACACTTTATGAAAGTCGCAGTTTGCAAACCACATTTTTCCCTCAGGATCATCCAAGTGAGAACATCACAACAGGGATGAGAGAAGCATCGGCTGAGATGAGAGACGTCTAGTCTGTATTATTTGTATTACTGTTGCCATTGCTATGCCATGCATAACTTGACTTGAAATATAACATTTTCCTAAGTTTAATCAGTTTCATAAATTATAGTTTTGTTAGCCATTTATTGTTAAAGGCAAACTGATTTTAATTTTGTATGAGCAATTTATTTTTTATAGTGCACTTACTTAGTTTTGTTTTTATTTTTCCCGTGAAAAAGAATGGACGCATTGACCGTTCTACGGGTGTCTGCAAGAAGCTGGTGGGTCACTTCTCTCACAGCCGGAAGGCCAGAGGAGCTCTTGAAAGAGCCCAGAAGGAGCTAAATTTACTTCACATTCCCTAGTATCAGGATGCAAAACAAGATGGGGTTCCAGACAGACGATGATCAGCAGGATTCTAGAGGCTTTCACTCAGGTCCTGTCTGAGGACAAGAAGGCACTGCATCTGATTCCAACCTGGAAAGATATAGATGTCCTGGAATCCGTCAGCAAGACACTGTTCCCACTGCTGGACTTCACAGATGCACTCTCAGGAGAAGACTAGAGTTAGATTAGCCAGTTATTCACCTCTTCAACACTTCAATGCTGCTAATGCAAGAGGAAGACACAGACCTGACCAAGACCTTGAAGAAGGAGATGTTGAACTACATTAATGAGAACTATAAAGATGACACTGCTTGACATGGCTTCTTGTTCGGACCTCCGGTTCAAGATGGACTTCATCACTGCAGACAACAAGCCCGGAGTGAAGGCCAGAGCTGCATCAGAGATGAGGGAATGCCCGGAGGAGACATTAGGCTGGAGCACTGAGGTGGAGCCCGAGGTTGCTGAAATGTCCCAGGCAAAAAAAGCCAAGAGGTCCTTGGGAAGTTTCTTTAAACGGAGCGGAGTTGCAGCAAAGGGTGATTCCTCTGTGACCCTCAAGGATGCTGTGGAAGCAGAATTAAGCAACTACTTGCTAACACCTTCCATAGACAAAGAGCAAGATCCACTTGCATGGTGGAACACACACAGAGAAAGCTTTCCACATCTCGTCAAGCTTGCCCGCAAATATCTATCTATTCCAGTTCCCCCTCAGAGAGGCTTTTCAGTGCAAGTGGCAACATAGATAAACAAGTCTCGAGTGAGCAAATGAATGCATACAGATGCTTAAATGTCAAATTGGTATATTTGAACATTTATATTTACTATATTATGCAACAGTTGTGAGCTAGAAATATTTTATTTAATTTATCTCCTAGGCACTCCATTTAGAAAGAAAGAAAATGTGAATAAAGAAATCTTTATTTGTTAGCTATGATGACCACCACTTGTTTAACTTTGGCACTGTTGCTTATTTTTTAAGATTATTATTATTATTATTTATTTACTATAAGTTAATTGTTATTTATTACAACAAGTTTAGCCTATTGCAATTTATTCGTTTTATAAAAAAAAATATATTTATTTTATGCTGTATTTTTGTAAACCAATTTGTGGTTGGTGGTGTATAGCTGTTTATATATTTAGTTTTTTTTTTAACATTTTGTATAAAAGATGTTTGTAATTGTTGAATAAAATGTTAAATTACTTATTTTGTCACTCGTGTTAATTCCCTAATGTGATTATGAAGTGTCCTCTGTTTTAACCTGTCCTGAAGTACAGAGATCGAGCCTCCTGTAAACTCCTGGATCCCTTATTTTAGAGTAAGTGACATATATTATTAATATCATGACATTTTAGATCCTTGACTTGCCTGAATTGATAGAAGAGTGAATAATATGGTGAGTCAAACAGTGTATTAAACAACCCCAAAGAAGTAAAAAAAGTCATTTTTCAGCTTTTTTATTATATTTATTGTCTATGAAGATGCAGTTACCTACAAAATCACCCCAATTATTATAGAATGATTAATTATTTAATTATTGAGCTATTCAAGACATCTAGTGAAAAATTCTGCATTTCTTCATATCGCAGAAAAAAAAAAGATATCGCAATGTCAGTTTTTTCCAATATCGCGCAGCCCTACTTATTTTGAATAAGTAATTACTTAGAGACTGCTAAAAAGCATGTTATATGTGGTATGAGTGTGTGCAGTATGAATATGATCCAGACATACTACATCCGCCATGTTTCCCTTATCATGTGACCTTCCAGCGTCAGTTTCGTCGCTTCACTGTCATTCATAAATCCTCTCCCGTGGCCTCATGGGATAGTAAAGTGTCCATCATATACACACTTCAGAATTTGACCCGTAAAAGTTGGTCATCCGGGTACTTTTTGCCTATTCTTTAATGAACACAATGAATTCAGACATGCTTCGTTTGTCACATACTGTTTTTCGACTACTAGATTGGACTCTCCATTTATTTAACACAATATACAATAGAGACGCCGCAGCACATGCAGCAAAGACACACACACACAGAGAAGTATTCACTGTAATAAGATGCCGTATTGTGCGCTTTTTCCAAGAGGTCAACATTTCCTCTGCGTCTTCCTGGCGGTTTGACTGATGTAACAATTCAAGCCCTTCACCACGCTGAGGAGAATTACAATGCCGAACCGCAACCTGACGAACGCCTGAACTCATCAAGTCTGGCCGTGATTTGTTTTGACACAAATCTGCGGTGTGTAGGTGCATAATCACCACCTTGTTATCTCACTCAAACAGATTGTTCAGCGTCTCTGCAAAACTTGTCCTATAATCATCTCGGGAAATCTCTGACCGCGACAACAAAGGCAGCTTTAGTTCTCCTCCATCATGTTGGCGAGCGCCGGTAGAGGACCGCAGATAAGGACGCATTTAGCCGTCATGTTTACTAAGGCTGTAATTGGATTAAAGCTCGGCCAGTAAACACATTCGTTCTCGGCACCGTGGTCTGCTACAAAAGCAACACTGAAGGATAGGATATACGTGATTTATCACGCTCTCGGCTCTCAGGCGAGAATTTTCCATTAGAAGGTAATAAATAATTAACCAACAGTCAATATATTCATTCACATTATATCAATTAACTTGCAGTAAAGGCTTACAGACGCCCAGAATCTGTGGGCAAGAGATCCGCCATTTACTAGCTGAAATCTCTTTAAACCTGTAAAGCCTGCTGTATCATATTTGATACACTTCAAATATCTCTAAATGATCAACATGATCAAAACTTTGCTGAGGAACCTGTCACACACAATCTACTACATACTTTCTGTCGTCTGATTGATAGTTTAGACTTTTTAGTCTAATTGTGCAAACGTCCACCTTCAGCTCGTGCTTCACGTGTCTTTTTGCTGTGAAATCTTTACTCTGACCAAACATACTTTGATTCTCTGCTTTGACACAATATCAACCTACAGAAATGACAAATCAAAAATGAGAGCTTCTCAGTGAAGCAAGTTTTTCTACTCTAGAAAACGGTCTAAAAGTCTGCGGTCAAAAACATTTCTGCTCAAACTCTTCTGAAATCAAAATGTCTGATTAAACAATCTGAATAATACCTGATGAATATCTAGTTCAGCCATAATCAGAGGGCGCTGGCTGATGGTGTTTTACATGCAATCACATCACACAAGCTGATTGGCCTCTGCTGATCCTGCAGCCAATGAGATGCTTGCTCAACATTTAGTCAATAATTGTATCCCTAAAAACTCATCTTTGATCACCAAAATGACATTTCAAAATTTTTTCCTTTAATTGTTTTTCTTCATGCCTTAAAATATCTCGAATGTAACTCGACACCCTTGTCTCATTTAGTATGCGCGGTTCTATGAATATGCAAATGAGCCCCGCCTCCACTCACTCACTCAGCTCAGAGATCCACTGGTTGACGATCACACGTTGATCTGATTGGTTACAAGGTAGTTTGTGACGTCAGAAACACCAGCGATTTCAAAGCGTGTTTTTGAGACTGTCTTTGGTTCACTGCAGTTTTAAGCAGAAAATACTCAGCAATGCTGTCGACTTATGAATTTACACATGGTTAAAACATAATAAAAACACCAAAGAGACATATAAACATTAAAAGCTGGATTTACACCACAGGACTTTAAATCAGGTCTATTTTTTCATCCGGAGAAACATCCGAAACAACAAATGCACTGAAAACTCAGATAAGACCCTGTAAATCAGGGTTCACCAATCTCGGTCCTGGAGGGCCGCTGTCCTGCAGAGTTTAGCTCCAACCAGCTCCAACACACCTGTTTGAAAGTTTCTAGTATGCCTAGTGAGACCTTGATTAGCTGGTTCAGGTGTGTTTAATTGGGGTTGGAGCTAAACTCTGCAGGACAGCGGCCCTCCAGGACCGAGATTGGTGAACCCTGCTGTAAATCACTCTACATTTTTGACTATTAAATACACATTTCGCCATATCTAGACCCTTTAATATATAATACTTCTATGAGAAAAGGCTTTAAATAAGTGATACATGATTTGTATTCCTTTTGTGGGTCTCGTGTTTCACAAGTCTTTCTACTTCTCCTGTCCTTCTCCATCAGAGCGTCACACACAGCAGACTCTTCCTTTAAAGAAGCATGACTGGCCATGTGCAGATACTGCCTCAATTATCCTCAGTTCCTGCAGCCCGCTGTAAAAGTGACTGTTCGGATCTGCTGGAGTCAAATGACTGTCATGTCCAACTGAGCGCTGCCGTCTTCAGTTTTCCAGGGGTCCCTTTATCTCTCGGCTCGTGGTGTGAATGGAGTCTGAGAATCTCTCTGCCGCATGAGACAGACGCTTCCCGTCACGACTTCTGCTCTCGCACAGAAACTGATTTGTGACTTCATGCTAGCTGAAAGAAATACATTTTTCCAGAAAAATACAATGGTTTTGTTCTATGCGGCCCACAAAGATTGCATTTAACATAATCTGGACTCAAATCAGCATATTAAAATGATCACCTTCACGTGAAGAGCATAATTTTGATTTGCTAAAACCGTCCAAATCAGTCACACAACTGTGTTTTCATTTCAAAGAAGATGCTGCTGAGTTCATATGTGAAACGCAATCACAGCGCATCATGAACTCAGAATAATCCCATTGTGATGCCATAATACAAGCCCTCTTTATTGCAAATGGGGGAAAAAAAGATCAAACCCAAGCAATCAATTGTGTAGTTAACTAAACATTTCATTGCATTTTGAACAAACGTTCAAATCAGAAAATATTAAACACTATTTGATTTTGTTCCAACAGGGCAGAAGTCAGATTCATCACAACTTCATTTGTCAACGTCTATTCAGGTGGTTTATGAGTAAAGTGAATTAAATCAAACGGAGCTCAAATCTGCTAAGAGAATTACAGCTAAATTTGCATTATGAATCATGCATTTTGACCCCAGCAGTCTGTCTCCGTGTTCTCCATCTCACGGTAATAAGGCTTCTCGCTCCAGCCCGGAATTGGCGGCGTTTCTAAATGGAGTCTTATTATATCCAACACAAAAAGGATTTTTAAAAACCTCAGAGCGTTCGAGAGCCGCCTGTAACCACTTTCATCCTTTATAGTTGTGCATAATAACTGTGAAGTGGGAAAGAATAGATTGATCTCTATAGATCTCCAGCCGAGAGATGATTGCTACGACGTGCTGATGCAGAACATGTTTCGTGTTTTATATACGGCAATGTACAGAATCAGCAAAACTGTAGACAAGCCAAACAACGTTTTTCCTTCAATTCACGAGGGAAGGAAACATTCACTCCATCAGAGCGTCTCTGCATCCTGCGGTTGGCCTTTAGAAAAAATACAAATGGAAAAATAAATTCATCACACAGCATGCAATAATTATGTTCATTAGTACTGGTTTAAATCTCTTCTCTGACAGGTTTTTTTTCTCCATTCTTGCCACTGTCGCCGTTTTCGCCTTTGGGTTTTGGCTCACTTAGTGGGGGACATTTAATTTAATATTCAACAATATTATTGCATTGACACCATTATATGAGAACTGAACTGAGCTGGACGATGACAGAGCGACTGTATATATATAAATTAACTAAATTAATAACTTTTTTACAACAAAAATGAACCATCACTGAACTTACTTAAGCTGGACTGTGACGCTATTTTCTTCTGGAAACAAACTCTGTTGCATTATTTCCCTGTTATCACTGTAAAGCTGCTTTGAAACAGTCAGTATTGTAAAAAGCGCTATATAAATAAAGATGACTTGACTTGACAGGTAATGTAAAACTAATTTGCAATTATGTGATAGATTTTTTTCTTTCTGAAGTGTCTTTTCTCCTGAGATAAAGATAAATGTAATTTCTCACTTCTAATAAAGTTTTAGTCGAGATCCAAACTGCGTTCATTTCTGCCAAGATACCAACCTAAAACAAAGCAAAAAGTTGGGAGAACGAATGGAGACTTCTATGAGGAAGAGACCTCACATCTGTCTCCAAAATAAATAAATCTTGAATGCAACGTGAATCAAAAGTCAGAGAGAAAAAACAACAACAAAAAAAACGTATCGGTCAATCATTTGTTAACAAACAAATATTCATTCCTTCAATGAGCTAAATTAGCAAAAATTGTTTGAATTAATACATTTTTAGCTAACTGTAATTTTGTATATGTACATTACTGAAATACATAACTTAGACAGTTTCCTCTGATTAGGCATGTGCCGGTATCACATTTTCATGCTGCGATTAATTGAGTGAGCTTTTATCACGGTATACGGTATTATCACGATATTTGAATTGCACATGAGAAACAGATGGATTGGGGGGATGTAAAAAATAAATAAAACTTGCATCACAAGGTGTAATTGTGATTGTCAAAACATTTGGTAACTAAACTGAATTTTATTAAGTTTAGTGACAACATGTTACAATGACTACATGGTACAATGACTGGTAGGCTACTGTTTGTATTGCTTAACACAAATTTAACGATTTCAATTCAATACTTGGGATTTGATTTAAATCTTGATTCAATATTGACTCATTTTGGATAAATATTAGGAAGGCTACAGTGATAGCCCACATGTTATTTTTTTTCTCATGAAAAAAAAAATATCTCACACAATGCTATGTAACCATATAGAGCCCTATCAGCTGGTATTATTAAAGGTTACAAATAACTAATTAAATCAAATATAATGTGGTTTTCATTATAATAACAATTATGTAATGACACAAGTAAAAATATAATAAATAGGTAAAAAGTGCAGTGCACATATTCAGCAAAACACTTCTCTTTATCTATTTGTTTTAGTCATCTAACATGCTGCTGGTCATTAAATGGTTTAAATGTAACGTTCTGTGACACAATTGTTCTCCTGTTTCATATCAAAAGTAACCTGCTCTGTCTTGTTTGACGGTCTTCGTGTCTTCTTTGCTCCGCGATTTTTCTCTGCGTGAGAAAACGGATGTGTGGCGTGAGCGTGTGAAGAGTCTCGCGCTGAATGCGTCGAGTTGGCAGCTCTGCTTTTAGAAGCGGGATGGATCCGGATAGATCGGCGGCGGCCATAGACTGTAGGCGGCGGTGTTTCTCCTTCAACCATGCTGCTTCTCTATGTGAGGATTGTTTACTAGACTAGAAGTGCGCACAGGCCGCATGCTTATACACGTGGCGATTGTTTACATCAGAGTGCGCACGTGTTTCGCGCAGCATATACACAGTGTTTGTTTAAGCGGTTGATGGAAAATAAGCTATAATGCGTTCTAAAAATCTAAATTGGGATCTATTATTTTTCACGGTATTTTGAAGTGCCTGCGATAACAATATCGTGCATATTCATTACCGCGATTTATCGCATTACCGAATACCGGCACATGTCTACCTCTGATAACAGATCACTCTGAATTGTAATGTGGACTCGTGCATTTTCTGTGAAGCTGCTTTGAAACGTTGTGTATTGTGAAAAGCGCTATACAAATAAATGTGAATTGAATCGATCTCTCCTCATTGTGACTTGGGTGGCCGTTCCAACATGAGCGATGAAAGAGTAACGCCTGAGCACTAGCACTGATCTCCTCTCATTAAAGTCTGTGTGTAAACACCCGTCAGGGGTGCACCAGCGGGGGATGTGTGTGTGTGTGTGTGTGTGTGTGTGTGTGCGCGCGTGTGTGTATGAGTGTACGTGTTGACGAGTCGGGGCAGGGCGAAGTGTTTCCTCCAGATGGGAGATTTCCCGCCACTGATGAGGGTCACGAGGAGTCACGCACGACACGCGTCACTGCCGTTCTGCTCATCACCTGCGGGAATCTGTGCGTTTGTGTAACTTCCTCTTCACGTGTGTGTGTGTGGTTAACGGTGCTAATGAACTAAAAAAAAGAGAAATAAGTAGCTAGGAGATGGCTCAGATTAGCAGGTTAATGGAATGAAACAGATACGTGATTAATTCCTCTAATTAGAATGATGTTGGAACAGACAGCTAAAAAAAACTTTCCCTATTCCTGTAGATCTTCCTCTCGCTTCCCACAGGGAAACAAACAAATGTTTACAGAGTACCAGACGGTTTCAACCACTGTCGAGCAAGATTTCGTCAAACACCACAGGAGAGCAGACTGCAAAGAATGATGTTCTTCCTCTGTATTTTTCTCCTGTTTTCCAGAACAGATATCTAAACATTCTTAAAATCGAGATACATTTAGTTGAGAAGCAAAATGACTGAAGATATTATGGTTTGTTTTCTGAAAAAAATCTATAAAATTAATTGAAATTCATTAATAAATGAAAGGAAACAAGAACGTTCAAATTGTGAACAAACAAGTGTATTCCCTGACGAAGATTGTATTTTGATAATGTTAAAATTATTTAATTATCTATTTCATTGCGAGTGCAGTGCATTTACACAGAGACTCCGCCCACACTCTCTTCTGATTGGCTGTTTTTTTTTGATTGATTTGGTTTAGAGTTAAGTGCATTTGCACAGAGACTCCGCCCACACTCTCTTCTAATTGGCTGTTTTTTGGATTGATTTGGTTGGGAGTGCAGTGCATTTGCACAGAGACTCCGCCCACACACTCTTCTGATTGGCTGTTTTTTGGATTGATTTGGTTGGGAGTGCAGTGCATTTGCACAGAGACTCCGCCCACACGCTCTTCTGATTGGCTGTTTTTTGGATTGATTTGGTTGGGAGTGCAGTGCATTTGCACAGAGACTCCACCCACACGCTCTTCTGATTGGCTGTTTTTTGGATTGATTTGGTTGGGAGTGCAGTGCATTTGCACAGAGACTCCGCCCACACGCTCTTCTGATTGGCTGTTTTTTGGATTGATTTGGTTGGGAGTGCACTGCATTTGCACAGAGACTCCACCCACACGCTCTTCTGATTGGCTGTTTTTTGGATTGATTTGGTTGGGAGTGCAGTGCATTTGCAGAGAGACTCCACCCACACACTCTTCTGATTGGCTGTGATTTTGTATTGATTTGGTTGGGAGCACAGTGCATTTGCACAGAGACTCCGCCCACACACTCTTCTGATTGGCTGTTTTTTGGATTGATTTGGTTGGGAGTGCAGTGCATTTGCACAGAGACTCCGCCCACACACTCTTCTGATTGGCTGTTTTTTGGATTGATTTGGTTGGGAGTGCAGTGCATTTGCACAGAGACTCCACCCACACGCTCTTCTGATTGGCTGTTTTTTGGATTGATTTGGTTGGGAGTGCAGTGCATTTGCACAGAGACTCCGCCCACACACTCTTCTGATTGGCTGTGATTTTGTTTTGATTTTGTCGCTTCTGGTGTGGACAGACAATTTGCTTATTTTTGGTATCTTATTGCATCACGTCTGGTTAGAGCACAATGTTAGAGTTACATCTTATTTCAAAATAACAATGTAAACTCTGTTTGTCAGTCAGACTGAGTCTTCCTGTCTAAGTGGGCGGTTCTTGGCCAGAATAAGCAGTAACGTGAACTAGACCTCACAGCAATAGTCAAAGGTCTGACTACACTAGACGGCGCTGTGCATGATGCATTAACCGAGGGAGAAAGCAAAATCAAACAACCACAGACACAAAGTTTGTGAACCTCTCAAACAGACCAAGTCTTGACTAACCAGCATGCCCTGGGCTTTCACATCACAGTATATATGTGTGTGTGGATGGAGAAACTGCACAATGTCAAGCCCAAACTAATCAGCAGCCTGACATTCATCACAGTCACTGTACCAGAGTGATGTTTTCTCAAGGTTTTTCTGCTGCTATGGAAACATTCTGCTCGTCGGACACATTTTTAACAACTGCTGTCAGCTTCATGACATTTAGAAAACAAAACAGATTAGTCTGACATATCTAAATATCCCAAAGCTCGTCGCGTCCACTTCTGGGTTCGTCAGAGTCGGATGTGGTTGCATCTGTTCTGTCTTACAAACACACACTGACAGCTCAATAATGTTTGACAGGTGGGCAAACAGAGCATCTGTATTGCTGACAGTGTAACCGCGTTCGCAGATGTCTGACGTAAACCATCCTGAGCTGCAACAGAGAATGTTTCTCCTTTTGATTTTAGACCAAACTTGGGAATAGTTGTACAGATCTTAATGGCCTAGAGGACATAATGTTGCTGAAGAAGTTTACTAATGTAACTGGGTGCCAACCCGTTTAACCCTTAAAAGCAAATCACAATATCTTATACAGCATTATAAATTTGACTGGAAGCCAATGGAGGGAAGCTAATACAGGTGATATACTTGCAAACCAACTGCAGGCGTGAGGCATGAGAAACAATACAATACAATGAGTTACAATAGTCGTAATAAAAGCATGCATATCAACTTCCAAATCATTAAAAGACAAAAAAGGTTTCAATTTTGCCATATTCCATATAGGAACCACTTCTAACCACAGCGTTAATATGCTAATCAAACTTTAAAGTCCCCCTGTGGTGAAAATCCAGCTTTTAATATTGTTTATGTGTCTATGTGGTGTTTTTAATATGCTTTAAGACAAACCATGTGTAAATTCATAAGTCGACAGCATTGCTGAGTATTTCCTCCTTAAAACTGCAGTGAACCAAAGACAGTCTCAAAAACACGCTTTGAAATCGCTGGTGTTTCTGACGTCACAAACTACCTTGTAACCAATCAGATCAACGTGTGATCGTCAACCAGTGGATCTCTGAGCTGAGTGAGTGAGTGGAGGCGGGGCTCATTTGCATATTCATAGAACGTGTGAGAATTAGTATTCTGGACATATTCACTGAACTCGGATAACCTCCATACAGACGGACACCCACGAAATCAGTGTGCATTATGATGATGTCACTTCCTGGCATATTCGATTGCGCACCATGGCACCAAATTAACAGCGAATCTCATGCTACACTGATTATAGGTACTGAGAGCAGATGGTTCTGCTGGTTCTGGACATATGGGTTATAAAACACCTCGAAATACAGAGGACACAGCGTTTCACTGGGGAAAAAAGTGCTGGTACAGAATCACACTTTGGATTTAAAACATTCACACACACACACATACAGATCAGTAGGTTTGGCCGGTTTCCGGAGTCCAAAGCCAGGACTTCAGTAAGTCCAAGATTTGTCTAGAGGGAAATTAATGTGAATAAACAGAAAAAGGCGAGAGTTAGTTACTTCCAGTGTTTGCTCAAGGAATAGGAGGGGGGAAAAATATCAAGAATAAATAGTTATTCATTGAACACTGACATTTGGACACAAAAACTCCACCACAATGCTATTTTGCCAGGGCATTCTGGGAAGTTACTAAGTAGTTCACTAGGATATTCAGACTTCACAATTCTGTGAACTAAAACTGACTTTATTTCACACAAAGAGACAGAAGAGCTTCAGGATTAGATCTGACTCCTAATATGTAAGATTAACATTTAATCATTTGATATCTTGTGGTGAGAATTAAGTGTCTAAGAAGTGCTTAATATCACTTTATCCTCTTTGTGTTGTGTGAGAAACAGCTGATAAATCACCACGTAAACTCTGTATTGTTTTACTGTAATTGCATGTTATAGGAACGGGGTTTCAGATACACAACCACACAGACACACACACACACGATAGCACTGAACACCCAAAACAGTCCTCTGAAATCCAGCCGTAAGCCATCGGCTGACATTGTTTTGCGTGCGTGTTTGTGGTTTTGCGGAGAGATAAAAGGTTTACCCTGTCCGTTCGACGGAGTTCATTCTCACGGAAAGATCCCGCTCTGAGCTGAAGGGATTTGGCTTGATGCAGTGCCTGATGGGAGGGACTGCCCCACTTTCAGGCAAAGCCTCATGGGAAAACGAACACTGGGCTTCCACTGCTGTCAACGGTAAACACATTCAGCCCCGCGCTCGACAACCATCAGTGTTTCCATGGAAACAGGCCCGATCTACATGCGATAGAGTCGGGATACGGCTTCTGCTCCTGACCCAGAAACAAACATACAAAACTGATTAAAACACAAGAGGAGTGTAAGAAAGGAGAGTGGATTTACGCTCTTCAGACTCATAAAAGCTCGTAAAAACAAACGCATGCTAGCTAAGCAACTGTTAACGGCCTTGTGCTGAGGAACGCAGCGTAATCCATCAACAATTTAGACATAATCATGTTAGCCGGCCCTCACACCGAGGGTTTAATCTCCACAGTAATGCGTCAATAAAACACTCTGCAGCGACTCAATGTTCCCAAACCACTGCCATTTCCCCCGCCGCACAAGACCAGGCTAATTTTATCTAGCACAACCAACCAGAAAATTGAAATCCGCCATCTTTGCTCACGGGCGCTCGATTCTGCAGCCTGATTGGAGGATTGGGGAAACACACACTCTTGTGATAACTATCCTGAGATACATTTCCTGTGGTTTAGAGAGCTCTTAGAAATTCAGCCACTAATAAAAGACTTGATACGCTGACAAAATATGGAGTAGGATTTAATTGAGTGAAATTTTTCACTCAGTAATTGGTAGTAAATAAAAAAAAGAAAAGACAATTAAACAACAAATCACTCACTGAATCAAATGTGACATTTTAAAAGTAGAAATAGTAAAACATACTTTTTTTATTTACAACTTTGAAAAACCTTTTTTTTTATGTGTGTGCGCCAAATGAATGAATGTTGCAATGTGAACTTCACAATGAAACCTTTTAATTTAGAGCCCCATGAAATCCATTTTATATTTCCCTAAAAAAATAGTTTTTGGGGGGGATTCTGTGTTTTATGATTTAATACAAATGTATATAAATTTTAACCATTTAATCAAGCTTTTAAAATGTAATCAAATGAAAATATATCGTATATATATATATATATATATATATATATATATATATACAATCACCTAAAGGATTATTAGGAACACCTGTTCAATTTCTCATTAATGCAATTATCTAATCAACCAATCACATGGCAGTTGCTTCAATGCATTTAGGGGTGTAGTCCTGGTCAAGACAATCTCCTGAACTCCAAACTGAATGTCAGAATGGGAAAGAAAGGTGATTTAAGCAATTTTGAGCGTGGCATGGTTGTTGGTGCCAGACGGGCCGGTCTGAGTATTTCACAATCTGCTCAGTTACTGGGATTTTCACGCACAACCATTTTTAGGGTTTACAAAGAATAGTGTGAAAAACATCCAGTATGCGGCAGTCCTGTGGGCGAAAATGCCTTGTTGATGCTAGAGGTCAGAGGAGAATGGGCCGACTGATTCAAGCTGATAGAAGAGCAACTTTGACTGAAATAACCACTCGTTAAAACCGAGGTATGCAGCAAAGCATTTGTGAAGCCACAACACGCACAACCTTGAGGCGGATGGGCTACAACAGCAGAAGACCCCACCGGGTACCACTCATCTCCACTACAAATAGGAAAAAGAGGCTACAATTTGCACGAGCTCACCAAAATTGGACAGTTGAAGACTGGAAAAATGTTGCCTGGTCTGATGAGTCTCGATTTCTGTTGAGACATTCAGATGGTAGAGTCAGAATTTGGCGTAAACAGAATGAGAACATGGATCCATCATGCCTTGTTACCACTGTGCAGGCTGGTGGTGGTGGTGTAATGGTGTGGGGGATGTTTTCTTGGCACACTTTAGGCCCCTTAGTGCCAATTGGGCATCGTTTAAATGCCACGGCCTACCTGAGCATCGTTTCTGACCATGTCCATCCCTTTATGACCACCATGTACCCATCCTCTGATGGCTACTTCCAGCAGGATAATGCACCATGTCACAAAGCTCGAATCATTTCAAATTGGTTTCTTGAACATGACACTGAGTTCACTGTACTAAAATGGCCCCCACAGTCACCAGATCTCAACCCAATAGAGCATCTTTGGGATGTGGTGGAACGGGAGCTTCGTGCCCTGGATGTGCATCCCACAAATCTCCATCAACTGCAAGATGCTATCCTATCAATATGGGCCAACATTTTTAAAGAATGCTTTCAGCACCTTGTTGAATCAATGCCACGTAGAATTAAGGCAGTTCTGAAGGCGAAAGGGGGTCAAACACAGTATTAGTATGGTGTTCCTAATAATCTTTTAGGTGAGTGTATATATATATATATATATCATGTATTTTTGAAACATGGATGAAAAAATATCTTGGTTGTATGACATTCCTTAGAAATTATATTATTATTATTACTTAGAGAAGTGCATTTTAGTATACAGTGGTGATATATTTGTGTCATGATTTCTTGAAGTTAAACTGAACTTTTATTTTGGCGGGTTGTTCTGAAGATCTTTGTTTTAGTTTCAGTTTCAGTGTGTATTTGATGGTAGTTTTGTAATGTCTAAAGTGGACTATAGAAATAAAGTGTAAGCAAGTCTTTAGATGAATTACTACCGCCATGATCAGTAAAAACTGTGCATGAACATGTCTTTTAAAAGAAATCATGTTTACTGCCGGCATTTTGTTGTCTGAATCAGTGCAACATTGGAGTCAATCCTAAACACTTAAATCAAATCGTGATATAGACTAGTGTCTGTGAATATTAAACTCTAACAGGTTTTAAATATGAATTTAACCGTTTAATTTGAGGAAAAACTTGCGTCATTTCATAAACACACAAACTCAAAGGTTTTCACGGCAACCTGTCAAAATAAAGGTTTGGTTTAACTTGAAGAAATTGTGACAGAAATATATTAACTGCTGTACAGTAGATTTTAGCTATGTCTCAATGTAATAATAATACTAATATTAATAATAAAACCTTTATTTTTTAAGGAATAATAAAAAAACTTCCATGTTTTAATTTTTTTTTTACAAATTTAAAAAAAGTTTAATTTCATATGATTAAAAGATAAATTAAATGAATGTTTTATGCCTTTATTTGATTATCAGACAAATTAAAATACACAACTCTTTCTTTTTTTTTTTCAACAGAATTTCTGGGGGAAAAACACTTCATAGAAATAAAAAAAATAAATAAATAATAATAATAAATTGTTTTTTTTATTAATTTAATTAATTAGACATGTTTTTTGATTATTAAAATGTAATTAAACCATTGAAACTGAATCCAGAAGAATTAAAATAGAATATGGTAAAAAATAGAATGGAATTTGAGGGGGAAAAAAGCATTTCTTAGGGCCATATACTTAAAATAAAATAATTTGTTGTTAAATTGTATAAGTTTCAGGCATTAATTAGACATGCTTTTTGATTACTTAAATTTAATTTAAACAATAAAATATAGTCCAAAAAAAAAAATAATGTAATCCAGGAAAATTTAAACAGAATTTGGAGAGAAAAAAATATATATTTTTTTTAAAAATAAAACGAATTTAATAGGGCCCTACCTAACGATCGAATATGTAAACATTTATTACGAAAATGTACCTTTTGAGGAACTAATATGCAGTCTTTAGGGTCGCCTTTTAAAAGAGTGACAGCTATTGTGTCTTTTCTGAGAGCGTTAACAAAAAATTAAAAGTAGTTAAAATTACAGAGACACACACACACACACACACACACGAGAGACTGAACCTCAGGGATGTGAAGTGTGAACGAGCAGGTGATCAGTGTGATGAAAAGGCCATGAAAGACGAAGATCTAGCACTTCATCGGCTCTCTTTAAGGTCTTTTCTTACATGTTAAAAATTGATAAGGTAGAAAGCAACTCCATTAAACTTGCCTGAAGAAAATCAATTTCCCAGACGGATTCAGAGGTGATGCGATCGCTGTGTCTGAGGAGAACGAAGCCGTCGATCCTTTAACTTCACTTTACACCCGTCACTGATGAAGAAGCGCGCGCTCCTCTCTCACCCGTACATAAATCACACTGACTGTGTGCGGGTTATTTGATTTCAGCAGAGAGAGTGAAAAGACACACACAGGCAGAGATCAAGAATATGAAATAAGAGTCTATATAAAGCAGCATCATTTAACCTGTTCACACCTGATACAATTTAATCTGAGGGAATCTTTTATAATCTCATTATCAGATCCAAAATATATTCAGCTTGTTTGTGTGTTCCTCCTCCAGCGAGCGCGTGAGAGCATTTCCATCTCCTTCCGTCGTGTGTGTGTGTGTGTGTGTGTGTGTGTGAGAGTTTGTGTGTGTGTGTGTGTGTGTGTGTGTGTGTGTGTGTGTGTGTGTGTGAGAGAGAGAGAGAGAGAGAGAGAGAGAGAGTTTGTGTGCGAGTAAGTGTGTGTGAGTGTGTGAATGTGTGTGTGTGTGTGTGTGAGAGAGTGTGTGAGAGTTTGTGTGTGTGTGTGTGTGTGTGTGTGTGTGTGTGAGAGAGAGAGAGAGAGAGAGTGTTTGTGTGCGAGTGTGTGTGAATGTGTGTGTGTGTGTGTGTGTGTGTGTGAGAGAGAGTGTGTGCGTGTGTGAGAGTTTGTGTGTGTGTGTGTGTGTGTGTGTGTGAGAGAGAGTGTGTGCGTGTGTGAGAGTTTGTGTGTGTGTGTGTGTGTGTGTGAGTGAGAGAGAGAGAGAGAGAGAGAGAGAGAGAGAGTGTTTGTGTGTGTGTGAGTAAGTGTATGTGAGTGTGTGTGTGTCCCAGCTTGAGTGACATTAATATGGTTGTTCTGATATATATATATATATATATATATATGCATCTTCAACTTGTCCAGGTCATATTTCAATCTAAAATCTAAAGAAAGAAATTAGAAATAATGTTTTGCATTAAGAAAATAAAGCCTAATTTTAGGACCATTACGATGTTTTGATAATCTTGACAAATAAGCAGATTTTCCTCTAAATTCTCATTATTGTAAAAACACTCTAATGCAAAAATACTAGAAGGAAATAATAATAAAAGAAAATGGCAAGAAAAGCCTTTCTAACTGTGATTTCAAGAAACACAAAAATTATTTTAATGCCATTTCACAACAAATATATAAATATATTATTGTCTCTCCTGTAACTCAATATAGACACACACACACACACACACTCTCTCTCTCTCTCTCTCTCTGAGACGTGAATAGAGTCAATACTCCGACAGGCCACAAAACTGCTGGAAAATTAACTTCCACGTCAACAGACATCTCATTCCTACGACCTCTAACACACACACTAGCACACACACACACACACACACACACACTAACACACGCACTAACACACACTCACTCATGCACACACACACACACACACACTCTCTGAGACGTGAATAGAGTCAATACACCGACAGGCCACAAAACTGCTGGAAAATTAACTTCCACATCAACAGACATCTCATTCCTATGACCTCTAACACACACACACACACTCAGGCACGCACAAACTAACGCGCACACACACACACACACACACACACACACACACAGTAACACACGCACGCACACACACACGCGCACTCACACACTCACGCACACACACACACACAAACACACACGCACACACACACGCACAAACTCACACACACGCTTACATAAACACACACACACACACACACACACTCAGGCACACACACTAACACACGCACAAACTAACGCGCACACACACACACACAGGCACGGCGCCAGGATTTTTTCTCTACTGGTGCTAATGGGGAGCTGGACCGATACGTGGGGGTGCTAAGAAAACAATTGATTTTCATTAATTAAGTTACTCTATAATATAGAGGTTCTCGTTTTTTCAATAAAAGCAGCTATGATACACAGCACTTTAACTGGATTTGGCCAAAGAATAGTCAACAAAATAACTAAGCCTAAAATTAAAAACGTTAAATAAAAAAATAAAAAACGTTATCCAATCACTGCTTAAAAAATATTGACTAATATAGCCTACTGTTATATTAACTGTGCGTATACATAATATATATTTTAATAGCTTGATGCTCTTTAAATATTTTGTTACATTATTAAAAGTTTCGGTGCATAGGACAGACCTATCCGCGATCGCTCTCCATGGTTCTGACCAAAGAAGAGAGCTTTGGAATCTCCATTACGCATCATACCTGGGCTGCATTTTCCGACAACATTGACTCTTAGCGCGCTACGAAGACTCTTAAGGTATAGCTTAACTAAAGGTATACTAGTACCACTAAAGGTATATCATTGCTAGGCGTCTTCAGGGCTATCATCCACTCGCGAGGCAGAGCCGCTGAAGGCAGAGGCGCTGGCGCCCTCCTAGCAACGGCGCTGTTTTTGGTAAAACATGATTTTGACCACTTCATTAAGTTTTGTTTTATAGAAAACTCTTTTTAAAAGATTTTCGTTTTGTATAAATTGTATCTTAATTTTGATCAATGTTTTATCAATCAATTGCCCGCATTTAATGAATAAGAATCAAATATATAGCAAACAATGTAATAAGGAGCCGGCACGATCACTTGCATTGCACGTGAACCGGAGGGCGCCGAAACTCAGCTTGTGCCTCACAGATTTGAGAAATATAGGCTATATATTACAGAAAGCTTGAAATGTCTACTTTTAAACGAAAATATTCAAACCCAAATAAATGGGCTACTCTCTGATTATGTAATCCAAATGAAATGTGCATTTCTCTCTGGCGTTCATGGCGAGTCCGCATCGTCAACTTTATCTTTGCAGCGACACAGAAAACACCAGTTTATTACTAAACAATTAAATGTCTCCTTGCTAATTTAGACACATTCATAATCATTACTTTAACCGGTTCTTTGTGGCAAGTTTTATGCGTGCGGCTTATTATCCTGTAGGCTAGCCTATTTAATTAAATTAATATAGGCTAAAGGGGCGATTTGTCCACGAATGGCTTAAATGAACAACTACTAGTCGACTAGAAAAAAAAATTAGTCGGAGGTAGCCCTTATTCCACATATTTTCGAACCAACAGGCCATTCTGTGTTGGGGGAGCGACCGTGAGAGGAGCGGAATATTCAGAAATGCGCTCTCCGCTCACGAGCTCTGATCGGAACAAACCCGAACCTCACTGTCTGCTGAACTTGCGCAGAAACATCAAAATGGACATAACCAGCTTTTTAAAATTGTTGTTAAAACTAAACATTTAGACTATTTTAGTACAAATTATGAGCTTATTGACGATTTTTTATAATTCTTGACAAAATTAGAATTCTTTTTTTTTTTCAACGACGCAACGATGAGCATTTACTAGCCTACTTTTAAAAAATGCGGGTCGGGTACAATATTTTCTTTTTCTTTTTTTGCGGTCCGAGTTGCGGGCGGGTTAGTTGAAAACGTCGGTCGGGTGCGGGTTGTTTATACATTGACCCGCTCATCACTGGTGTCTAATGATTCGGATCACAACGTCAAAAATATAATTAATAATATACAACGCCACAGCAAGAAAAACAAACACCCTGTACCTGTTAAAAATGAACTGGGCAAAAAACAGCTATCTGTTATGCCGAGTTCTGTAAAAGAACATTGTAATTAACGTAATTTCGATTGTTTGTAATTTCTTGTTGTTGACTCAATAATAAACTGCAATTTCAGAGTTGGATCTGTTTGTTT
Organism: Abramis brama; assembly: GCF_963993115.1. Lineage (NCBI taxonomy): Eukaryota > Metazoa > Chordata > Actinopteri > Cypriniformes > Leuciscidae > Abramis > Abramis brama. The sequence continues at coordinate 4,039,865 of NC_139972.1, forward strand.
GTGTTTCATATTAATATTACATTATGTAAAACGTCCAACTGTTTACGAATCAAAATCCGGACATACTGTGATGCATGTATGAATTATCATGTTAGACTAAGTTAGTAATGTAATAGCCTCTATAGAGCCCGAATTTACTTTTATATAAGTTAACCTTGTTTACGTTACTTTACGACCTGCAACATATCATGACTGCACACATATAACGTTACTTTACTGTAAATCAAAGATTTGACGATGGATTATGAAGCCTTAGTAGGCCTACCTCTGACCGTGGCGATTATATTAAAAAACTTACTCTCAGCAATGGTGAGATCTTGCCGGATCCCTATACAATAATACCTGACGATCTTTGGATTGTGGATGACAAGAAGTGGCCAGCAATTGTATGGCCTGATATATATAAGTATCTAATTCAGACACCAAATGTGTATACAAGAGAAATGATTAGAGCATACAAATCCCTTGATGCATACAACTACGTGCTATGTGGTCATGTGCAGCTCGTCAAATACTTTGATGCTGCACCGGATTTTTGCGTGTTGAGGTCAGATGTACTCCGGTACGAACTAAGAGCGCGGGTCTTTTGCCCCCTGGTTGCGTGGGCTTAACTGGGGCTACACAGATTTTTGACGGGGCTTTAGCGCCCCCTAGCCCCGGTGTAGCGCCGTGCTTGCACACACACACACACACAGTAACACACGCACGCACACACACACGCGCACAAACTCACACACACGCTTACATACACACACACACACACACACACACTCACTCACTCACACACTCACGCACACACACACACACACACACACACACACACACACACACACTCTCACACACACACACACACAAACTCACTCACACACTCACATACACACACACACTCACGCACAAACACTCACTCACTCATGCACACACACACTCACACATCATTAAGTGATTAGTCACACAGCCAAATAAAGTCACATTAGTTCTGCTCTTCATGTCTTTCACGCCGCTACATGTGACTCTGGAGTGAGAGATTGCTGGGATCAGTGTTTGGAGCCGCTTTAGCTCACTTCTGTAGCGTTTAGCTCAAATAAATGATCTAAACATGATCAAATAAACATTTACAATGCATCACTTCATCCATCATGATGAAATCCCTTCATCTAAATGACCCACCTGAAAAACTTTACTTCATTTTTCTCTTCATTACATTATATTTATTTCTGCTTTAGTTTTCAATTTGTTTAATTGTTCTTATTGTAATAAAGCCAAATTTTCAAAGAATTATGGGATGATAATAAAACTATCTAAATGGCAGTTTTACACACGGTACTGAAAAGGGTATTGAATATCGATATTCTTCAATATATTCATATGGAAGTCTAGTATGATAGTATGAAGTTGTGATGTAAACTAAACGCCATTAACTATTTCAGTAAAAAACAAAGACGTCAACATTGGAAAGACAATTACACTTTCTATTACAGTTTTTCACGATTGTTTACACACATTGTCTGGTACTTGAGACACAATGACCACAACATGTAACTCATTCACCAACCCCCTGAACCAATTCTGCTAAACTACAAGCACAATTCCTGCTTTACACTCAAATTGCAGTTCTAAAACACACCTTTTTCAAAACACTACACACAATTCTCTGCTTTTGGCACAATTTTCATGCAGAAAATCTCGTTTTCACAAGGAACACACTGCCATCCAAATATGCACACTGACTCATCACATGGGCAAACACCCGTCACACAGTTTTACAATTAGCAATCAGAGCTTTAGCATAAAAGGGCAACAGGTGAGCTCTTCAATGGGGCAATGGATGCCAACATTGGATTTTTCTTTTTTTACTGTAACTGTATACAGTAAATTCTTCTGTTGTTTTGTATGTAGACCACTGTATGTACAACTTTGTGTTGGTTGGGATGTACACTGTGTACATTGTTTTTGTGGGAAAAATAAAATATATTTGTTACCGTGTATTTGTGTGTTCTGAGTATAAAAACAATATTCTCAAATATTTTACAACACACTTATGTATGTACTGTCTGTAGCAAATGAACACTGAACAAAAAAAGGCCTAAGTCATTATGATAAATGGAGAAGAAGTGTTTTCCATTCATCATAGTGTTTTACATTGAGCACATCAGTGTTCAACTGGTTCTTATAAATGTCTATTCATATGATGGTTTGTGTGTGTCATTTGAAAACAAAATACCATTTTGAGAAGAAATAACATTGTTTTGAATGTAAAGTTTCATTTTGCAGGAGAATTGAGGGGTTTTGCCCATTGTGTGTGTGTTTTTGGATTTGTGTGTAGAGTTCTGAGAATATGAGGCATGCTTTCAGAAAATGTGTGTAAACAATCAAGAAAAACTGTAATGTCCCACTTCAATACAGCCTCTGAATGTGTGAACTGATGAATATGCATCATTACCTCATCATAAATTCAAAGATAATTTGACGTAACTCTCAGATGGTAATGACAGGTTTCTCTAGCCTTCTACGTTTCTCTTCCATTACCCTTCAAAATGTATAAATTGAAATTGCGAATTGAAAATACGCCCAATGGAAACACGTCAATTTCGCAAAAAAACTCCCATTTATCGCAAACAAGTTTTTCCGCTCGCATGAGGTGTTTTTCAGGCAATTCGAAAAATAAATATTTCGCAAAACTGCAATGGAAACAGATTTTGCGCATTTACAGTCACCTGACTTAGACGACGCGGTGTGTTTGGACAGAAGACGAGACAGAGTTCTTAATTAAACTCGTATAAGACAAAAGAATTACAGGAATAATGGATGCTAAACCTCAAATAAATGTCACGATCAAGACCTCGAAGCAGAAATGAGGGAGAAACACCCAGAAACTCCTCATATGTGCCGCTCTCAAGTATAAATAAGGGTCGTTCTTTACCATTAATGCTTGGAAAACACACATACATCTCCTTCGATTAATAATAATGACTTGTTGCGAGAGGAAAAAAAATAAGTTTTAGTTGCTTAACAGTCGTTACAGTTTTTTACAATCGCTATGACAGTTTTTTCAATACATTTAACAAGTTTCCTAAACTCTTAACGCACCAACACACCTAAAACACACAATTGGCAAAACGGTTAATATCATGCTCAAAATCACACATTGTAAATTAAACTCCAAAACTAATTTTCAAAATACAATAATACACTAACACAATACACTATGTCTAACAAAACACTGCAAACATGTTTCAAAATCAAATAAGTATTCAAAACACTAACACATGTTCTCTTCCAACAGGAACATTTAGTCAATCATAACACAATGACAAAAAAAACACTATCATCAGCTGAAATTACAGAAACTGCATTATTTTATATGTGTCAGGTCTGCCCTTATACAATAGACAGTATATTGTATTGATCATAGATTGTGTTTTGCACTGCAGTTTTTTTTTTTTTTTTTTTAAGTCTCTCTACATTTTTGTTTTGTTTGTAATGTAAATGCATGCATTTTGTTGTTGTTGTTTTTTTTTTTTTGCAGCAGAAATTCAATACAACAAAATAAATGACCCTTCTTAGAGTAGCTTTATAGAATGTATGGTTTATGAAAAAAGAAGACAGACAGAATTGCTGCAGTAACGGCTATATTTGCAACAGGACATTTCTGCAAGATAACAAAAATATGCAATATAGCTGCCATTTACAGTATTACTGTATGTGAAAATACAAAATATACAAACAGAAAAGGCCATCTTCTAATCTGCCCGGTCTTCTGCATTTGTCCAGATGTTCTCATCCACATCACAGCTGATATCTTCCCTGGCAAGGCATCTTGGGAAGAATCTTTTGGCTTGCCTTATCCTGGTAGTGTTCAGCTGTGATGTCTTGGTATGCAGCATCTTTTGCATACAGGAGGGACATTTGGTCCTGTGGACTATGGTCAAAAACCTTTCTTCATCTCCAGGCTGAGAAAACTCCTCAATGGGGTTGAGGAAAGGGAAGTAAGGGGCAAGGAAAGTGGACATCATCCTCTGATGGGCATCAAACCAGGCTGTGACTAGACGGGAATGGCGGAATGCCACATTGTCCCATATTTGCATAACTTCAATCAGCTGTTTCTCACTAGCAATGGAATAATGTGAAAATACAAAATATACGAACAGAAAAAGCACCAGAAGAATTAAACATTTTATTTTAAAAAGAGTCATCTTCTATTTGCATAATTCAATCAGCTGTTTCTCAGTAAGAATATAATAAAATACAGGGGATATATTTGTGTTTCAGTTCACAATATAAGCAGCTGTTTACCTTGACTTTAGCCTGTAAGGTTAGGTTCAGAACATGGTGTTATCTGTTCTGACATACAGGGTTAAAGCATTGGTAAATTTGGCAGTAAAAATCCATTGTTTTGGTCTTGTTTGAGCTTGTGTGTAAAAGAAGCTCAAGCATTTTAAATTTGTGTTAACTCTATGCATTTTGTGTTAAAGCAACAAGAAATGTGTTAATAGTATAGCTTACACAGACGGATGTAGTGCTAACTGTGTTAAGAGTTTTGGAAAATTGTTAAAAGTATTGAAAAATCTGTCATAGCAATCGTAAAAAACTGTAATAGAAACGCCGTCATTTCGCAATAGTATTTTATCAATATTTAGAAAGAAAAAAAAAAGAAGAAAAAAAAAAAATCGCAAAAGTTTTGCGCAAATCTGTAATGGAAACGTGCACTGTAAAAAATGATTTTATGTCAAAGTAAATAAAACAGGAAAAATCATGTATCTTTTGCTAAGAATAATTGTGTAAAAATGAAAACTTTAGTATATTAAGTAAATCCTAATTATATACTCATTTTTTACTTGTAAATATTAGACATCCAACAGACAAGTGAAATTGACTTCTGACTCTCTGGCATATTTACATGCATTAATTAAGTACTTGAAGCATATTAAAAAAAATCAAGTAAAATTTAGTCCTTGAAGAATGGAATCTGCGCATGCGCAGAAAGAAGAACACACGCGATGATTGAGGGATTTCGAATCTCCACTCCAACGGCTCTCGACAGGTAAGCAACAGTAAAAAACTGCATTATATTACGGATTTATAATTATTCTTTGATTAATTCAACGATTGTCTTGTCATCACTTCATGCTATACATTTGAAAAGTTTAGTGTTCTTAAGTTTAGAGACGTGCTCCAGAAAAAAGTTCAGGGAGAGGCAGAGGCAAAAAGCACCCTGTTTATTTTCTTTATTTTACAAAAGCACAATGTTTTATTTCGATTGAAAGTGGAAAAAATAGACATTTAACAGTTTATTTTTTCATATTTCTTAAGTCTGTAATCTTTATGACCAAAAATGACGGAGTATAAGTCTAATTTGCTGCTATCTGAAAAAAAAGTCTAGCAAAACGCGCGGGTGCTTTTGCCGACTCAAGAGGGTGTATATTTTTTTTCCCCAGTTTTAAACTTTACGTTTTACACGATTTATCAGTAATTACGCCTAAAAACCATGAATATGTCACTTAAATCATGATATTTTTGTTTAATATTTGTTATTGGCCACAAATTAACAATAGGCCAAAGTGAGAAGGTTCTCGTTCCCTCATCGTGCACAATATAATTCATTTCCTCATTCATTTGCTAAATCGTGCATACTATCTATTAAATGGTCCCTGCTTTTACTAAATCGTGACCACGTTGTAAATGACAATAATTTGTACTACCAAATTCCTAATTCGTAGGCTTGATGTCTGCTATGTGTCACATGTTAGCATTAATGTGTGTAAATGACTATGAGAGTAACGTTAAGGTCATGCAGGATGTTTTTAATGATTTGGTATAAATTAATTGAATAATGTGAATGCAAATTAATTAACTTTTAATTTAAAAGTATTTGCTGTTTACTGATTATTGTTTTTTTCTCTCTCTTTTCTTAATTTCAGGATATTTCTCAAATGCATTCAGCCCTTTGTGCCTCCGTTGCTGTAAACCGGTTGAGAGGGACAAAGAGAGAGACCGGACACACTGAATTGTTATTATTGTCATTATAGGTTTCTGTATATGCTTATTTCTTAATAAATTACTCTTAACTGCACATTGTCACAGTATTATTTTGTCACATTATAAGAGTAACATTTAATTTAATTTAATTTAATTTAAAATAATTACCAGCACTGCATGAAACAAGTAAAATGTATTTAAAATATCAAGTGGTTTTACTTAATTATATTAATTATATCAGATTTGTAAGTAAAAATTACTCAATATAATTTAACAGGCCAAGTAATATGTACTTATTCACTTTGTGAATTTTACTCGGCTTAGTTAAGTAGATTTACTTAATTTCCATCAATGTGAAATTTACTTGAAAAAAATTCGTGCAAAAACTTGCCTAATAAAAATTGAGTAAATTCTACTTATTGTTTTTCTCAGTGTGCCTTCTCGTCTCCTGTATCTGTCGTGTTTTCTGAAGAGCTGATTTCCTCAGTTCTGGTATCAGTGATGTTGCTCAGCTGCACTACTGTGACAGGAACTCAACTATGACAGTGTGAATCATCTTCAGGCACAAAACAAACCATTATGGCACATCTCTGGCTCTCGTCTGCTCCTTCACACACACACTCACACACACACACACACACACACTCTGTCTGGATGTGCTCCAGATCTTCCACTCGCTGTAAAAGCAGCACACTAACTCTAAACTGAAGTGAAGACTCATACATGACTGATCTGAAACACTCTCCAGTAGGGCTGCAACTAACACATTATTTAATAATCGATTAATCTGTCGATTATTTTTCCGATTAATCGATTAATCTGATTTAAAAAAAAAAAGCATTGATTTCCAACCCTTTTTTCAAAAACAGAACTGACAGTGCAAATTTACAGTGCAAAACATCTTCGCTCCTTAAACATCTCTGAGCTGTTGAAGTAATAATAAAAAATAAATAAAAAATGGACTAACACTAAAAACATACGCATGTATGCTTTACATCCGCCAAAAATATAGACATACTCACACACTCTCACACTCACAGACCCACAGACACACACACACACACTCACAAACGCACACACTCACAGACGCACACACTCACAAACTCACACACTCACAGACGCACACACTCACAGACACACACACACTCACAAACTCTCACACTCACAGACGCACACACTCAGACACACACACACACACACTCACAAACTCATACACTCACAGACGCACACACTCATACGCACACACACACTCACAAACTCTCACACTCACAGACGCACACACTCACAGACACACACACACTCACAAACTCTCACACTCACAGACGCACACACTCAGACACACACACACACACTCACAAACTCACACACTCACAGACGCACACACTCATACGCACACACACACTCACAAACTCACACACTCACAGACGCACACACTCACAGACACACACACACTCACAAACTCTCACACTCACAGACGCACACACTCAGACACACACACACACACTCACAAACTCTCACACTCACAGACGCACACACTCATACGCACACACACACTCACAAACTCACACACTCACTCACAGACGCACACTCACAGATGCACACACTCACAGACGCACACACTCACAAACTCACAGACGCACAAACTCACACACTCACAGATGCACACACTCACAAACTCACACACTGACACATTCAGACACACAGACAAACTCTCACACACAGATGCACACACACACACACACACACACACACAAACTCTCACACACAGACACACACCCATCCACACCCAAGTTCACTTGAAGCTTATTCATTAAATGATTACCATCATTGTAGTAAGTGCAAGTTCAGTTCATTTATACGCCACATTTAAACACAGCTTAAGATGACAAAACGCTATAAAATAACTTTAAAATGAAATTAAAAAGTACAACACACACAAATATATTTGTCAACACTAACCGATATGGGACAAAGCACAGAATATATACAAGCTGGATAACGAGTGAACACCAGAAGAGCTACTGGAGGGACGCTGCGTTCCTCACTTCAAACCGGAACAAAAGTAGGATTCTGTAGTGACTTACTCCCCTCCTCCTCATCAAGGACTCCAACATGTCTCTGCTTTCGGTGCTGTGCTGAATCATCCCCGCAGTGCTCCCATGCTATGCCATGTCGCTTCTGCATATCTTGCAATTAACACACACGATTTATTTAGTGTGAAATGCTCCCACAGCTTGGATGACTCAGGTCGTCCTGATTTCTCTGCCTCCGCCATGTGTTTCAGAGCAACGTTACGGGTCTTTCCTCTACCTATTTTTGCTCCGCACCGCGCTCAACTCAACTTTTTTTTTTATACTCAAACATCTCTGTGACTTATTGAGTGGTGTAATAGTCGCGCGACACAACGAATTGATAATGAAATTCATTGCCAACTCTTTTAATAATCAAATTTTATCCATTTTATCGATTTGTTGTTGCAGCCCTACTCTCCAGTAAAAATAGCCGCGGCTCACGTGAAGCACAGGAGACTCAATGTTGCTACGCTAATGACGCAATGCTCTGATTAGCATAAGAATGCCTTGCACAAATATAGAGCAATATAATCGAATTATAATCAATCAATATTTCCCTTACATAACCAACAACCTTGCAAGGATTTTTTTTTCACACACACACACATCCTCCCATTAAAACAGCTGGTTCTGTGAAAATGAAACATTTTCATTTCAGAGAACGGCCAATTATTAGGTTGTTTAAAAAAAATATCTCGGAAATGTGTCACTGTTTTCAGTGGCATTATACTGTATACACACACACACACACACACACACACACACACTGAGCCAGGGCTGCCAACTCTCACGCATTGAGCGTGAGACTCACGCAATTGACACTTTTCCCACGCTCTCACGCCACACATCCATTTTCTCACGCACAGAAAAATTGCGGAGCAAAGAGGTACTTTTAATATTAAACTAATTCTCAGCTCTTAGATTCCGTCAATTTTATTACGAAATTCAGACAAAAATACGTTTGGCGCTTGTAAATGTGACGTGACAGATCGCTGAGCGCCTCAGTTCAAGTGCACGTGAACCGATCACCTGTTACTTTTTTATTTAAAGATGCAGTACAACTTACCGAAAGTATACATAATATCGACCAATTAGTGTTTTTCAACCATGGAAAGAGGTCAATATAACAGCAGGAGAACAATTATGTCACATAACGTTACATTTACCTCAGGAACGCCATTTAATGACCATAGCATGTTAATTGAATAGAAAAAATAGCTAGAGAGGAGATTTTGCTGAGAACTATATTACATATTTATTATATTTTTACTTATGTCATTAAATAATTGTTATTATAACAAAAACTGCATTATATTTAATTTAATTTGTTATTTTTAACCTTTAATAATACCAGCAGATTGGGCCCTCTGTTTACAGCATTAGGTGAGATTATTTTTTTAAATAACATTTAAAATAAACATGTATCCAAATAAGTCAATATTGAATCAAAATCGGAATCAAATCACAAGAATGGAATTGAAATCTTGAAATTTTTGTCAAGCAATAATAAAAACTGTATCCTACCAGTCATTGTAACATGTTGTCACTAAACTTCATAAAATTCCATTTAGTTACCAAATGTTTTGACAATCACAATTACACTTATTGTGATGCAATATTTGTTTTTACATACCACCCCAAGAAAAAATCTCACTCCAAGCTAAACTCAAAAGTTGGCAGCCCTGCTGAGCATAAATTAAACTCAGAATAGTAGAAAATCTATTGGCCAATTTTATTGTAAAGGTATAGAGAGACCGATGGAAAAGAGAAAGATGGTAATTATAACGTTCTTCTGCTCTCTTAAATTAGATGTTAATTTGGACGTTTTAAATCAAGAGCACAAATCTCCGTGTCTCAGCTTAGCTTTAGCGAGTCTGTTTATCTGTCACATCTGATCTAAGAATACTTCATCCCTTCTGGGAGGTGTGCACATACACATTTAATGGAGCGTGAGAGACCCTGCAAAAGCTCAGATCTGGTAATGTACATGATGAATACGCTCTTTAGCATGAAGCTAGCGTGACAGTTACTCAAGCATTAGCATGCTACATGTAAATACACTCAAGTAAAGAATGGAAACACTAAATATTCATGCATAGTTTCTTTTAAATCTACAGAAGATGAGCAGGATGAGGTCTTGATGTGACGCTGAACTTAAATAAATGTAGATTTAAAGATCCACTTGCCCTGTAAACCTATTTTTAAATCTAAAATAAATAAATAAATTAAAACATCTGATTTCAACAGCAAAATATACTTGCTGTTTCTAACATATGGCATGCTAACAATAAAATCTTGTCTGTTTTTTTATGCCAACTTATAAAAAGCTTTGCATGTTGTGGATAAGCAGCATATGCTTTTCATATGGCATTTAGCTGTTGGAAATGAAATCTCATTAATAGCATCATTAACATTTGACAGAGCCTTAATTTGTCTGTGTCGGCTGTAATTACTTACTTAAACAATAAAGTGTCTTTTTAGCAGTAAAACATAATGGTATATGACATATAATACACAGTACTATAATTTATTATAGCATAAAATATCAGTATTGATGCTGTGGAATATAATAAAATTATGATTCTGCAAGTAAACTGTTAATCGATCTCCTACATAGCCGGCTCTAGTTTCTCACATAATAAAATAATTTCAGCTCAAATCAATATTTCATATCCAATTATTTATTAATTTGGATAAGGAGCCGTGTTGTAAAAAAAGAAAAATGTACAGTCAGCCAGTTATGATTTCGGCATTAATAACTGGCTGAATGTACATTATCCATCATATAAATATTTAAGACAGTTATCATTTCTAGCAGGTAATTACATTAGCCACAAAATTACATAACCTCAGTTGTTTTAAATTGTATTACATGCTGCTAAGTAGCAAATAATACCTTATTATACTTTACCTTGGATTCATGCTGCATGCAAATAACACGTTAGGATTATTAACACACCCGTCCCAGACCTGCGTAGATCATCTTACATTTCATAAAGTTGATTGATGACGAAGATGAAGCAGACTAACAGCTCACTGTGAGATGAAGCCTGTATAATGAACATAAATGCTCTTAAAATTCAACATATCAGGGCAAAAATGAGTTTTTGACCCATATTTATATCATATGATATAGTTAAGCAATATCACATGAGTAATGAGCACAAAAATCAAACGAGTGCTGTTTTTGTCCTGAATAGCACGAGTGTAGATGTGATACTGATTTTATACAACAGTTCAATAAATAAGAAGTTAATATTGTGTTATATTTTACACACAATATTGTCTGCTTTTGCTCAATTTTGCCAATGGAAATATTACCTATAAAGCCAGAGCAGAACTGTTTAAATTCTGAATGAATCGAGTGAACCAATGATTCAATGACTCATTCATAAAAAGAGCCATTTACTTCATTCCTGAATGAATCAGCCATTTGAACAAATCAAATGAATGAATCGCTTGCTCATTTCGACATTTACCGCCATCTTCTAGCAGTTTTAAGTGTCTTATTTATCGTATCATTTCATTTTTTTCATAATTCCATATTAATAAAAAAACCATTAAAGGTATAGTTCACTCAAAAACATTATATGTTGAATCAAATTATTATTATTTTTTTTATATTTGTCTATTTTGATGGTTTTCTCATTTAACACAATAATGACTTTATCTTTTAGAGACAATTTCTAAGGCAAGTTTGATTTGTGATTAATTAATTGCCACATTGTGTAATTACATTAACATTTTAACATTTTTAACATTTTAATGTTTTACATTAACATTTTAATTTTAAAAATATATATTTAATATATATATATTTCTTCTGTTTCCTGTTATTTCCATGGTTTCTAAGTATGTTTTTTATGGTTGCTCATTGGTTCATTGATTAACACACACACCCGCTCCTTGTTTTCTTCATTAGTTTGCCCTGTGTGTGAGAGTGTGTGTGTGTGTGTGTGTGTGTGTGTGTGTGTGTGTGTGTGTGTGTGTGTGTGTGTGTATTGTTCAGTTCTTTGTGTTGTTTCGTTTCCACTGCCACGTGTTTCTCCTGTTTTGATCTTTGTTGTGGATTATCTTTGCTTTTGTGTAAAATATGAAAGTGCTGCATTTAGATCCTTTCTCCTCCTCGTTCTCGGCCGACCCATCGCGACAATTACAGATCTGATGTAAAGCAATATTAAATTAACACATAACACGAGAAAGTTAAGCTTTCCCAAACTCCTAATGTCCTGTAAATTCCAGCGATGCAGTCGGAGTGCGCTTGGAAAGCTTTTATGGAGCGCTTTCTATTTCTGGGCATCAGCTCGGATTATTAGCTTAGAGCTATTGAACTGCACCGCACACTTGTCAATGAGATTAGTCTCGATTTTATGTCAAGAGTACAGTGGACCAAAGTGCGGTAAAAGTTCTCTGTAGATGGAATGAAGCGAGAGAGAAAACCTGACTAAACAAAAAGAAAAGGAGCAGTCTGCGCTACAAACACTAAGTACAAACATCTTGAATGTTCCTCACTGCTGTAAAAAACACAAGTCCAGCTGAACACTGTGAACCACTTTCACCGGCTGACTGAACATGGTCAGTGCTAATATACAGGCAAACCAAAAATTATTCAGACACCAGATATCATTTTGGGATATTTTTTTTTTTTTTTTACTAGTGTGATCAGGACACGATCGTTCATTTATGTAAGTGAGGAGAGCAAAATAAAGTAAACTGTGACATATTATACCCAAAAATTCTTCATACAGTGACTACCAGTAACAATTGGGACCAAAAATGATTCAGACACTTTGACCTGACCATGTTTTGCTGAAGTGTTTTTTCTTTAATTGCTTATGCCCTTTTTACACACAGACTGAACAAAATGAAGCATTGCTTGGTCACTGGTTGAGCTAAACTGGTATTATCTAAATTTAACAGCTGACAGATATTAAACATAATTCATCTGTGAGACAGTCTAACAGAAGGTCGGACAAAACCAGTCAAATATCAACTGAGTTCTTGCCATATTTTATTACCATTTTCGAAACTATACCGAATAACCTGTGATATGTTAGAAATGTTGAAGGTGTCTGAATATATTTTGGTTTGACTAGAGATACAATAAAACTGGGCCACCTTCTGCTGACAGTGTTAAACAGGCCTTTAACCAGCTCTTTCGCCTCTAGACATGTGGCCATCTCTCACGGGTAATGGTTCGGAAAACTAGACGTCTTTAAATGGGAACGGGGCCAAAGTCTTAAGGGCTCGGGAATACGTTTGTCTCTCTCTTTGTTTCAGGGACAGTATTCCCCGTCCTTGGCCCGTCTCAGATCGGGACACTGGTTAGCGCTCCATTTAAAAACTCTTTCCTCAGAGTCCTGGCAGCCCATCAGATATTGAAGTCTGAAGTTGACCCTAATTTGCTCATCTTGATCGCTCGCTTGCAAAACGTAATTAGAATTTAATTAACATTCATCTCGCATCAAACCAGAGCCTCAGACGCCAGTGCAGAATCTATTGAGACGACTGTCTTTGTGTGGATCGTCTGATGAACGCAGAACAACACCTATATGAACACCTGGACTGAGGAGGAAAACAGGGCAAAGACTTGTGCGTAAAGAGTGAATTAAGTACTGTTACAATGAACTGAAATAAAGAAAACTAGTTTTACCTGAAAAACCAAAGCTTGTCAAAAATGGAGGCTTGAAAAACTGGACAAAAATTAAACAGACTAGGAAGGAAGGACGGAAGGAAGGAAGGAAGGAAGGAAGGAAGGAAGGAAGGAAGGAAGGAAGAAAGAAAGAAAGAAAGAAAGAAAGAAAGAAAGAAAGAAAGAAAGAAAGAAAGAAAGAAAGAAAGAAAGAAAGAAAGAAAGAAAGAAAGAAAGAAAGAAAGAAAGAAAGAAAGAAAGAAAGAAAGAAAGAAAGAAAGAAAGAAAGAAAGAAAGAAAGAAAGAAAGAAAGAAAGAAATGGGACAGGCTACTTGTCTCAAAACTCTCTAACATCATACCAGAAAGCAGCCAAGTCTGCGAAAGCTTCTTATTTCTCGAACTTAATTGAATCCAATCACTCTAACCCAAAGGTCCTGTGTTCTGTCAGTCCGTCTGTTGTTAATCCTTCTGTTAACACACTGTCTGTTGCCTCAGATGCTCTATGTGAAGGCTTCCTAAGATTTTTATTTATTGACAAAATCACTAACCTACGACTGACCCCCCAGTCTTGAAACCTGCTTCTGCTTTTTGGGAGGTTTTTGATCCTATCAACCTCCAGACACTGAAGGATGTGATCGTCAAGCTCAAACCTTCATTTTGTCCTAATGATATCATTCACCCGAGATTTTTTAAATGAATCATTGATTCGGTTGGGCAAGATATGGTATCTCTTCTCAACAAGTGCCTCCAAACGGGCTCTGCTCCTGCCAATCTTAAAGTGGCTACGGTCTCTCCTCCACTCAAGAAGCCTTCACTAGATCCTTCTGTTTGAAAAAGAAATCGGCCTATCTGTCTTACCTTTCATTTATAAGCTATTGGAGAAAATTGCGCTAGATCAACTCCAACAGTTTGTCAAATAATTGTATCTATGAGGTTTTTCGATCTGGTTTTAGGACTGCTCACAGAGCCCTCCTGAGAGTGCTAAACGATATTTATCTCTCCACTGATTACGGAGATACTGCGGTTCTTGTTCTCTTAGATCTTTCGGCAGCTTTTGATACCACTGACCACCCTACTCTTTTATCTAGACCTGAGTCTTGGGTGAGTCTAAAAGCTTCTGTTCTGACACGGTTTCAGTCATACCCGTCTGACAGAAAGTGTTTAGTAAAGATGAGTAATTTCTCCAGCTCCATGGCACCTCTGAGCTGTGGCCTTGGCTCCTTCTCTATTTTCTCACTACATGCTACCTCTGGGCGCTATTCTAAGGAAACATGGTGTATCATTTCATTTTGACGTGGACGACACACACATTTATATTCCAATCAAGAGAAACAACCCTGCAGTGATACATTCTCTTCTGCTATGCTTAGAGGAGGTTAAAGCATGGCTAGCCCAAAATTTCCTCTTTCTAAATGAAGACAAGACTGAGGTCATTGTTTTCGGCCCAAATGGAAACTCTCAGTGTATAAGCCCTGATTTAGAGAGTCTATCGGCTTTTAAATCCCTTCTTAAAGGTGTTCTTGTTGACCAGCCTTTAAAACTTGACATCAGTTCCAGTTTCTACCAACTTCGTTTAATGTCTAGAATCAGAGGCTTTCTCACTCCGAACACTCTGACAGACAGACAGACAGACAGATAGATAGATAGATCACATCATCATGTCAATAAGTTGCTATACAGTTGCTATGGTATTTTGTGTGGTTGCTAGGATGTTTCTAGATGGTTGCTAGGTGGCTTCTGTCAGTGAATAGATATGGCTTGCTTCTCTCCTTCATTGTAGATCAGTGGGATTTGTTCATTGTTTTCTGGTCCAGCAGATAGACATGTTTCATCTAAGTAATGGCTCTCCTCACACACATGATCAGTCTGAGAGCGACACACACTCACACACAAGATGAGTCTATAGTCTCCGCTGAGAGCGACACACACTCACACCTTCTCTCCCGACTCCAGGTCATCCGACAGAGGAGAAGGTTCATGCTCTTCCTCTGGCTGTCTTCCTGTGACGTGTTTTCCAGCTTAAAGCAGGCATGCGTTAAAGTGGACCCGATTGACGCTAGATTCTGTTGACATAATAAGCTCCTGACATTTAAATTCTGTGAGCTGTTCCTGCAGGAATCCCGGCGGGAGAGTGAACCTGTTTTCACCTCGAGAGCCCGGTACACTTCAGACCTGCTCTAGAGTCAACCAGGCGAAGTCAGGCGAGCCCAAACCGGATGATGAAGACTCGCCACCGTGACATTTAAGTGTTGCTCTAAACGTGGATGTCATCGTGTGCCGGAATAAACCCGTGTCAGATCAGGTCTTAAAGGGGTACTACACCCCAAAATCAACATGCTGGTGTCTTTTACTCGCCTGAATCATATTCTTCTGTCACACATACAAGAATATATTGTGAGAAATGTCTCAGTGTTTTTTGTTTTGTCAATGTAGATCCAAAGTACATTTCATTTTAGAGTGAACCCCTTTAACCATATTAAACCTGCTGTATCATATTTAAAACACAAACAGAATTAGTTTTAATTTGGAATAACATGCACTGATGAATTGGTCACAATATGGTCAGGAATATGTTTAATGTAGAGCCCTATGAAATCCGTTTTATTTTTTATTTTTTTCCCAAATTCCGTTTTTATTCTGTTTTAACTTTTCTGGATTCGTTTTTTTTTTTTTTTTCTGGACTGAAATTGTATTAATCAAAAAAGCAAGTCTAATTATTTGAAATCATGAAACAATTTAACAGCAATTTATAAAACCATTAGCAAAAATTACATTTTTATAGCATTTTATAGAAATTTATAAAATTTCTCAAATCCCTTTTTTTTTTTTTTTCAAATTCTGTTCCATTCCATTTTAATGCTTTAATTACATTTGAATAAACAAAAGCATGTCTAATTAATTGAATTCATTTTTTACAATAATAGGGCCTTATGATTTTTTTTTTTTTTTTTGAAATTCTGTGTTGTGTATTTTAATTTCTCTTTTAATCAAATGAAAAATAACCCTTTTGTGTTTTTTTTGTGTGTTTTTTTGGCAAACAAAGTGCTGCACAACTGTTAAAATGAAAACATGGAAGAAACATTTAGATTATTCCTTAAAAAAAAATTACGTTTGACAAATTCCGTAACATTCCGCATTATACAGAAAATGAAATTGTTATGACTGAATTACGCATTTTCCGCATTGTGGAAATGTAGCGACCCTGGGTGTTCTCCTGACCTGATGGTGGCAGTCTGTGGGAGTTTTGAGTCACTCACCCATGCTAATTGCTAATTAGGGAAATGGAGTATATAAGTGCTCTGAGTTTTCATTTGGTTAGCACTCTCTGTGGGATAGTTTCTCACAGGAGCGGCTCTTAGCATCTCATTGATTTTCTTTCTTGTATGTATCTTATATCATGTATCTTTAATATTTTGTTTGTTGTTTCTTTATTTTCCCTAGACTTATGTTTGTTATGAGTGGTTATTGTTATATTTGTTAAAGAAAATAAAACATTTTTCATTCATTGATCCCTCTTTTATGTTGCGGCGGGAAACGAGCTGGCCGTAACAGGAAATCATAGGGGCCCCGATTAGGAAACCAATGCACTCGGATACAAACACTTGCATGAAAACACATTATTGTGAGCGAGTCATGATGACATTTATCTTTCAGAGATCAGGTTTCCTGTTGGTGCCACATTTCCCTCTGAATCTCTCCGTAGTGAAGGCAACATTCCCTCCTGCATCCTGAGTATCTGATCAATATGAGCAGCAGAATCGCTGACGAGAGCGTTTGTGTTTAAGCAGAACTGAAGATCTATAGTGATGTGAAACCAGATCTCTTCAAGAGACGTGAACGGAGGCCAGCAGAATGCTTTCTGAGAGGAAGTTCAAAGACATCCACTGCAAACACAAACCGATGAGCTTTTCATTGTTCCAGAGGACATTTAACACTATTGTACAGTGACAAGAAAAAATCCTACTCGAAATAAATGGCCATTCAGAAATTTGGAATAATTATTTTTTTAAATGTTTTTGAAAGAAATCTCTTCTGCTCACCGAGGCTGCATTTATTTAATCAAGAAATACGGTATAAATGTAAAAATATTATTACAATTTAAAATAAATGATTTTTATTTTAATGTTTGAAATGCAATTTATTCCTGTGATGCAAAGCTGAATTTTTTTAGCATCTGAAGCAGTCTTCAGTGTCACATGATCCTTCAGAAATCATTGCTGATTTGCTTCTCAGTTATCACTGATGTTGAATAATTTATAATGGTTGGTATTATCACTATTATCAGTTATATCTGTTTCCATAAAACTATTTTTGTGTGCATTTTGAGATATTGCAACAACAACAAAAATTGCTGGATGGAAATACCAAGATGTGCATTAATTCTAAAAATGTGCATTAAAAATATATGTGCTCAACTGAAGTGGATAATTTTTTATCCGATAAGAAAACATGCGCATAAACTACGATGGAAATGCATTTACCGTATAAATCCACAATAAACCTCAGGTGACTTTGCCTGAGCAGAGGCTGTGATTGGATAGCTGGACTAACCAGTGGACCAATGGCATCGCAGCATCTCAAATGTTGGTTTGGTGTTTCTGAAACGCCTGAGTCAAAGTCTGTCATCAGAATGATTTGGTTTAATTCCATTTTTAGTACAGATATTTTGTACCAATTTTCCAACACATGGGATCGAAATGCTGCTTTATACGCAAATGTTTTATGCGATGGCCCAGTTTTGCACACAAGTTAAATTCACAGCTTTCGATGGAAACCTAGCTAATGTTGAAAACAGTTCTTTTGAGGGAGAAAAAAAAAATGTTTTCAGGATTATCTGATGAATAGAAAGATTCCACAAAAATATGAAGCAAAATCTGTTTTCAACATTGACAATAATCAGAAAAGTCGCAAATCATCATATTTGAATGATTTCTGAAGGATCATGTGACACTGAAGACTGGAGTAATGATGCTGAAAATTACACTTTACTATATATTCACATAGAAAACAGCTGTTTTAAACAATAACTCTAATAATATCTCACAATTTTTACTGTATTTTTTATTAAATAAATGCAGCCTTGGTGAGCAGAAGAGCCTTCTTTCAAAAAAATCTTTATTATTCCAAACTTTTAGTTTCAGCCAGTAATGTATGTGTTAATACAGGGTGTAGAAAACACAATATGAGTAGGCCATAGTGACGCTCATTTTCATCTCAAGTTTGTTGACGCAGAGACTTGATCCCCAAGGGCACATTCAGGTAGTACCGAATACATTCCAAACTCTAAGATAATAAATCAAAGTGTTTAGGTGAAGCTAATGAACACGGAGAGTAAACAGCGAGGGTGGCAGAGGTCCAACACAGACCACTGATTTAGCCGCCATGCTAATGGCACTGAACACATCTCCTCATCAATCACGCTGTCTGCCGCGGAGGAGGACCGACAAATAGCTGTTCGGTGCTCTCAATCATCGCGGACATGCTGTCTGCTGTCAAATCCTCTACTTAACGTCAGGTCTGAGCCAACAAACAAGAGCTTACAGCTACTGAAATGTGCATCTCCTTCCCAGCACAGATAGCTAATCTCCATCCAGCACATTCTGCGTTATTTCATTATTTTGTGTCTCAGTGATTCCATCCTTTCTCTTTGGCTGCCATTTGCCCTATAAATGGATTTCTAGCTTTTAAGTCGAGCCGCTCTATGCTAATATTCTCCAACCCTTTCAAGCTGTGCTTTCCAAAAAGTGGCGCTTAAGCGCAGTACATTAGGGAGTTTTCTAAATGATCATGTCAGATTAGATCTGCGTGAAAGCGAGTCACATCTACTCGACGCTGTGAATCTTTGCTGATCTTCTCACGTCACACAAGTTGTGAGCACGAACTAAATAAAGCAGATCACTTTCCATAATGACACCACAAGAACCATTTTATTGCTAAGATGTTGCTCGTTCATGAAATAATGACATCAAAATGGACCCTTAACTACTCTGTTTATGAGTGATTCATCAGTGCACGTTATTACTTTTCAACCACCTGTCAAATAGATACGCTTTACACAATCCAATAAAATCCTTATAGATTAAATCAAGCCCCAGCATTAATTTCTCAATGAATATCAATTTTGCACCAGATTACAGAAGTCAAGTGGGTTGAAAATTCCATTTCAAGTTGAATTTAAACAGTTATTTCACCATAAAATGAAAATTAAGTCCTAAATTAGGCTACTCATCAAGGTGTTTTTCTAATACCGTCTGCCCTTCTTTCGTTTTTGGGCCACAAAAGGAGATTTTTTTTTAAATGTCTCGCTCGTGCTCGTCCAAATAATGGCAGTGAATAGCGACCAGCATCAAGGTTTAAAAAAGGCTCAAAAGTATCACAGAATGATCCCATGCATCATATTTTCCAAGTGTTCTGGTGGTTTACTATCGGTTTGGTGAAAACAAACCGAAATTTCATGTATTATTTAACGAAAATCCTGACTTTGAATTCCGCTCGCTCCAACTCGCCCATCGAGATCAATAACAACATGAAATACAATCCATGTACTTCTCTGAGGTGAATATATCTGTTGTGCAACGAATAAGGCAAACTAATGAAAATAACAATAGCACATAACAAAATTACTAAAACTATAAGATTCAAACTAAATATGTAAAAATACTCACAATACTAACAAATGCTGTAGGACTATAGAAATACTACTAAAATAATACTAAAAGCAAGAATATATAGTTGTATTTAAAGTTGATGAGACACTGAGGTCTATGGCTTAATTTCAGACGTTGGTCTCTTGGCAAATCTGAGCCCAGTGTGAGATATTGTTGAGAATCTACTGAAACTCTACAGGAGTTTTCTGAGATGTCAGCAAAAGGTCTCTGAGTAATCTCTTTACTGTCTAGACGTCACTGTCGTTTGTCTGCTTTTCAAATAAGAACCATCTTAACTTTCTTCAAATGCTTCCAGGAAAAAAGTGTGACAGGTAGGCCTGACTCAAATAAATGCATTTGTGACTTTTCCGAGAAGCTGTTTACGGACGGACACCGTTTAAGCTCATTAGTTTTCTGTGCTGTTTTTCTGAATATAATCCAATAGAGAAACAACACCACCTTAAATCAATACTACAGAACAACATAAAGCCATCATCTCTCATAACACCATTACTTCTGTTATATCACCATTGCCAAATGACGTCCTCAACACAGCATAATAACATAACACCTCCCGTATCACCACGACAACACCACTGCTTCTGTCCCATCCAGACATGGAGGGACATTCGGGGTCGTGATGCAACTAAAGGGGACATTTAATATTCAACAATATTATTGATCTGCCTTACTTAGGGTGGACGATGACGCAATTTTCTTCTAGAAACAAACTTTGTTGTATTATTTTCATGTTATCACTGTGAAGCTGCTTTGATACAATCTGTATTGTAAAAAGCACTATATAAATAAAGGTGACTTGACTTGACTAAAGCCTCCTGGTCCATTGATTATTGCAGGATTGTATGACAGACAGACAGAACGATGGATGGATGGATGGATGGATGGATGGATGGATGGGTATATGAAGGGAGGGATATGGGTAGATGGATGGATGATAGATGGATGGAGGGATGGATGAAGGGAGCGATAGGGTGGATGGATGGATGGATGGGTGTATGGAGGGAGGGAGGGATATGGTGGATGGAGGGATATGGGTAGATGGATGGATGAAATATGGATGGAGGGAGGGATGGATGAAGGGAGCGATACAGTATGTATGTATGGAGGGATGTATGAT
Organism: Abramis brama; assembly: GCF_963993115.1. Lineage (NCBI taxonomy): Eukaryota > Metazoa > Chordata > Actinopteri > Cypriniformes > Leuciscidae > Abramis > Abramis brama. Next base: position 4,061,331 of record NC_139972.1, read on the forward strand.
GGGAATGGATAATGACGTATGGATGGATGGATGGATGTATGGAGGGATGGATGTATGGATGTATGGATGGATGGATGGATGGATGGATGGATGGACGGACAGAATTATCAACAGAATTATCTGGTCAAAAGGACTGTGCACCCATTCGATTCAGATTCACATTCACATTCACATTCATGAGCAGAACCGAGAGTGATGTAAAATCCTGAGCCGCGTGACACAGAGCGACACTTCACAAATGTGGACTCAGCTAGAGCCTGATATTGAATTCCCTGGCAGGTGCTCTCAAGTCTGAAACCAGCATCGACTGGAGTCTAGACGAGTGTGTTCAGGAGCGAGAGAACTGCTGCTTCTGGACCACAGGCCACATCTAAAGCTGAACATTAAAAACGTATTCATCAAACACAAGCACCTTGGAATTTGTCGCGGGCTGATAAATGGTCCACTTCGCCTGGAAGATAGCGGGCAAACATAATCACCTCAACGATTAGTTTAGCCTTACAAGATCTATAATGTGTTTAAAAAGTTGTTAGGAAACAATAAAAACAAAAGGTTACTTCTGTGCCGTGGCAGCAGTGCTGAAAAATCACCCCGACCGCAAGAGGAACGTGGCGGAGTAGAGATGCAGAATCAGCTCGAGAACAGCAGCTGGAAACAAACATCAGCCGGATGAATCTTCAATAATGACAGATGAGTAACTGATCATTTTTGTCATCACATGAAATTATTAAAGAGACTGTTTTTAGTCCCTTTAAGACAAGTCATTTCACTCGGTGGCCATCTTTGAAACACCCCTCAGTCATGCAAGTGCAGCCCCCTATCTCTTTGAATGGGGAAACATCAAATTCTCCAAAATCGTTCACCAAGCTTACGATTAAATTTCATATTTGAAATCACCAATGGAATCTGACAACAACTGACTCCTAAATTTTGTTTCTAAACGCTTGAATTGAACTTGCTCGAACCGGCAGCCGAGTGACGAAATGACTTTACCAATTGGTGATTGGCTCTTATTTAGAAGGCAGGACTTATTCCGCCATATTGAGCATTGCACTTTTCCCCATTTAATACAATACAAGTTACGCCTCTTGTGTAATTTTATAGTTTTTTGTTTTTTTCTCTGAGATAGCTTGTACATGCATACCAGTTATGTCACCATGTAAGGTCATGAAAATGATCATTGCGATTTCATTTGACCCTCCATCTCATTCAATAGAGTAGCAAATCCCTTTATTACCCATTATTAGAGTCCAACTCCAGCCTGGAAGATGGATTAAAGTAGAATTAGCTTTGCCAGGATTGGTATAGAGGTTCACTCTGATATGAATTTTAATCCTGGATTTGTCAATTTGACATGCAGGTTCTGCCAGGACTGTTATTTTGTGATATAAACGTTAAGCCAGTATTGGTAAATTAGATTTAGAAGGTTTTGCAATGATTTGCTAAACCAGTACGGGTCAATTTAACTCCGATTCGAGTCTCATTTTGGCTTTACTACCAAACCTTAATACATTCACAGCAGAGCATGTCTTTTCACTGTGGATTAATTCTAGGAGATGTGAAGAACACAAGCTGTTTGCTAAAGGCAATTACAATGGAGACGTAATGAAGAAATTAGTTATACTACAGCAGGCACATAAGTGTCATCAATAACAGTTCACGTACACAAATAATACCAAAAATGTGTTCCTTCCTATAGAGGGTTTGCATTGACGTCACTTTCCCGACCGAGTGTCAGAAGAGCTGCTGAGTGACTGGATTTAATAGCGGAAACTGTGAAAACGCCAGTAAAACAAACGATTATCAGTTTAAACTAAAGGTTGGACTCGATATAGTGTTCCTTACAACTTAGCAAAGATCCAGTGATCATGGATTGCAGCAGGAATCATGTTTCCTCACATTTATACGAGCCTGATTTCAACGCCGGGGAAATACATAAAGCAAATTTGCCTGTTAATATGCTTTATATAAATACAATATAGGTCTAAATCCATGTGATCAGTTATATTAATATATCATCATATCGTCCAGCCCTAAAAATTGTATAGTTTTTTGTCAGTGTTTATTTAAAAACATCCAATTATGCAGAATATACGATGGTAAATATTAAATTATGAGTTGTCAATACAATATATAACAATACAATATATAGGGTGTGATTTTAGCCCTAAATTCAGCAATGATAACTTCAAATCCAGCTTTCTCTGCCTGGATCCAGTTGTTTCTGTGAATTACAGCGATCCATTTGCTTCTCTGTTCTGTAGCTTTCGGCAGTCTGTAAAAATATACCTCAGATTTCTTGTCAAATCTATTTATACAGTCAATCTCAAAGCTCTTTCCTGTTTTAGATGCGTTTTGTGTTTTTTTTCGTGGCATTCACACTGAAAACAAATGCTGCCGCTCAGTCTTTTTCCACTCAGTGTGTGTGACCGCAGTTAATCCAGCCGACGGTGACGTCACACACATATCCTCTATAGATAGAACTGATAAAAATGTAAATGTGTACTTGAAAATGCAATGTAAGTCGCTTTGGATAAAAGCGTCTGCCAAATGCATAAATGTAAAATGTAAATGTAAATGTAAATGTAGATATATAGTATAACCTACCCCCTATATAGTTGGGGGTTGGTTAATAATAATAATAATAATAATAATTCATTACATTTATATAGCGCTTTTCTAGGTACTCAAAGCGCTTTACATGAAAGGGGGAATCTCCTCAACCACCACCACCAATGTGCAGCATCACCTGGATGATGCGACGGCAGCCATATTGCGCCAGAACGCCCACCACACACAAGCTTAATGGTGGAGAGGAGACAGTGATGAAGCCAATCAGTATATGGGGATGATTAGGAGGCCATGATGGACAGAGGCCAAGGGGCAAATTTGGGATTTTTAATGACCACAGAGAGTCAGGACCTCGGTTTAACGTCTCATCCGAAGGACGGAGCTCTTTGACAGTATAGTGTCCCCAGCACCCCTACAGGCCTCACTAACACAACTCACTAACACAGTGGTTATACTTTTCCCAGTCAGATTTCCCAGGTGTGAAACCGCTCTGACACCCGCTCCAGTGTGAACATGAACATGAACTAGTATCAGTCAGTCTGACTGTAAAGCGAGTTTGAGCTGGAGTAACCCTGGAGGAGCTCATGAGGCATCAGGGACAGATGGAGGTTGAGCCGGACTTACACACTCGCCAAACACACCGATCCGCGAGAGAACAGACTGTCTGCATGTAGGACACTTTATGCATATCATCTGCCACTCATATGACACTCGTTCTCATCCCTAAATGACTTAAATTTAGAGACGCTTTCGATGCAAATGAGGAATGTAATTAATATTTCTTAAAACAAGAGCTCTTGAGTAATAATTTGGGTTTCATGGGAATTAATTGAAGGATCTGCTGCTAATTCACTCCTTGAGCGCCTGGGTTTATAATGCGATGAAGGGATGAAAGATTTAAAATGAAATGAGTATTTTCTAGCCTGAAGTGGAAGGAGGTGTCTCATCTTCTGAGGATGAACCTGAACTGACCCCAAACCAGCGCCTTCAAAACAATAAAACTGAAAATTAAATTGTGTGTGTTGTAGGAGAACTGTCATTTTCTTTTCATTACTTCAAATCAAATCAAGTATATTTGTATAGCGCTTTTCACAATACAGATTGTATCAAAGCAGGTTCACAGTATTAAATTAAAATAAAATAATACAACAAGGTTTGTTTCTAGTGGAATTTATTGATTGATAAAATAAAATTAAATATCCCCAAAATATCCCCAACTGAGCAAGCCAAAGGCAACAGTGGCAAGGAACCGAAAAAACTCCATCAGGTGACCTAATGGTGTCCTAAAACTCCATCAAGTGACCTAATAGAGAAAAAAAAACCTTGGGAGAACCCAGGCTCAGTCGGGGGCCAGTTCTCCTCTGGCATTTATGAACTAGAGGCCGGATTGTAGTTTGAACTGTAAGATTAACAATATTATATGAATGCCTGGCTGAAAAGATGCGTCTTTAATCTAGTTTTAAACTGGGAGAACGAGTCTGAGCAACGAACAGTATCAGGAAGGCTATTCCAGAGTTTTGGAGCCAAATGTGAAAATGCTCTCCCTCCTTTGGTGGATCTGGATATCCTAGGTATGACCAAAAGCCTCGAATTTATTGATCTTAAAGAGCGCGATGGATTATAGGGCGATAGAAGATCCGTTAAATAGACTGGAGCTAAGCCGTTTAGGGCTTTATAAGTCAGTAGCAATACCTTATAATTAATACGGAACTTTATAGGTAGCCAATGTAGTGATGATAAAATCGGTGTTATATGATCATATTTTCTTGATCTAGTAAGAACTCTAGCAGCTGCATTTTGGACTAACTGTAGCTTGTTTATTGAGGATGCAGGACAACCAGCTAATAAAGCATTACAGTAATCTAGTCTCGAGGTCATGAATGCATGAACTAACTTTTCTGCATCAGAAACTGATAGCATATTACGTAGCTTAGCAATGTTTCTAAGGTGGAAAAAGGCTGTTTTTGTAACATATGAAATATGATTTTCAAAAGACAGGTTACAATCGAGTATAACACCCAGGTCTTTTACTGTAGAGGATAAAGTAACAGGACATCCTACGATGTCAAAGTTGTAGTGTGAGAGGTTTTGTGGGCGGTTTTTAGAACCGATGATTAGTACCTCTGTCTTGTCTGGATTTAATAAAAGAAAATTACGCGTCATCCAATCTTTTATATCTTTAACACACTCTGTCAATTTGGATAATTTAGCGTTTTCATCCGGCCGTGATGAAATATAGATTTGAGTGTCATCAGCATAACAATGGAAACTAATTCCATGTTTCCTTATAATATTTCCATTACTTCTGTCTGTCTTAATGTTTTCCTTCAGTCTCATTAGCAGGCAGGTTCAACTCTCGCTGTGACTTTATGATGTTATTCGGGCCGTGTCAGATATATAATAATATAATAATCCTGGTTCATTACTTCAGGAGGGGTTTGTCCTCTATCATCTAATGGTGCTACACAATCCTTCCTCGGTTCCCGTCGCTCTCTCTCTCTCTCTCTCTTACCCCATTTACACCAAAATGAGGTAGTGAAATTCTCTCAAAATCAGTCTGATATAAGAAGGGATGCCAATATACATTTTTATTGTGTTCATCACATTTAGCTGCTTTTTAAACATGCGCTACGGAGGATTTTCTGGGTAAAAAAGAACAAAATTCCATTATTAAGCCAATACACAAATTTACTACAGTAAGCCTACAACGATTTATATTTTAAGTAAGAAATTTCATGTAAAGAAAACAGGGTTCAGCTACTATTGGTATGTGAGATACTTCCCTAAACAAATATATTGAGTATGCTTTCTTCTAACCGTCAGTGGGTGTACAATGACAGATCGAGTATATATACACATCAAACCGTCAGATTCATCCTACATCTTATGTTTCAACCTCTGAAAGCGACTGAGAAGCCAAAGTGAAAGAGAAAACTAAACAACAGACAGCGGAAATTAATCCAACAGTGCTCTCACTCACAAAACAACTACTGTATCCATCTATCTATCTATCTATCTAGGTTTGATTTATAAATAAATGATCCATTAAGAGGGTCTGTCTCCATCATTTACTGTTAAACGGCAGCTTGGCTAGGGACCTTTGTGTGTGTGAGTGAGAATGTGTGTGAGAGTGTGTGTGTGTGTGTGTGTGTGTGTGTGTGTGTGTGTGTGTGTGTGTGTGTGTGTGTGTGTGTGTGTGTGTGTTGATTAGTTCCAATCACTGAACACGTTTACATGCACACCAGTACACTGATAACTCACGGAAAATGTTCTTACTGAAATCACATGTTGTCCGGGTTTACATGCAAACCAATAACCGTCGATAGTGACGTCAAAACGTAACAATTTGCGTATCTGACTCCGAGTATTTAATTTGTTTTGTTGTTTGTGATGTTAAATAAAGCATTAAAAACCAAAGAAGGAGTGTTGCAACATGTCAGCGGGAATCTTACGGCTCATATACTCTCCTCTCTCACAGGTACAGATGCAGTGTTGACTGAACCACTTCTACCTCTGCTGAGCGAGATGAGAGCACTTTTAGCATTTTTGGGGTCAACAAAGAGTGAGATTTTGCGATATATTTCCTCGTTCCTTACTGCAAAACGCTCGCTCTGAATGCACTTAAGTCCACAGTAAGAACATGTTCCTGTCACATATCACATACACACTTCAGTAAGCCGGCAGAGAGCAGGTTAATGCGTTTACATGCCGGGAGAAATCGGCGTAAGGGGCAAAAACGTAGCCGTGTCGACCGCTTTATGCTTAAGGCGAGACACTACAGGTGAATAGGGTAAAATTTTAACTTTTAACTTTTAACTTTTCCTCAGTTGATTACTTACACAAGTATAAAAAAAAAGTATTACAAGTTTTAGAAATTTGTATGTTTAATTATGCAAATTAGGCATTATCTCATTAAATATGCACGATTTTGCATATATTTTCGGTAGATAGATCTGAACATATGATAAAGCCAGGTGCAAAATTAGTTTTTCATTTTGTTTACACACAAGATGGAAAAAACATTTCAGAGGGATTTCAGGATATATGCTTTCATTACCTAGGAAATCAAAATATACTGTCCATAGCCTTAACAAATCGATTTTCGCCATATTTTTTTGATTAAAATGTCACATAAATCTGGCCAGGAATGATTTATTAACAAATCCCTCTGAGAATATCTTCAGAATACTGCTAAGTGTATAACTGGAAAGTTTGGTGTACACAGGCTGAGATGTTTTTGCATGCCGTGTCTCGCCTTAAGCCGTTTATGACTTTACTCCGATAAAGGAAAACATGTTATCGCGTTTACATGATCACGTGCATTGTCTGCTTATTTGGCATAGACAGGTTAAGAACGTGCACGTAAACACAATCAGTTTCAAATGTTCAGTTTCAAACTCCAACCTTCTAATGTTCTGACGACGGATGTATAAAATGAACATATTTAATGAATTGCATGTTGATGCTTTCCCTTTGACAGACCTAGTAACTAAATAACCTGTTTTGCAAACATACCTTGCTCACCGTGGTTTTGAGTTCACATTTTACCATCCTAACAGTGTAATTGAACCCACCAGGATGGAAACACCAGCTCACGGTCATGGGGAACGGTTCTCTCTCTGTCGCCCCCTTGGGCTTTCAGGCTTTGCTGCGGGAAATAGACGTGTGTCAAGGCGAACGCGAGCTGTTTTTCATCCCTTCACGCTGATTTCCACATGAATGGCATCTTTGACAGGCATGACACACCCTGCGGATTGAAGAGGCTCATGGACAGATTGGTCCTCTCTGTAAACCGCCAAACCCTGACAGCACAACAGTCACGTGACTCCTCACTTTCTCCACATCTCAGTTTCTCCTTATTGGCCTGAAGATCCTGTAGTGCAGGGTGATATGACAGCTTATATACGGTTCAACAGTGTGCATGTCAACCGGAGGTGATTACGCCATACCGTTTATAACACGGTGTGCATTTGGACTGCTTTACATTAAACAACATGGAGTAATGCTAAAAATAAAATATAATTATAAAGTATTTGCAATATTGCATTGCATGAGAACTTAGTTATCCACAAACAGTCATTAAGAGATGATTATTAAAATTAGTGCTGGGCAACGATTAATCAAAGTAAATTAAAAGTTTGTTTTTACATAATATATGTGTGTGATGTGTGTGTGTGTGTGTGTATCTATATATATATATATATATATATAATATAAAATATAAATTATGTATAAATATATATACAAATATTTCTTAAATATATACATGCATGTGTGTGTGTATTTATATATACTAAATAATTATACACAGTACACACACATGTATTATGTAAACACAAACTTTTATTTTGGATGCGATTAATCATTGCACAGCACTAATTAAAATAGAAACCATTATTGCATTAAATTTACAGCAAACACATCTAATACTGGTCTAGTATCATCAATATTTGCGCTCTTTTTCCTAAAAACTTGGATTTAGATTTATCGGCCTAATATCGGTTATCGGCCTTCAAATATAAAAAAATTATCGGTTATCGTTTTTTTCATATCGGTGCATCCCTAAGTAAAGCTAAAAATAAGATATTATTATAAACAATTTGCAGTTTTGCATTGCATGAGATAAAGTAGTTAGTTATCCACAAGCAGTCATTAATAGATGATTATTAAAATATAAACCATTATTGCGTTAAATTTACAGTCAAACCCAAAAATTATTCAGACACTATATATAGCCAAACTTTTGATATTTTTTTACTAGAGGGTGCAGGACACTATAGTTCATTAATGTAAGTGAGGATGGCAAGGTGTCTGAATAAATTTTGGTTTGACTGTAGATACTGTTCCAGTTCCTTCTGACATGAGATCCCGCCCACCACCACCTCTAAGCCAATCACAGGAGATCTGTCAGAAGTCCGTGGCGCGTGACCGATCCGTCGCATCAAGAGGTGAAGCTCCTGCCCCGTTCAACACCGCTTTTCAAAGGGTTCATCTGCAAACAGCTCATCAATTTCTGTGGCTTTTTTCCATCTTAATGAGATGTGCGCTCTGCCAGCGCCTCAGGAAAAACTCAGAAGTGTGTCCCACAGAAGTTTTAAATTATTCCTGAAGAGAGGAACCTCTGAAGCAGAACATGTAGCTTCCCTCGGCGTCCGCGACAGGGACTGACAGCACGCGGGTTATCAACCCACTGCAGACTTCTGTTCAAGCCATGGGGGAATTTTAAAAGGATGCGCTCAGAATATGGAAAAGGCCTCGGCTATCTGTCTCTGCAAAACAACTGTTCACCCGCCACGATTAAGACGGAAGTGTGGTAAACGGCTGGCGGCCATCTGATCCCTCTCTGTCAAACTGCTCTCCATATGCTATTACACGGCTAATGCTGCATGCTAACGCAGGCCGCGGGATTTATCTGATATTATCTCACTCTTATCCGCCGCTAAAAGCGATTTTCACCCTTGCACAAAGAAGCTTATAGTGTTCTCTGATACATCATCAGCCAATAACCAACACAGATAGACGACTCCCCTTTAGACAGAGACACGAATATAAAAGACTATAATCGCTGAATTATGACCTCTACTTCAAACCAGACCTGGAAAAATAACTCATGTGCTTCACTGTGTCCAACATACCAAATATCATGCCAAACAAATGTCAGAATTTTAAGGTGTTTTGATTGAATCTTCAAGAAGAGACTATTTGTAAATCACTAAATGACTGGTGGAATTAGTGTGTGTGAGTCAACTATTACTATTGCTCATATTGAGGGTTAGTGATTTCAACAAACTCTTACATTCAGCATGGAAATAGAGGCGATAGTTGTGATATTCTTGAGATAAATGAAAATCTGCATTCTGCTCAAGTTAATGCCGGATGATTTATTATGTTTAATCTCTAATCTACGATTTAACACGATTTAGGGGTAAAATCACACCCTATATATTGTATTGTTATATATTGTAGTGACAACTCATAAATTAAGATTTACCATCGTATATTCTGCATAATTGGATGTTTTTAAATAAACACTGACAAAAAACTATACAAGTTTTAGGGCTGGATGATATGATGATAAATATAACATTGATATAACTGATCATATGGATTTAGACCTATATTGTATTTATATAAAGCATATTAACAGGCAAATTTGCTTTATGTATTTCCCCAGCGTTGAAATCAGGCCCATATACAGTAAATGTCAGGAAACATGATTCCTGCTGCATGTCAATATCCATGATCACTGGATCTTTGGTAAGGAACACTATATCGAGTCCAACCTTTAGTTTAAACTGATAATCGTTTGTTTTACTGGCGTTTTCGCAGTTTCCTCTATTAAATCCAGTCACACACCAGCTCTTCTGACACTCGGTCAGGGAAATGACGTCAATGCAAACCCTCTATTGGATGTGTAACCTTGTCTAATTCTAATTGTCTTTAATGTTATTGTTTGCTTTCTATTCTTGCACATCAGGTGGTCAGACCCTGACGTAATGCATATATACTCTTTAAAATATAACCCTTTAAATCAGGAAATATGCGCCAGAATAACATGACACCATTGTTTTATCATATCTAATGACTGTAAACTATCTGTGATGAACTGTACATCAATAAATCACAACAATCCCGTGCTACGGTTCCTGTCATTGATACAAGCTACAGTTAATTTACGCTACTATTTGACGCTTCCGCTTTTCGCACGCACAAGTGTGATAAAGGCCCACTAAATATGAGAGAATAGTTTCTATATTAGTGTGAATTTTCACTTCAAATCATCAGTTCATGGGCTGTAATGATTCAGGTGCTCATTAAGATGTGATCTAACATCCGTCTGACACCAGATAAGAAAAACCCTGCTTAATTAGACCAAACCTGAGAGAAATACAAGCCTGCACTGACACAAGCTAACCAGCAACTCCATTAGTGCTGCTGACAGTCTCTATGATACACAAACGCTCAGTTATTTCACACTTACATAAGGCGGTAGACCAGGAGACATGGCAAAAACATGCCGTGTCTGAGTGAAACATGATCAGCGTTATTAAGCCCAGCGGCTGTTTGCGTAACCGCGACCAGAACAGAATTATTATCTTTTCCATAACCAGCCCAGAGCATTCTACTTATCATTAGACTAAATCTAATATGTGCGCCGGTGAATGGGATAATCCATATCATCAGCATAAACCATTTACTACCTACAGTGCATCACCCGTCCTGTGAGGATCCAGACACAGGACGGGGACCAAAGCATCGCTCAGATCGCCAAGAGCTGTTTCTATCCGCATGAATTAAACATTCAGGCCGTAATCCAGCTGTCACTAATCACAATGTCAGTGTGTGTGTGTGTGTGTGTGTGTGTGTGTGTGTTGCATTTGAGAGATCAAGATGTGCAGAACATGGATTAGTTGGATCTTCTGGAGTCTCGTGTCGCAGCTGTAGAATCGGTGAATTCATCTGTTTCGCTTCTGAACAGGCAACCAATCACAATCAAGCCCTACGTCATGTGATCGTTACTCTTTGAAATTCGGTGGCGGCTGAACAAATGGCACATTTCATCAGGCTTCTGTTTACATGGTAATTATGGTATTACAATAATAGAGCCCTCACACATCATTTCTCACGCTGGGTTACAGGAAAGAGTCATCAGAGAGAGGACGTGTGCTGCTGCCGGGTTTAACGCGTGTGTGTGTGAGGGATAATGTTATTTGTAAAGATAAACAGGTGGGTTGAAAGAGACGGTCAGTGGGCAGCAGACACACAGGTCTCATCAGTCTAACACACACATTCAACACAGAAATCTAAAGGCAGACATACTGTAAACTTCCATTGCTTTTATATAGTCAATTACTACAGGTTAATCTTCACACTAACCCTAACAGATGACCCTAACCTACCTGATGGATGGATGGACGGATGGACGGATGGATGGATGGACGGATGGACGGACGGACGGACGGATGGATAGATAGTTGGGTAAATTGGATGGATGGATGGATGGATGGATGGATAGATAGATAGATAGATAGTTGGGTGGATGGATGGATGGATGGATGGATGGATGGATGGATGGATGGATGGATAGATAGATAGATAGATGGGTAGATGGGTAGATTGGATGGATGGATGGATAGATAGATAGATAGTTGGGTAGATTGGATGGATGGATGGATGGATGGATGGATGGATGGATGGATGGATGGATGGACAGATGGATGGATGGATGGATGGATGGATGGATAGATAGATAGATAGTTGGGTAGATTGGATGGATGGATGGATGGATGGATGGATGGATGGATGGATGGATGGACAGATGGATGGATGGATAGATGGATGGATAGTTGGGTAGATTGGATGGATGGATATTTTAAAAAGTTCAAAGCTATTTGCTTGTGGACAAAACCCTATTTATTTAGAGAATATGATATTTTAATTGGTTTATTGATGACCTCTGACTTTTTCAGTGGCCTTGATTCCTGAAGTATTCTTTCTTCCCATTCATTATCTCCACAGGGATTTAAAAAATCTTAAATAATGAGATCTAAGCCTTGAACAAACAGCCTGTGAGATGAATCACAACATTACAACATTTGATTTGAAGCAAAATTATATGAAAATTGGGGAAAAGAAAGACAAAAGTTAGACTTTTATGAGTTATTGAACTACTATCCCATTATGCACTGCGAACAATATAGGCTAATTAAATAAAAATGACCGTAAAATATAAAAATGTATAAATATTTAAGGTTATATTTGTATTAGTAAACATCAATTAAATATTTCTAAAGCTTAGTTGCATGTTAATTTCAACATTTACAACTAATACATTTTTACAATCAATAGGTTGATCTGTTATCAACAATATTTAATGGACCTGAGCCGAAATGAACTAACAATGAACAGTTGTGAACTAACATTAAGAAAGATTTACAAATACTGGAACAAAAAGTATTGCTCATTGCTAGTTAATACTAGTTATTAATTATTGCTAGTTATTTAATGCATTAACTAATGTTCACTAATGGGGCATTATTGTAAAGTGTCACCCTTTTTGCCTGATTGGTCTATATCTCTTCAAGATTATTGGTAGATTACTGTAGTTTTTCATTGAGAATTTGGCTATCAAACACTTTTTTTCTTTTATTAAATCACTCAGACTTGTGGCTTCTACAGAAACATACATCATCACAAACTCAGAGCTCATGGTTGGTTCAAAAATCAATTCCTCCTGGTACCTGTTGGGCTCTATATGAATTCTGATTTGAAAACCAAACTACAGAAGTTAAGAGTCAATCTACTGGATGTATTTCAATAGTTCACCGTTGATGAAAGGCTGCGATTAAACTTAATAACTGTATAGTTAAAATGCGAAGATTAACATTTTAACATTTGAACATTTGAAAGTGAATTAAGACATAAATTTTAGTCTTGTAACTTTATTAATTCTTATTAATTCTTATTATATAAATTAATATTTTTTCTTCACTAATATACTTTATTATTATCATTATTATTCAATGTCATTGGGATCGTAAAGCACCAGTGTGAATGTAATGTGGACTGAGACTCAGATCACAACTAAACAGAGGTTTAAGTCCACATTAAACTCCAGCTACAAAGTGTGAACAAAACAATATTTAGTCTATTTACTTCACATGTCATATGACCAATAACCAAAATTAAATCTTTCTTAATGTTAGTTCACAACTGTTGATTGTTATTTAATTTCGGCTCAGGTCCATTAAATATTGTTGATAACAGATCAACCTATTGATTGTAAAAATGAATTAGTTGTAAATGTTAAAATTAAACAACTGAAATATTAATTTACAATCTCAAGGTTTCATGTTAAATGTATAGTTTATGTCTAAGGGGTTCGGCTTATGACAAAAAAAAGAAAAGAAAGTTTAGGAACCCCTGATATAATGCAATGACATTCATACATTTTATGTGTCCAGTTCAATTCCATTTAGTTCTAGTATGTTGTATTGGCTTTCTCACTGTGTGTGTGTGTGTGTGTGTGTGTGTGTGTGTGTGTGTGTGTGTGCGTGTGTGTGTGTGTGTGTGTGAGTTAGTGAGAGAGTGTGTGTGTGTGTGTGTGTATGTGCGCGCGCGTGTGTGTGTGAGAGAGAGAGAGTGTGTGTGACTATGTGTGTGTGTGTGTGTGTGAGAGAGAGAGAGAGAGAGAGAGAGAGAGAGAGAGAGAGAGAGAGAGAGAGAGAGAGAAGAGTGTGTGTGTGTGTGAGCAAGTGTGTGTGAGTAAGTGAGTTATGTGCCAGTGGCCCCCAGCGGCCGCTGCTCCACTCTCTCTCAGCCGCAGACACACCCCGACAGCGGCTCCGGCTCCGGGACTCGATCTGGACTGCGGAACCGGACCTGTGCGTGTATCTGACCTCAAACATCGTCTTACTGTGGTTTCACTGTGTCCAAAGTCCGATAAACACAGCAATTCAAAACTGTCCTGCTAAAAGAACCGTTCAAAAAAGCAACTTGGCCTCTGCAAACCTCCCTACAGAATATAGCAACATCCCTGCGTCCCACAGCCCAACACTGGCCTTTAAATGAGAAATAAACGGGCCTGTGGATGTAAACGGAAAGTTTAATGACTGTTAATGTCCAGAGGAATTGTTAAGGTCTAGCAGAAGCTGAAAACACAACGCAAGACGGCAAAGGTCCTTCAAGAGGAAGATCAATCAACATTTTCTGACTGACAACAACAGTATAATGTCAAAATCCCATTAGTTATGTTAATCATCACCTCGCTTTAAATTAAAAATGTCGCTCTGCCGTTAATGGGTTTGAAATGCGCAAAGTCCGCATTGAGTATCGAACCAAAGACACTAAAACACGAATTTGTTTTCAATATACCTTTCATATTGCATAGTAATTTGTAAGGTACCAAATCACAAACAAACAATAGCGCATTATTTAATAAATATTTGACCTCTAAGGTTTGATAAGCGTAAATAATGAGCTGGCATTTGAGGAAAAGGAGTGTGATGCTAAATATAGTCCCAAACTGAACGCAAATAATTAAAGTACTGGATCACTGAGTGTGTTGTTCGTTTTCTTATCCCTTAAAATGAAAACAATAAGTGCGTTACCTCCGTCCTGGAGCATCCAAACGCCTCCCAAGTTCAGAGCAGCACAGAAATGTCCGAGATCTTCAGATAGATGATGTCTAAATCTCCTCCTCTGGGGTCCAGAGTCTCGTAACAATATTCTCAATGGGATTAATCTATTCTATAATATATATAAAACGATTAATGTATTGATAAAGACCAGGAAATCTCATTCGAATGCAGAATGTGGCGCGAAATCTTAACGGCAATTCTTAACGGTTCTTCACTTCAAACGGCTCCCTCAATTCAAACGATCTTTGATTTGAAATCCCACAACAGACTTTCGGTTCAGCACGATTAATAAAGGCGATTTAATCCAAAACTGGAATTGTTAGCTTCCAAAAACACAGTTAGAATGAGGAATCCTCGAACAATCCAGAAATGTTGATGGTTTACTTCTGACGGAGGTCCAGTCAGACTTTTCACCTCACGTCGGATCGCCTCAGACGAAACACAGTGACTGAGGAAAAAACAGTCCGATATCGACGTATTTAGTGCATGAACACGAAAATAACACCATTTGAGGGGAAATGCGGATACAATCCACTCGGATAGAGAACGAGGGCATGAAAAAAGACGCAAAGGACAAAGCGTCTATTCACACCGGCGCTATTTCCCTCAGAAAAGCCCATCCAGTTTGCTCAGCATAGAGATACATTTTCCAACATTTCTCCAAATGCAGCTCGCAGTTTCGTTATCATAGATCCAGTGTCCAAAGCAGAAGGGATCCCACCCACGTTTATTTCATATGCGCATTTTTTTTCTTCTTCCAAACGGAATCCTGCGGGAAACGGACGCAGAAACCGAATTAAAAACATTTGGCACCGCGTTGGACTCGCTGATGTATTGCTCTACTCCTCATGAAGAGCATCTGCGTGTCCCTCCCTCTCCTCGGTAACAGTCCACTCACGGAGAGCTGAACACAACACTGCTCTGTGTGTGTATGTGTGTGTAGTGTAGCGTAGTGTGCGAGAGGACGAGGGGTGGATTTGCACACGTGCCAATAGCGGATTTTCACCTGCCGATTCCACATGCTTTACCTGCACATAGTTTAGAAAATGTTTAGAAATGAGTCAGGGCCAGGATTAATTAACATTATCAAAACAAACTGTTCACCGCACGATCACTCTGCATTGTCACCCCAACCATGGTTTAACGGTAACACTTTACAATAAGGTTCATTAGTCAACATTAGTTAACTACCTTGGGTAACATGAACTAATAATGAAAAATACTTCTACAGCATTTATTAATCTTAGTAAATATTAATGTCAATATTTACTAATACATTATTAAAATCAAAGGTTGTATTTGATTGAATTAGTTGATTGCATTAAGGTTGCATAGTTAATGCACTGTGAACTAACATGAACAAACAATGAACAGCTGTATGTTTATTAACTAACATTAACAAAGATGAACTAATACAGTAACACATTTATTGCTCATTGTTAGTTAATACATTAATTTTAACTAATGAACCTTATTGTAAAGTGTCACTGCTAGTAAAACCATAGTAACTACAAAATGAATCATGGTTTTCTTTCTTTCTTTCTTTCTTTCTTTCTTTCTTTCTTTCTTTCTTTCTTGTGTTTATATAGCACAATTCATTGCAACTGCAGTTGCACCAATGTGCTTTCCAGAGATAATAAAATATAAATAAATACATAGACAACACAAAAACAACATAAAACAACAACAGAGAATTTTGACTCAACGCCCAGAGGAATTAAAAGCCTGAGTTAATAGATGAGTTTTTAACAATGATTTAAAACTCGAAATAGTCTGAGCCAATCTGATGTGAACGGCTAACAAATTCCAAAGTTTCCAAAATTCCAATGGTTTTACTGCAATATCCAAGGTTTAACCATGGTTTGTGTAATAAAACAATAGTAACTAAATGTTTTTTGTAGTAAAACCATAGTAACTACAAAATTAACCATGGTTTTACTACAGTAACAATTATTTATCTAGTTTTTGTAGAAAACCATAGTAACTGCAAAACTGACCATTGTTTTACTACGGTACCTATATATAAACTACGGATTTAATTATTTCTTACTTTTAAAAACTAAGGCTGTCAATAGATTAATCATAATTAATCTGATGATGTCTGAAAATGAAACAATAATCAAATCAAATTTGGCAAATGTGTTAATTTTTTGTCAGTTATTACACAAATAACATTATAAAACACAGCTTTGATCACAGGAATAAATTATATTTTAAAATATATTGAATTAGAAGAAAGTTATTTTAAACTGTAGCAATGTTTCACAGTATTACTTTTTTCTGTATACTTTGGATCAAATAAATGAAGCCTGGGTAAGCAGAAGAAAAAATATATAGTATATATTGTGACAGTTTATTTGGACCATAGCTTATGTACTATTTGTCATACAAACAAAATGATAACTATTTATTATTTAAAAAAATGTTTAGCCTATGAACTATTACGTAAAAAGGGGGATGGGGCTAGTTGTCACACTTCTCTGGATAGGGTTGGGTTTTAAAGCCCATATTTATGGACATAAACCTTAAAGTCATGTCAGTGGAAAATCTGTGGCAACATACCCCCATATGAAAAAACATGAAAGCTTGTTTCCGCCACAGAAAAATGCATAGTAAAAGATATTTGCAACTTTTTATCTCACAATTGCGAGTTTACATCTTTTTTTTGTTGTTGACTTTTTTCTCAGAATTGCGAGATGTAGACTTGCAATTGTGAGAAAAAAAAGCCTGAACTGAGTGATATAAAGTAGTAAATGCGTGTTATAAAGTCAGAATCGTGAGATATAAACTCAAAATTGTGAGAAAGTGTCAGAATTGCGTGATATGTAATTCGCAATTGCGAGAAAAAGCCAAAATTGTGAGATATAAACTCATAATTGTGAGAAATAAAATCAGAATTGCAAATTTATAATTGAAAGTTTATATCTCACAATTCTAACTTTTTTATCATGCAATTCTGACTTTTCTTCACAATAACGAGTTTATATCACGCAATTCAGACTTTTTTTCTCGCAATTGCATGTTTATATCTTGCAATTCTGACTTCAGATCTCACAATTCTGACTTTTTCTCGCAGTTGCGAGTTTCTCGCAATTCTGACTTGATGAAGTCGCAATGACCTTTTTTATTTTTTATTCTGTGGCGGAAACAAGCTTCCATAGGAAGCCGTTATATGGGGTAAGTTGTCACAATGGGAGTCTGCCATTAAATAGCATTCAGCCTAGATATTTGTAATGGATTTTCAGCCTAGATATTTGTAATGGATTTTCAATCAATTTAAACATCAACTCCGTCACCCAAACTGTAAAATAAAAATGTTACCACCCTGCATATGCTAAACACAGTAACTACACTAACATTGAACACTAAATCTGCAATATTTTTCATATTAAGTTAGTGCTGTCTGTCAGTAGAAATCCAGTTTAAAGCAATGTGTCTTTGGAAAAGGGGGTCACATGTGTAGTGTCCTTATGATTGGCCATTTTAACATGAGCACATTTGTGCTCCACGGTTCTCTGTTCTCTGAACCTCAAGCCTGAGCGAGACGTGAGCAAGATTTTTAATGAAAGCTTCCCTCCACTTCAAAGACGGCTGCAGAGACGCTGCTACTGCTTAATATTACATAAAAACTCATATAGAAGAGTTAAGGTCATGTACACGATGAGCTGAAGTGTAAAAGTATTAAAACACTTGTGCTAAACTAGTTGTATAAAGGATTATAATAAATATAACTAGTTTATAAAAGCTAGTGTTGCTTTATAAAACATTACACTTCACTTGGGTTTACTTAATAGTTTAATGTAAATTACCAAGATGCATTAGCCAAAACAACATTTCTCAGTTTCATTTATGGAACTTGAAGCACAAATATAACAAAAATGAAGTTTTTTTTTTTTTTTTACATGCATGGTTTTGTTATAAATGATAATCAATTACAAAATTCTGCAATGCATGCATTTTCATTGCCAATTCAATGCATTTTGATGCATGCATGCATTTTACACCCATATTTCTGTTGTTCCTGCAGCGCTAAAATCAGGCAAGAAGCTGAAAATTGCATTGCTGTGTTGAGAACGGGCCGTTGCCTGCGCAGAAGAACAGAACGCAGGAGGTGTGGGAGATTTTGCTGAGTTTTGTGGCTAATGCAGAAACACGCTGTTCTCCCGTCACTCAAACGCCACAGGGATTCACAGATGTGTAGACATATCTAGGCCTCACACAGGGCCGGAGAGTGGGAAAGAGATGAGGTGGGGATATACAGGGAGGACATGCATGTGATGGAACAGAGGGAAAAAAGAGCAAGTATTAGTTTGCGTTTGCTGAAATGTTTCAGCTCTAAGACTCTTTTCAGAAATATGGCATTACAGAAATGTGCGAATAGTTCACAGCTGGGTCACCAGACAATGAACATCAGTGATAAATGACCTTCATACAGCGAGAGCCTGAAACCACCTGGATATGAACAGAAAGGTTCATGAAATAAAATGAAGGGAATAGATTTGAGACTCAGTAATATTTCTGCATTGCTAAACACTCTTTGCTTCGTAATTGTCGAATTTTGCAAACACGGTTATTGAACTGAACTGAATCAACATTACACTTATTCGAGCTGAATAATGACACTATTGTCTGATTTACAACATAAATTAAATCTCATATTTGATGAAGTTAGATTAATTGATTTTTTCTTTTATTACTGTGAATCTGTATGGTATTAACCGCTTGGATTTGCTTCCAAATTCAAACACACGAGTTGTTCTTTGAAACATCTGGAATGCAAATTCAATCTGAAAATCAGGTTCAATCTTCAATTCAACGTTACTCAAAATGATCATATAATTTTGTACCGAAAAAATAGCATTTTCACTAGTGGTCTCAGAATTTGGACCCCACTATATTTAAAGCTGCAGTCCGTAGTTTTTCCTCTTTGTCGCCATCTCTGTTCGAAATCTGCAATTGCAGTTATTCACGTAATTATCAGCTTTACGTGGGTTGTGCCTCGGCACGGCACAGTGCAGATGAACACAATGTTTTGAGGAGGCTGTCAATCACCGCGCTGGCGGTGTGGATACTGGCATTCGCAATCACAGATTCTACTTTTGGGAAGTATGACCAACATAAGAATTTTCACCGGGAAATGTCGTCTGAATAAGCAAGTAACATCCACTTTTGTTCTGACCAACTAAGGGAAAAAAAGCATTGCAGTAAATCACACTGATTAAATCTAACGATCGCGATCGTCAAACCGTGCAAATTAATGTGTATTAGGGTCACCTGTAGTTCAGTAGCCTACTCCGTAACTGTATGAATAAAGCGAACAAGTGCGCTACCGTTACATAATTGAACCATTGAAATGTCTTACCTGTCTAGCAGAAAAAAAAAACATCTCTGCGTCCGTTTTGAACCCCTCCACGCCACCTTTCAAAAGCCCTTCCGATATTATCCTTGTTTTCGCATTGGCCGGTTGCAGTCTCTTTTTTCTGTAGTCACTCCGAAGTCTTTTGCATTTTACAACGTGTGAATTTCCAGTTGTCACTGGTGATTGTCGTTTGAACCTTTCTGGATCCGCCATCAAATTGGAAAGTTTAATTATATCAAGTGCTGTGAGAAAAGGCTATAAATCCCCACCTCCAGCATCCTCACACTCATAGCCGACTAGCCGAGACTCTTCTTTATGTGTACAGATGTGACGTAATGACACAAAGACATGCTCGAATTTCCCGCGGAAATCCACCAGTACCACTGGAGTTAAAAACATTATTACAAGCTCACTGTTTTGAATCGAGCTAAGGCAAGCAGAGAGTTTTGAACACTGGCTAGTTATGTACCTGCTCAAAAATTTATTTTGGATAATTTTCAACCCAACGGACTGCAGCTTTAAACACATACCACAGATGCTCAAGGCCTTCACTAAATTTACTTTATCAAAGCCAGAGAGGATGTCACTGCAGAACGAACTAACTAAACACAATAAATAAATGTGGCATATCTAAAGGAGTATAAGTCTTTGTGAGGCTGTTTTATAATGTCAGCACCATGGAGAGTTCCCTTTCTCGCCGTCAGGACCTTGGACAGCGGATGTTCAATACACAGACAATGCATTCATTTCAATGGCAGATTCTACTCAATAATAGTTTAGTATAATAATAGCCTCCTTTAGAGCTTTAGAAAATCAGGCCAGCATTCAGATTCTTAGACAAAAGCAGAACTTTCCTAACCTGAATGGAAGTCAAGGTCTTGTTAAACGCACATTACTCACACTTACTGACACATTCTCAGTTCATTTTGTTAGATTTTGTCATCTAAACAAACTTTAACTGTGCATATACCTTTATTATGAAACTCACAATAAGACAGATATTAGGAATTCAATGCACCATTATAAATATAAAATATAAATTGAGAAGAAATGTTCTTCTCCCATACATGCATTATATATTTCACATTTCACTGCACTGTTTATAAAGGCTCCATGTTGTCATGCGTCCTGTTTTCAATTTTGGAAAGGGTGAATAATTCCTGCAGGCTTTCTGAATCTATCAGAAAAGAAAAACCTCACTGTTTATACACCTGCATCCATTCCATAATGAAGATGCTTTTTAATTAAATCACTGTGTGAATGCATAGCCTGGTGGCAAAGATTAGCATTCGCTTGATTGCACCGTACTTCAGTTCCTCGGGTCCAAACATTCATAATTAATAAAAAAAAAAAAAAAACTGTAACATTTCACTTCTGTGTCTTATTTATAGCATAACTCCAAGAAGTGTGAACTCCTGAAGGAAACATGCGTGTTCATTCAGTGCTGATGCTGAATAAAGCACATCTTTCAGCTGAGGTTCCTGATGCTAGATGTACATTTGTGCCGATCATGTTTCCTGTTGTTTGCACCACAACAACTTCATTTGGACATGTTTTATTGAATGTCTGACATCTAAGAGACTGTTAAACTTCGAAAGCTCAAACATGAAGTCATGAAACAGAAGTCTCGCTCGATATTTCTTCTCTATTGTGCCGTATATCCCAGTGAAACGCTTCTGGAACAAGAACAAATGTGGGCGGGGCTTGATTGTGTCTGTGGGGAATTGATTGGATGGTTGTGGTTTGCTATTGGTGGATCTCATTTGATTTACAGGTTGCCCCGCCCTCATCATGAGAAGAGAAGAGAAGAGAAGAGAAGAGAAGAGAAGAGAAGAGAAGAGAAGAGAAGAGAAGAGAAGAGAAGAAGTTATTCTGATTATTTGACTATTTAATAATCACATATTCAACATGCATTTATTCAAATTGCTTATAATCAGCATAAATTGTTATTGGATTGTGTAAATATGGCTAGCTGAGGAACAAGATTCAGTCGATTAAAATGTATGAGATTTCAAGAAATTGTATTTATTGATGATAAATATTCACCTGGTTCTGTATTTAAAACATATTCAGTTTATTAGTTCTATTAGATAAATCTCATTCTTGTTTCATTTATGTATGCCTGACAAATATGCATTGGTGTATTAATGTTAAAACGGTGTAATCCAAATTGTATATGCAACAGCTCAGATGCTACATTAAAGACAATCTGAGATATACATTAAACATCAACATGATCTCAGATGTTTCTCCTAACATCAGAAAATAAGAACACGCATGAGTTTGAGACATCATTCAGATCTCTTCTGAAACTCTCATGCAAGTCTTTTCCTCAGGAGAAACATCCGAGAGGATTTCCATTTCCAATTGAGACGTTAAAGAGATCTCATTTCACTTGTGATTTGTCTCTCTATGAATGATATGATACTTCAGGTCTGTGTGAGTGTGTGTGGAAAGTCTCAGCGTGAGAAGATTACACTCATCTAGCAGGTTATGTAAAAATTGTGTTACCACAGCGAGAGACGGAGAGGAGAACTCGGAATTCTTATCAGAGGGAATCATCTCGGCGATACATTCACACTGCTGCCATGGCAACCGAGCATTCCAAAGAATTTTGATGAGAGATCAGGAGAGAGAGAAAGAGAGAGGGAGGGAGGATGACAAGGAAGACAATTTGTTACCTGAACTGCATGAGCAAGCAAGCCTGATTGTTCAGCACACACACACACACACACAGTTATCTGGACCACGGCACAGAAAAACATTGTTGCATCTGTTGCGTCACGGCGGACACTTCTGCCAGATGCGTGAGAACGAGTGATTTCTGCTGGGATTATCAACGCAAACTCATTTGCAATGTTCTCTCTTTCTCTGAGAGAGGGTGAGAAATAGAGGGAAAGAAGAAGAGAGAGAGTGTGTGTTTACTAGCTGTAGTTTCAGGCTCAATCTCACACAACCTCCCCGTGGTGACGCCCTTACACTTACACAGGTAAAAAAAAATATTCACAAAAAACAATTTGAATGAATAGGAAAATATTTATAGAATTTGGATGGACGGACGGACATATGGGTGAACGGATGGATGGATGGATGGACGGACGGACATATGGGTGAACAGGTGGATGGATGGACATGGGTGAACAGGTGGATGGATGGACATGGGTGAACAGGTGGATGGATGGACATGGGTGAACAGGTGGATGGATGGACATGGGTGAACAGGTGGATGGATGGACATGGGTGGATGGATGGATGGATGGATGGATGGACATGGGTGGATGGATGGATGGATGGACATGGGTGGATGGATGGATGGATGGATGGATGGATGGATGGACATGGGTGGATGGATGGACGGATGGACATGGGTGAACAGGTGGATGGATGGACGGATGGACATGGGTGAACAGATTAGGGTTGTTCCGATTCCGATACTAGTATCGGAAATGCGCCGATACCAATAAAAATTCTGGCATCGGTATCGGCGAGTACATCTACCCATGTACCGATCCGATACCATTTTATTAAACAATACCTAGTTATGCATGCTAGCTTTGCTTAATGCTGCAAATCGGAGATCAATTCTTCTTCGCTGCTCTAAACAGTGGTTGCTTGTGGCAACACAGGAAGTTGTGCTGTTGCCACAAGCAACCACTGTTTAAAGCAGCGAAGAAGAAATGAAAACGCAAATTTTCAAATGCAGGCGCGCGGCAAGTGCATAAAGTAAGAGACGCTGGCGCCCAACATCAAATGGCAAACGTAATGAAAACTGAACAAAACTGCGCTACTTGTTATTTTGTGCTTCACGGACCATTAAACAGTTTGGAACAATGCAGCGCGAGCCGATCTTGATCAAGCTAACTGTTACACTGTTACTACACAGCGCTAAGAGATCCAGTAAAGAAAGCATTTGAATTCGCCACTGAAGTAATAACATCGCTGCGAGATCTAGCGAGAAGCATTCACATTTCTCCGTTATTAACGGATCAAACAGCGCTGACGTGGAAATCAGGAACATTGTGCTTAAGTAACGTTACGTCGGTTTTATTTTTACATTATGAATAAAATTGCTGCCCTCAAATGTTAATCTGAAATAAAATAAACCTTTGTTTATAACTATTACAATATTACATTTCATTTTTTTATAAGGAGCTGTTTTTGTTTTATATGTCAATTATAGCTCTAGAATTGCTCAAAGTAAAAAATGATAATACTTTATGATGTTAGTTTTAATAAAAATAAATAAATAAAAAATGTAAATCAAGGAAATTTCTCTGGCATTTCTTTCTTTTTGCTGTATTGAAAACGTACCGAACCGTGACACCAGTGTATCGTATCGAACTGAACCATGAATTTTGTGGACCGTTACACCCCTATTATTCATATATCATTTTTTAGATTCCTAGATTTATTTGTTGCACTTTTTTATACAGTTATATTGTAAAACTAAAATACCTTTTATAAAATAATTCTATCAATTCATACAGGGATAGTATGAATTGCAGCTGCATAGATACACACCCAGGTATCGGCCGATACCCTGAGTCCAGGTATCGGAATCGGTATCGGGAAGGAAAAAAGGGTATCGGAACATCTCTAGAACAGATGGATGGATGGATCGACATGGGTGAACGGATGGATGGATGGATGGATGGATGGATGGACATGGGTGAACGGATGGATGGATGGATGGATGGATGGATGGATGGATGGATGGACATGGGTGAACGGGTGAATGGATGGATGGACATGGGTGAACGAGTGGATGGATGGACGGACGGACATATGGGTGAACGGATGGATGGATGGATGAACGGGTGAATGGATGGATGGATGGACATGGGTGAACGGGTGAATGGATGGACATGGGTGAACGGGTGGATGGATGGATGGATGGATGGACATGGGTGAATGGGTGGGTGAACGGGTGGATGGATGGACATGGGTGAACAGATGGATGGATGGACATGGGTGAACGGATGGATGGATGGATGGACATGGGTGAACGGGTGGATGGATGGACATGGGTGAACGGGTGGATAGATGGATGGATGGACATGGGTGAACGGGTGGATGGATGGACATGGGTGAACGGGTGAATGGATGGATGGATGGACATGGGTGAATGGGTGGGTGAACAGGTGGATGGATGGACATGGGTGAACAGATGGATGGATGGACATGGGTGAACGGATGGATGGATGGACATGGGTGAACGGGTGGATGGATGGACATGGGTGAATGGGTGGATGGATGGATGGACATGGGTGAACGGGTGGATGGATGGATGGATGGACATGGGTGAACGGGTGGATGGATGGATGGATGGATGGATGGATGGATGGATGGATGGACATGGGTGAACGGGTGGATGGATGAACACGGGTGGATGGATGGATGGATGGATGGATGGATGGATGAACATGGGTGAACGGGTGGATGGATGAACATGGGTGAACGGATGGACACGGGTGGATGGATGGATGGATGGGTGAACGGGTGGGTGGATGGATGGACACGGGTGGATGGATGGATGGATGGACACGGGTGGATGGATGGATGGATGGATGGATGAGTGAACGGGTGGATGGATGGATGGATGGATGGACACGGGTGGATGGATGGATGGATGGACACGGGTGGATGGATGGATGGACTTCCTGTATGTTGTGGCCAATTAAATCCATTTTTAAATCAGCAGTTGCTCAGTTCTGAATTCAGCCCAACACTGGCCTATAGTAATTATAATTAAATAAAAATGCATTATCTCACTATTAAAACAGAAGAATTCAATGAAAAGTTCCCACCTTAAACAAAAACTCAACAATAAAACAAGCATATGCACAGCCACACACAAATACATCTAGGTATTAAACAAATACAGTTTAACTCAGAGGAACAGACTCTTACACTTAAAGATCTCAGCAGAATCAAAAGGTCATCCAGGTATTTCATATTCAGACATAATACTCTCAGCTTTCTGAAGTCTGTATATCAGGACAGACATTTGTCAGTCCACACTGTGACATGCCACAATCAGAAGACAATCATTTAATGTTGCATTTGAAATAAAATGATTTATATTTGAAATATTTGATATATTATATAATATATTAATATAGTACAGACATATACTGTAGATGTTCCTGGTCTATGAACTTATACTTGAAATCTCCTTTGCCATGCAAGTATATTTATGCAGAATTCAGAATGATATACCTAGATTATGGTTTCATAAACTGCTCATTAAAAGTCAGTGTTTTCAATCACTGTATAGTTTAGAGTCTGGTTTTGATCCGATTGATCAGTGTTTAGAGATCTGAGGTCACACACAGCTTCAACACTTACACATGTACGTGCGTCACTCTGGAGTTAACTCCTGTTTTTATCAGATGGAGAGATCAATCTTTGTCAAGATTCCCCTCAGTTCTGCACTAATCGCAGCCGCTCTGCAAACACATGTCCAGCTCAAGACAAAGTGTGTGTCCTCAAGATCAATTGATCTGTCCTCTACTTCAGTGAACTGTGTTTAAAGGGACAGTTCACCTGAAAACAAGAGTTCTGTCATCGTTCACTCAAACTCATGCATGATACGGCTGTGCGATATATATATTGTCTGCTATTATATTGTTATTGTTGTTTTAGCAATGTGTAAACTGACAATACCGAGTTTGTCTCTCACTTTACAAAAACACATCTAGAGAGTTCACGCATACACTACGTAAAGCAGACTAGTGCGCTAGTGCATTCATTGTGCATGCTTTCACTGCAGGGTTTACTCTAGTAAAATGCATTTATAATGCCCTCAATATTCAAGGGGCAAAACTACCTCTGTATCTTTTATATTTATATAATTTAATATAGCTAATCAATATCACACAAAAGAGTGCAATTTTTTTTCTCCAAATATAAGCTTGATTTTGAATGTGATATTGGTTTTATGCAACAGTTCAATAAATAAGAAGTTAGTATTAAGTGACTCACATATTTAGACACAAATATTTCCTGTTTCGCCAACGAAAATAGTTCCTAACAAAGTCACAGGACTGTTTCGTGTTTCTGAGCAACACACAGAGGCGTTTCATTACTGAATGAACGAATCGGTTGAATGAATGATTCAATGACTCACTCTTTAAGACAATCAAATGCTTCGTTCCTGAATGAATCGGTTGAATCTCAATGACTCACTCATTCACAGTGACTCGCTGACGCCTACTGGCGGTTTTAATCTCACATTTAAAGCATCTTTTCTTTTTTTAAAGGAGACATATCATGCTTTTAAATTGTTCCTTTTTACATATAAATCATACATTTGTAGTCTATATAAAGCGGAACTGCAATGCTTGGGTCTGAATTCCTCATTATTATAGCTCCACAGGCCCCTTTTCTACCCCTTTTCTGATGTGCGTCTGAGAGCAACTCGTTTTGGTGCGGTCTCTTTAAATACAATTGAGACACTTCATACCCCGCCCCCTCTCCAGGTTGTAGCGGTGACACTCGGTTCAACTCCACCCCGTTCGGCCATTTTTGTAGTTTGATAGCAGAGATACGATTATCTAGCGGCACAGAAACGTTTTATTCACACGTTATTAACAAAATGTCAACAACGGAAGACTTGTCCAGCCAGCCTTACATGTTCGAGCCAGAGTCGGAGCCGGAGCGAGATGAAAATGAAGACGATGAACCTGTAGAACAACGTCTTCATATGGATGTATCGCAATGGTGTGTTACTGTATTTACACATGAAACTTTGGTCTTCCGACCTTTTACCACCGTGTCGATTTATTTTGATTAATATGTGCGAGGGAGAAAGAGCAAGACAGCGTCTAGTTTGGAGACGGTGAAGTCTTGTTTACACTTTCGCCTGGCTCCGAAGAGAGAGAGTGAGCGCGCGCGCGACCGGGTCTCTCTCTCTCTGCTCGTTCTTTCAGTTAAACATGCGTCCTGTAACAAGCGCAGCAGTTCGTCTACATTAGACGGTGTAATGAAGCGTGTGGGTTACTACATCCAACAACCGAACATTTTAACTTACCCTCTCGTAACTTCTGCATCCTTTAGCTTGGACTACAAAATTGCAGCGAGAAATAAAAATGGCGGATTGCTCGAAGTGTTGGGCCGGAAGTCAATGTCCTTATTTGGCAGTTCCGCTGCAAATACTGTGACGTAATAGTTAAAAAAACGTCATAGATAACAGAAAAATCTGAACAGGTTGAAAAATATGACCAAAACAGAATATAAAGATATCAACGAAGCACCTGAAGAGAATAATTTCATATTTTCTGTACTTCTAAACTCCAAATATACAACAAAATGCATTTAAGGGCTAAAAAAGTGCATTTGGCATGATATGTCCCCTTTAAACCATTTCAAATATCAATATCCGATGTTTTATGTTTAAAACATCTAACATTATCTTTACATTTAACTGCAGGTTAAATGCATGGATGAGATTCAGATGCAGCTTCTTTGTCTCCTCTGCAGCGCAAAGATCAATTTAATTGATAATGATTCATTTGATTGGTAACAGCCCTATTGTGTATTTTTAGTCTAATTGAATTTGATTAAATGTAAGAATTTGACACAAAAGATGATGAATACATTTAATTAGGTTAAACCCGTCCTAAACCTGCCAAGTTACCAACACAATAAACACACTCAGCAAAATATCATCTAATTATTGTTATCAAGAACATTTTTGAAATATAATTTTTTGTCAATATCGCACACACCTAATGAATACTGATTTTCTTCTGCAGAAGAGGAGATTCTTAGTGCAAAGTTTATAATTAACAAGACTTGCCATCAGGTTTCAAAAACAAAAGTCCATACAACTCACGCACTCGATTTCAAGTCGTACACAACGACTAACGGCTCTGACGTCACGTCACGGCAGCTTCGGTTACCATAGTGTCAGATCATGTGATTTTGACTCCTAAATTCTTGTTGTGTCGTGGACAAGAAACATATCAGACTGTCAACCAATCATCACTTGCTGTCTTTAATGACATGCGTGATGTCATCGAGGAGGCGGAACTATGTCTCTGTGATTGTCTATCCAAATTCTCTCTATAGTGATGGAGAACATAATGAATTAATGTTGTTGTCTGTCCACTATACACGATAAAACGATCAATTCTGAATCCCGATGTCCATTTATCATCATTTACGAATCACCATACGTCAAAATCGGGCTGATATTGTACCCATGACATGTCTGTTTATGCTCAAGCATGAATGAGATTTCACAGATACTTTTGTCCCACAAAGTTAGTTTCCGAAGACTCGGAATATAGTGCATACATTATCAAGCCAATTCAGGTCAGATGTATTTATATAGCGCTTTTCATAACACACATTCCTTCAAGGCAGCTTTACAAGACCTTCATGATTTTGATGTTTATAATATCTTTAAATCTTCTTTCCTTATACTCGCATGTATCATATTTATTTATTTAGGCAGTTGAGATTTGATATTTCGATTTAACTGAGTATAATGTAATCATGTGAATAAAGTTGAAAGTACAACTTTATATAAAGAGCTAGGCGATAATATAGGATATATAGATAATATATTGCCCTTACGCAAATATACTGCATGTATGAGAACAAAGTTGCATTTATTATATATCTGAATTTATTTAGAGATGTGTGATGATATAGTTTACATTTTATGGTGATATAAACAATAACACAACAGAGATTTGCTATATTTGCTATATACATATATATACACATATATATACACATATATATATATACACACATTATATATATATATATATATATATTATATTTATATATATATATTATATTTATATATATATAGCTTAACGTGAGTGTACACAGGTAAAGTAGGATGTACTGTATATCCATATTTTAAAATATTTTTGTGTTTTTCAGGTTTGGAACGACATGTTTTAACATCATTTGCCTCAACAACTGACCTCTCCTGACCCCGACCCTCAGCTTTGCTCCCTCCATCTGCCTTTGTTTGTTTGTTTTAAATGTAGCTTTATCTTCTATGTGGATGGGAAAGCCAGCGCAGTAATGAACGCTCGCTCTCTCGCTCTTCCTCTGATAAATGTTTCTTCTCCACGGGCAGATGTGTGTTTGTTTACTGCAGAGATTCGCTCGGGCTGCAAGACGAGCAAGGTTAATTAAATTCATGAGACACCTCACACTCACAGAGATATCGATCAAAAGTGGAAGAATATCAGCTTATCTCTATCCAGCCATTTAACAGAAGAAAACTGGCTGAGATGGTTCACTCCAATTTATGAACACACACAGAGAGATTTGACCTCAGGCCTGTAAATTCTCCAATACGAATCCCAGAGAATACAAACTCTTCAAAACCAGGCTGGAGATGAATATCAGTCTCTGAGCCGGATCGAATCTGTCCTGCAGACGTGACCGTGTGTGGACGGATGTCTATGAAGAACAACGGCATAACGAGGGACAATCCTGAGAGAATTAACCATGCAAATGCTCCCTTTAAATTACTATAAACTAATGTGATTTACAGTAACAATTATTCCATCACTCTCACAAATACAGTTTCTTTATAAATATACACTGTTAAAAAAATAAAGTCAAATCAATAAGTCAAATCAACTTAATTTTGTTCAGATAACATCATATTTTGAGTTTCTGTTGATTAATCTCTTTCTTTGTATTAACTCAAAATTTTAGTTTCAATTAACTCAAAATTAAGGCAACCAGCATACCTACTTTAAGTTAAACCATGCAAATAATTTTGTACCATGTATATAACACCTAAAAATCTAAATATATATATGTAAAAATATAGACATATAAACAATATAAGAAAATATACACTACTTTGCTATATATACAGTGAGGAAAATAAGTATTTGAACACCCTGCTATTTTGCAAGTTCTCCCACTTAGAAATCATGGAGGGGTCTGAAATTGTCATCGTAGATGCATGTCCACTGTGAGAGACATAATCTAAATAAAAAAAATCCAGAAATCACAATGTATGATTTTTTAACTATTTATTTGTATGATACAGCTGCAAATAAGTATTTGAACACCTGAGAAAATCAATGTTAATATGTGGTACAGTAGCCTTTGTTTGCAATTACAGAGGACAAACGTTTCCTGTAGTTTTTCACCAGGTTTGCACACACTGCAGGAGGGATTTTGGCCCACTCCTCCACACAGATCTTCTCTAGATCAGTCAGGTTTCTGGGCTGTTGCTGAGAAACACGGAGTTTGAGCTCCCTCCAAAGATTCTCTATTGGGTTTAGGTCTGGAGACTGGCTAGGCCACGCCAGAACCTTGATATGCTTCTTACAGAGCCACTCCTTGGTTATCCTGGCTGTGTGCTTCGGGTCATTGTCATGTTGGAAGACCCAGCCTCGACCCATCTTCAATGCTCTAACTGAGGGAAGGAGGTTGTTCCCCAAAATCTCGCAATACATGGCCCCGGTCATCCTCTCCTTAATACAGTGCAGTCGCCCTGTCCCATGTGCAGAAAAACACCCCCAAAGCATGATGCTACCACCCCCATGCTTCACAGTAGGGATGGTGTTCTTGGGATGGTACTCATCATTCTTCTTCCTCCAAACACGTTTAGTGGAATTATGACCAAAAAGTTCTATTTTGGTCTCATCTGACCACATGACTTTCTCCCATGACTCCTCTGGATCATCCAAATGGTCATTGGCAAACTTAAGACGGGCCTTGACATGTGCTGGTTTAAGCAGGGGAACCTTCCGTGCCATGCATGATTTCAAACCATGACGTCTTAGTGTATTACCAACAGTAACCTTGGAAACGGTGGTCCCAGCTCTTTTCAGGTCATTGACCAGCTCCTCCCATGTAGTTCTGGGCTGATTTCTCACCTTTCTTAGGATCATTGAGACCCCACGAGGTGAGATCTTGCATGGAGCCCCAGTCCGAGGGAGATTGACAGTCATGTTTAGCTTCTTCCATTTTCTAATGATTGCTCCAACAGTGGACCTTTTTTCACCAAGCTGCTTGGCAATTTCCCGTAGCCCTTTCCAGCCTTGTGGAGGTGTACAATTACAATTTTTCTAGTGTCTTTGGACAGCTCTTTGGTCTTGGCCATGTTAGTAGTTGGATTCTTACTGATTGTATGGGGTGGACAGGTGTCTTTATGCAGCTAACGACCTCAAACAGGTGCATCTAATTTAGGATAATAAATGGAGTGGAGGTGGACATTTTAAAGGCAGACTAACAGGTCTTTGAGGGTCAGAATTCTAGCTGATAGACAGGTGTTCAAATACTGATTTGCAGCTATATCATACAAATAAATAGTTAAAAAAATCATACATTGTGATTTCTGGATTTTTTTTATTTTTAGATTATGTCTCTCACAGTGGACATGCACATACGATGACAATTTCAGACCCCTCCATGATTTCCAAGTGGGAGAACTTGCAAAATAGCAGGGTGTTCAAATACTTATTTTCCTCACTGTATATAGCAAAGTAGTGTATATTTTGTAATGTATATATATATATATATATAAACATAAACAAGTATTATAAATCTATAACATTTTTTAAAACCCATTAAAAACTAGTTTGTATAAATTAAGACATCACAACATAATAATATAAAGATAAATAAAAAAATATAAATTGATTTTCTAAATCTATACTACTAAAAAAGTAACTAAAACATTAATAAATTAAGATAAAAATAGTTTGAAAACTACAAGTAAATAAGACATCACAAAATTATAATATACAAATAAATAGAAATAGAAAAATATAAATTGATTTTATAAATCTAAAATACAAAAATAAAAACACACAAACAAAACAAAGATACAATTAGTTTGTATACTATAAGTAAATTAAAACATCACATTATTATAATATACGATAAAAAAATTAAAAAATGGCAAAGTAATATAAATAGTTTTAGAAGTAAATGTAGAGATGACGACATTATGATGCACAATATGAAAGATAGATAAATAATTGTTAATGGATAAATAATTGTTTTTACCTGTTATAGAAAAGAATACTGTTTTAAACAAACAAATGGGTGACCCCTGGGGTGCTGGTTAGATAAGAGCATTATTCAGAGCCTGCAGATTAGTGCTTCATTATTAATTAATTAAGTGTGACATTCCTAACGCGAATCCTCCTGAACAGACGCTGAGTGTGAGATGGATTATTAAAACATGGATTATTAAAACATCAGCCTGTACAGTGGCATGCACAGACCTCCTCAAGGGCATGGGCGGAGGGAGCAAAAAGGGCAACAACAACAAAAGAAGAGTTCCTTGTTTTTTTTTTTTGTTTTTTTTTTTTATCCTTTATTTCATTGGCATTCTATGAAAAGATGTTGATACAATAAGAATGCATAACACATCAAACAAAAATAGTGAAAAGATGATAATATTACTAAATATTATTTACTTTACCAAAACAAAACAGTGAGAATCAAGAAGGTAATTATGAGGAATTCATGTTTAGTTTGGTTGATGTAAATTTTATGTATGTATTATTTTATTTTTCTCCATTCTGTCACTGATGAAGTTTTGGTTCCTTGCCACTGTTGGCTTGGCCTTTGGCTTGCTTAGTTGGGGACATTTAATATTCAACAATATTATTGATCTGCCTTACTTGAGGTGGACGATGACGCAATGTTCTTCTAGAAACAAACTTTGTTGTATTATTTTCATGTTATCACTGTATCACTGTTCAACTGGGAAAATAGTTAATAAATAAAATAATGGGAATTAGTAAATAAATTACATTGATATTGTTATTATAACTGAATTCCTCATTCAGTGTGTGAGTAAATGGAAACAGAATTTACAGGGTTTGTCTTTGGCTCAGACACAGTTTATACAAACAGTATATGTGACTTATAAAACACAACAATGTTTTATGTCATGTTTTATGGGGACTTTCCATAGACATAATGATTTTTATACTGTACAAACTGTATATTCTATTCCCTTACACTAACCCTATCCCTAAACCTACCCATCACAGAAAACTTTCTGCAATTTCACATTTTCAAAAAAACATAACTTTTTTGATTTATAAGCCATTTTCCTCATGGGGACCAAAAAATGTCCCCACACGAACAAGGATTTCGGATATTGCCATCCTTGTGGGGACATTTTGTCCCCATGATGTAGGGTTTACCAGGCCACACACACACACACACACACACACACACACACAGGTGTTGGCCTTCAGTGTTAATAAACTGCAGCACAGACGCCTGAAGGATTAATTCCAGTGTTCAGAGCAAACGACTCCGTCTCAGACGGCCCACGAAACACCCAAAACACACACACACACACACACACACACTGACTGAAGCTAAACCTGACTGACTGGCTTTCTGCCTCAGCCTGGAGTGAGTGTACAGAATATTATAGACCGACAGAAAATTCTCATCACAGAGTCGTCACACTGCTCTCTGCTGTAACGCCATGATTGAGGTGCCACAGTTTTAGATTTACTCTTAAAGTCAAGTCACCTTTATGTTTATTTCTATTTTCACCTCATCCTTCCTGTCAGAGAGTAAATGCACATTGCTTGTTTTTACCCATCATGCCTAGGGGTGCACAGCTGGCGAATCAGGAAGTGGCTCGGTAGTGGGAAACCAATTTGGCATGTGACATTACACCCACAGCTCACCAATCCGATCATCCTCTGCTTTCCGTAGCCCTGAACTTGCCTGGAGTGAGAAAACAAACCTCCAGGAGAGCATGCTGGGAACAACTAGACTCACTGAACCCTCGCGTTTTCACATACTGCGGGAAAGAGTGTAAATATATCTATTTAAAATCCCAATTCTCGACTCCAGCAATGAGAAAACAGAGACTCCAGACGATTCTCCTGAGAAAAACACATCTCAACGTCTCAGATTCACTCAAGATCTCGATACACTGGCACAAAAAAATACGATCTTTTACTCAGTTTGTTGTTTGTTGAGTTTGTTGCACACTTGTGAACACAAAAATCAGATTTTTCGCATCCGATCTGAGCCGCTTCCAAATGGTTTTAAATCAGATTCATATCCGATATCTGGACATCTGACCTACATCTAAACACACATATCTGATTCCATTCACAAAGATAGCTTTTTAATGTTGTATCATGAGGCAGATATTGTATACGCTCGCTCACAACTTTTATTGAGGTGGGAACTTTATATTTTGTAAAGAAAAGAAATTGCGCAAACACAGAAACATTCAGGAGCTGGTTTTCAACCTCTGGCCTTGAGTTTTATAAATAAACCCGCTTCACTACTGAAAGATATATTATATTTCTCAGCAATGAGGCGATAACTTCACTGTAATTAAACCAACAAGCTTCACTATAAGGTTACTCTCACTCTCTCACTCAGTCACACACTCACTCAGTCACACACTCACACACTCACACACTCACACACTCACACACTCACACACTCACACACTCACACACTCACACACTCACACACTCAGGCTGCATTCCAGTCCACTTTTAGACGCGCACTTGCGAACTTCCCTAAGCACTTCCCCTCGGGGGAATCCCTGCCGCCATTTTTAAGTGGACGAGGGAAGTTTATGTGGACAGACCCTCGTTCCCTCAATTTTGACCGAGGGAGCGAGTCTACTTCAAATGTACACTTCAGGCACCTATATGTCCCACAATGCAGTACGATTGTGATGTCACCACATATCTCATCTAATCACCACAACAACAAACAACTCTATGATATATTAATTATAATTTTTTAAATTTAAAACAACACAAACACACCTATAAACATTTGGATGCTTCATTAAACAAATTCTTAAAGGAAAACATTTTTTAATAATAAATCAATTCCACAGCTGATTCCAAGTGATCAAGGGCTTAGGACATTCCAATTCAGCCTATTGCAGTTTCCGCCAGTAGTGGGCACTCGTGCAACGTAAGCAATGACGTACATCCGAGTGAACGAGACGGAGGGAAGTTAGCGAGTGAAGGGCATGACAATTTGGGACTGGAGCGCAGCATCACTCTCTCACACTCACTCACTCACTCACTCTCACACACCCACTCACCCACTCACTCACTCACTCACTCACTCACTCACCCACTCACTCTGACTCACCCAACCACTCTCTCACTCTGACTCACCCACCCTCTCACTCTGACTCACCCACCCACTCTCTCACTCTGACTCACCCACCCACTCTCTCACTCTGACTCACTCACTCTCTCTCACTCACTCACTCACTCTGACTCACTCTCACTCACTCTCTCTCTCACACCCACTCACCCACCCACTCACTCTCTCACACTAAATCACTCTCACTCACTCACCCACCCACCCACTCACCCACCCACCCACTCACTCACTCACTCACCCACCCACCCACTCACTCACCCACTCACCCACTCACTCACCCACTCACTCACTCACCCACTCACCCACTCACCCACTCTTAATCACTCACGCACCCACCCACTCACTCACTCACTCACTCACTCTTAATCACTCTCACTCACGCACCCACCCACCCACTCACACTTAATCACTCTCACTCACGCACCCACCCACCCACTCACTCACTCACCCTTAATCACTCTCACCCACTCACCCACCCACCCACCCACCCACCCACCCACCCACTCACTCACTCACTCACTCACTCACTCACTCACTCACCCACTCTCTCACTCTGACTCACCCACCCTCTCACTCTGACTCACCCACCCACTCTCTCACTCTGACTCACTCACTCTCACTCACTCACTCACTCTGACTCACTCTCACTCACTCTCTCTCTCTCACCCACTCACCCACCCACTCACTCTCTCACACTTAATCACTCTCACTCACTCACCCACCCACCCACCCACTCACTCACCCACTCACTCACCCACCCACCCACTCACTCACCCACCCACCCACTCACCCACCCACCCACTCACTCACTCACCCACCCACTCACTCACTCACCCACCCACCAACCAACCCACCCACTCACCAACCAACCCACCCACTCACTCACCCACCAACCCACCCACTCACTCACCCACCCACTCACTCACTCACCCACCCACTCACTCACTCACCCACCCACTCACTCACTCACCCACCCACTCACTCACCCACCCACTCACTCACTCACCCACCCACTCACTCACTCACTCACCCACTCACTCACCCACCCACTCACTCACCCACCCACTCACTCACCCACTCTTAATCACTCACGCACCCACCCACTCACTCACTCACTCACTCACTCACTCACTCACTCACTCACTCACTCACTCACTCACCCACTCACCCACTCACACTTAATCACTCTCACTCACGCACCCACCCACCCACTCACTCACTCACTCACTCACTCACTCACTCACTCACTCACTCACTCACTCACTCACTCACTCACTCACTCACTCACTCACCCACTCACTCACCCACTCACACTTAATCACTCTCACTCACGCACCCACCCACCCACCCACCCACCCACTCACTCACTCACTCACTCACTCACTCACTCACTCACTCACCCTTAATCACTCTCACCCACTCACCCACCCACCCAACCACCCACCCAACCACCCACCCACTCACTCACTCACCCACTCACTCACTCACTCACCCACTCACTCACTCACTCACTCACCCACTCACTCACTCACAACAAAATTTATTTCCGGACTATATATCTGTTCTATTCCATCAGATTTTGCGATGTAAAACATTCATGACTCATGACAGCTGTTATCTTGTCTACGCTGGCAAATAATCAAGACCACCCGACATGAATTATATAAATAATTTTAATAGCACGGCCAGTCAAAACCAGGGTCTACCATGTGCATAGTAAAACGATCACCATAATCATTTTGGGCGGGAATTAATGTAAACACAGATTTCAGATTCCAGATAATCTGCTCACCTTCAACAGGTACATTTTAATTAATATTTGAGCACATAGATGGACCTCTTCTGCACTCTAAAGTGAATGTAAACGGGCGGGACAAAAATAAAATAAAAAAAATAGGATATGGCCAAAAGATCGGATCTGTGCATTAAGAGTTGCAGTGTAAATGCAGCCCATGTGAACTCAAACATTTCATATCTAATCATCACATTCATTTCATAGCTCTCTTCTCTTGCTGTAT
This sequence comes from Abramis brama, assembly GCF_963993115.1. Lineage (NCBI taxonomy): Eukaryota > Metazoa > Chordata > Actinopteri > Cypriniformes > Leuciscidae > Abramis > Abramis brama. The sequence goes on from NC_139972.1 coordinate 4,099,544, forward strand.
GTCAATATTTGACTTTTTTTTTAGTTCTCCTAAGAAATATTAAGATGAATATCACAGGTAAAGTTCACACTGTGCATTAATAATAAAAAAAAAAACATCAGAAATCCAGAGAGTCTCAAGAGCTATAGAAGAGCAACTGAATAAAAATTAATAATAATGTACTTACGTAGCCTTTACATTATTTGAATATGTTCCTCTGAAACCCCATTAGAAGCACGGGACTGAAGGTTTAAGGTCTCTACTCTCAGAAATAATAACAGTTGGAGTTTTACTCACATTATAGTAACATTACTGTAATGCTAAAGAATAATTGAATATCGAGAATGTTTTATTGAAGAGTTGGTGGCGCTCGACTGACCTACAGGTGATCTCAGGAGTCTCTCTCTCTCTCTCTCTCTCTCTCTCTCTTTTTTTGAACGTTTTGCAATATGATGTGAGAGGTATAATAAAGTGTTCATTTTTAGAATGTTTTAATAAAGTATCTCTCTCTCTCTCTCTAGTGTTTGGGTGCGTGTGAGAGTGTTCATGAGCAGAGAGTGAATGAAAGTGTTTTTTTCTATTGTTATTCTTTCTTCTTTCTTCTAACTTTTGGGGATTATTTAAAAGTGAGAACCTAGGAAGCAAAGTGTTTTAATTATTAGTTTGGCGCTTCGTCGGGAGGATTGTTGACGGAGTTGAGATGGCATCTCGGCCTGAGGGTCGCCACCATCACTCCGTCATGGCGTCAGGTGTGAGGTTGAATCAAGTGTGGCGGTGGAGGATATGTTGGATATGAGAACATCTCTTCGACGTCAAGAATGAACAAAGCTGTGGTGGTTTTCTTAAAGGAGGAGAATTTGGTTAACCGTCTAGTAAGCAGCGGGATTTCGGTAAGTGGACTTTTTGTTGCCATTTCACCACTAGCCGACCCGAAAGGTAATAATTTCAAACGTGCCCTCGTTCATCCCTGATGATGAATTGAGCATGCACTTTTATGGTATGGAGAGTTTGCTAGTACGCTAAAAACGATTCCACTCGGATGCAAAAATACGGCTTTAAAACATGTTATGTCGTTTAGGAGACAGATGGCAATGTTTCTGAAACAACCTGAATTGGATGCGTCTTTCAGGGTTTCATATGAAGGGAAGACATACATGGTTTATGCTAGTACAGGTAGTTTAAAGTGCTTTGAATGTGGAGATGTTGGACATAAAAGGTCTAAATGTCCACATAAGGCTGGTAGTAGTGGTGTTAATATTACACCGAATCCTGCTGCTGATTCAGAGGCCAATGAATCTAATGGAGAGCAAACGACTCCTAATGTGATTCCTACTGTTGATTCAGAGGCCAGAAACGAATCCAACGGAAAGCAAACGACTCCTAATGAAATAAAAGAAAGTGATGGAAGTGATGTCGCATCATGTAGTAGTGTAGGACATGAAAAAAATATGTTTGACAAGACTGTAGAAATAGGGGAAAGTCTTGGATCAGAATGTAAGGAAAGTGAGGATGTTCAGATGGATGAAGTGGTTAATATGGAGATGAACAAGATGTTGAGTTGTCCTGAGATGGTCAGAGAGGAAGAAATAAGGAAAGATGATACTCTTTCGGTTATTTCTGAGATTGGGTCTCAAAATATCGAGGTATGGAGGAGATGTACTCTTTGGATGAGATCAATGATTTTTTGGACAAAACTTTCGGTAAAGTGGTTTTTGTAAGAGACTCATAGCAATGGTGAAAATGAAATTGAGTGGAATAGATGGTGGGAAGGAAATCTGGTATTAAAGGGGTGATGAACTGAGAAATCAAATTTTCCTTGAGCTTTTGACATAAGAGGTCATCATACTATAAGAATATCCTGTAAGTTTCAGAACTGAAAACATCCTTGTTAGTCCAATAAAAGCTGTTATTGACACCAGGCACAGCGAACGACAGGTTTTTCAAAGTGGGGATCTATGACGTCAAAGGGTATCAAACACCGCCTCCGCAGAAGAAGATCAACGCCTACTTCAACACTGCCTGTTTAGCCCCGCCCACCGATTTGCGCATTACATGAAACTCATTATAATATGCAAAACTGTTATCCAATCATAGCAGTGGGTGTTTACTTCCAAGTCTTCAATGCGGCACGCCCATAAAAACCGAGCGTTTCAGGAGCTAGGCTCAAAACCAGGGTAGAAAATAGCCTATTACTTTTTCATTTTGATGTTTTTGAATGTAAAAACCAATCGAACGTCATAAGTTGACCTCAGACATCAATATAATTTTTAAAAAAAAGCCAGTTCATGACCCCTTTAAGTCATGGGACAAACAATAGTGTGGGAGTGGCTGTATTATTTAAAAAAGGGTTGAATGTCAATATTTTATATACTGAAGCAACTGAAAGAGGTTACTGTTACTAAAAATACAGTATGGGGAACATGTTTTTGTTCTGGTGAATGTGTATGCTCCAAATTATGGGATGAAAAGAGAAAGAGTATTTGATCAATTAGATAAAGTGCTTCAAAAAATTTGATGATGATACTTGGTTAGTGGACTGGACTGGAACTGTACTATTATTTTTTTAATTGATAGGAATGGTGAAGAGTCACATAGTCGCTCTAGTAAATTACTGTCTAATATAATGGGAAAAAAAATGATTTAATAGATGTGTGGAGAAGGAATGGAGTAAGACGATATACATGGATTAAAGGGGTGGTTGAATATGATTAGACTTTTCTAACTTTAGTTAGTGTGTAATGTTGCTGTTTGAGCATAAACAACATCTGCAAAGTTACGACGCTCAAAGTTCAAAGCAAAGGGAGATATTTGCTTTTAAAGAAATCGCTTTTTAAGGACTACAACAAACGGCTGGTAGAGACTACACCACATTCCTCCCGGGTTAGTGACATCACCAACCCTAGAATTTACATAAACCCCGGAACACGATTTATAGATTATCAAGACAGAATATGCTAATCAATGACTAGAAGATAACTACACATAAGCTACATAAATTCTTCAACTAACCATTCAGAAATGTCCTGTTGCTTCTACATGTTGTCACTTCTTCTTGAGTCTCTCCATCATTGTCTGACTCTGGTTTGAACATAAAAGGCCAAGTTTTTGAAATTTTCAGTGCATGTTTGTGTGACGTAAAATGACACAAGCTCTTGAAGCTCCGCCCCCTGTGCTGGGAGCAGCAGCTCATTTACATTTAAAGGGACACACACAAATATGGTGCGTTTTTGCTCACCCTCAAAAAGTGACAACTTTAACATGCTATATAAAAATATCTGTGGGGTATTTTAAGCTAAAATTTCACATACACACTCTGGGGACATCAGAGACTTATTTTACATCTTGTGAAAAGGGCAGAAAAGGGCATTATACTACCCCTTTAAAGTAATAGAAAATATGGTTTGTGGGGCTAGACTGGACAGGTTTTATTTAAGTAAGATGGTGGAAAATAGGGTAATGAGTGCATCAATATTGCCAAATGTTTTTTCTGATCATCATTTGATCATTTGTGATTTTAATATAAAGCAAACTTCAAGACCTAGGTATTATTGGCATTATAATGAACAAATGCTAAAAGACATGTTTTTTGTGATAGTTTTAAGCTGTTTTGGGAGAAATGGAAAGAAAGAAAAAGTGATTTTGAAAACCTTTGTCAATGGTGGGATGTGGGCAAGTTGCAAATTATAGAGTGTTGTCAATGTTTCTGCTTGTAATTTTACGAATCTAATTTTACGAATCTACAAGTCTTGACAAATAACAAAAGAGCACAGAACAATGGTACACTTTTAAACAAGAAAAGGAAAGAACTTGGAACTTTGTTACAAGAACAAGTGAAAGGGGCACTTGTAAAATCAAGGATTTGTTCCATTAAAGACATGGATGCCCTAACTTCATATTTCTTTAACCTGGAAAAAAATACGGTTCAATATAAACAGATGCATCATCTTCGTTGCCAAAATGGAAATATAACAACAAATCTGGTTGAAATGAGGAAGTTGGCAGTGGACTTTTATTCTATGTTGTGGACTTTTATTCTATGTTGTATAGTGTTGAGGAATGTTATCCTGGTGCAAAAGACTTACTTAAAGATTTACCACAGTTGAAGCAAGAAAAAAGAAAAGCTTTGGATGATAGAATTACATATGGAGAATTAACAGAAGCAGTTGTCTATGGGGCGTTCTCCAGGAATAGATGGATTAACAGCTGAGTTCTATAAACATTTCAGGGGAATATTAGGGGAAGATTTTTATGAAGTTGTACTAGAATGTTGTAATAATAAAGTACTTCTTGTTAGTTGTAGGAGGGCTGTCATTTCGCTGTTACCAAAAGAAAAGAGGAGATTTAGGATTTTTAAAGAATTGAGGGCCAGTATCCTTATGTTTAGATTATAAAATATTGCAAATAGGCTCAAAAATGTTTTAAACATGTTGATTCATAAATATCAAACATATTGTATACCGAAGCGATAATAAATAATGGACAATTTGTTTTGTTTTTTAAGAGATGTGATTGATTGTAGTTGTATAAACGATTCTAATTTGGGTGTACTGTCAACAGATCAAGAAAAAGCATTTGATAGGGTGGACCTTGACTATCTTTTTAAGGTGTTAAAGAGTTTAGGAATCGGTGACGATTTATTTCGTATGTTAAATTGTTATATTCTGATGTATCAGTGCTAATTAAGGTTGGTGGAGGAATAAGGGCCCCAGTAACAGTCACAAGAGGTATTGGACAGGGTTGTCCTCTTTCTGGACAATTATATAGTCTTGTAATTGAACCTTTGTTGTGTAAGTTAAGGAGAGATTTGGGTGGTTTTTCAATTGCAGGTGTAAAGGAAACTTTTAAAGTGTATATGTCTGCTTATGCCGATGATGTAACTGTTTGTATTTCAGGACAAAATGATGTAACAGCTTTGGAAACCAGCATTAGGCAATATAAGATGGCTTCCTCAGCTAAAGTTAACTGGGAGAAAAGTGAGGGGTTTATCATTGGCCGGTGGAGAGACACCGGACCTCCGAAACTTTGCAGGAGGACTGATCTGGGGGAGGGAGGGTATAAAAGTGTTAAGTGTTTTTAAAAAGGAAACTTTTTAAAATAAAGAATTGGGATTGCTGGAGAAGGTAGTAGCTCGATTGTCTAAATGGAAATGGCTATTACCACAATTATCCTACAGAGGGAGAGTTTTAGGAGCAAATAATCTGACAGCTTCCACGTTGTGGCATTAAATTATTGTTAAGGAACCACCAAGTGAACTGATCTGTTACATACAGAGGACAATTGTAGACTTTTTCTGGAGTGGTGAACACTGGACTCAAGCTGTTGTACTTTACTTACCGGTACACGAAGGAGGTCAAGGTCTGGTGGATGTAAAGAGTTGAATTGTCGCTTTCAGACTGCAAGCAGTATAGAAATTGTATTGTGATTTAGCATGGACACAGACGACATGTGCATTCCTGCAGAAGGTTGAAAGTTTTGGACTAGACAAACACCTGTTTTTATTGAAAATGGATGGGTTGAGACTGGACAATCTCTCTTCTTTTTACAAGCCAATGTTACAAGCTTGGAGTAAGGTTTTGAAAGTGGAGAGAAATTTGAATGTACTTGGAGACTGGATTAATGAGGAACCCTTGTTTCATAATCTGTTGATTCAGACCAGATTTTTATCATCATTAAGCATTCGGAGAACTCTCGTAAAGAATGGAGTCACTAAACTGGGACATTTACTGGATAATGGTGGATGGAGTTCAGTGTATACTTTTAAAGCACTATCTGGTTTGTGCTCGACAACAATTGCTTTGAAACTGGGAGATGAGATATGCTGTTTTGCCAAGCAGTTACAGAAACCATGTTGCTGGGGGGAAATGTACAACAGCTGAAAGGAGGTTTTCCAAAGTTAAAAATTGTTCCTGCTGTCAGTAAAGAACAAGAAGAAGAACTTGATGGATCTATATTGTCTTTTAAAACTCCGCACCTGGAAGAGCTTGACATTGCGTCGAAAAAATCATTGTACTATGTTACATTGAAAGTTTTTCACATGAACTCACTCAGCAGGCAGAGTTTTTCAAAGTGGACCGAGACAATGGAGCCAGACTTCCTAGTGAGGGATAGGTGGAGAGTCCTGTATAGGCTTCCCATTGAGAAGCGGACTGCTGATCTGCAGTGGAGGTTTATCCTCAGGGCGATAGCTACAGACAGACATGTAGCACACCTGAATCCAGCAGTGGGGGGACTGCAGGTTTTGTAGTGTTGAAGAAACTATAGAACATTTGTTCTTAAGATGTTTGAGACTTGGAGGTCTTTTTAAGCTGCATGCTTCAGGGTTTTGGTGAGGAGTTTTCCCACAAAATTTGTATTGGGGGACTCAAATACAAAGTGCTTGATAGAGGAAAAGTGTGTTTATTAAATTATTTAATTGGTACAGCAAAGCTTGCAATGTGGAAAACAAGGAAAAATAAGGAGTTGGAACTTGGTTCAACAGATGTAGAAATAATGTTGAAGTATTTGGTAAAAGAATTTTCATATTATAAACTGATCAATATGTTGAGTTTTTCAGAAATTTGGGGTATAAATGAGCTTTTATGTGTTATTGATGAAGGAGCTTTATTTTTTACTTTTATTTTATTTGAAGTTGTTGTTGAGGTAAAATGATACAGGTAACAATAGTGTTGTAAATCCTGGATTTAATGTAATAAAGATCAGTTCAATCTCTCTCTCTCTGAGAGGGAATCAGCATGTGATGCAACAGTGAGACAAAGTCATGTACTGTACTAACTCTGAGCCGCCTCGCTGTCTACAATATAAACGGAGATAGAGATAAAATAGAAAAGCAACGACAAACCATGAACAGCATCAGGAACAATAGAACAGAGCTGAGAGGAGTTTAACTTTATGCTCGAGAAGAACTGTGATGCGGAAACTACCAGTGAAGATCATGTGATTCGCTGTGAGAGAATGAAAGATGAGATATGATTCCAAATCACTTGTACAGTGGTTTAAATACAGCAAAAATAATTGACATTTTTGGAAGAAACTTTGAAAGAAACAAATAATTTGCTGAAGTATACAAAAAATGACTGATCAATAATTTGTTGTTTGTTTGTAGTTTAACACCATGCCAGTGACCCCGGCTATACAGTATTCATGGTGAGAAAGAAATGAAAAAGGAATGATTTAAATGTGTGGGTTTTTTTTTTTCATCTTAAACAAATATTCTAAAAATGGATCTGGTCCTACTTCGTTATTAATATTTTCATAAAAGTCAACAAATAAAGAATTCTAACAGTTCAATCATAGTCCATAAAAATATGCTTCAGTGTTGATGGATTCTGGCACGAGACTGACCAATAAGACCTTATGATAGAAATGTTAAAGCTGCTTTTTTCAGACAGACAGAACGATAGACAAACAGATAGATAGAACGATAGATATATAGACAGACAGATAGACAGACAAACAGATAACAGGGTTATTACATTTTAAGATTCAAACCAACATCACCTTGTCTTCTCCATGAAGTGTGCAACAAGAGTCAAGACTAACACATTTTACAGTTGAAAAATGTTTTATTTTATTTATTTTTTTTGTCTTCTCTCATAGGGCACCAAGTGACCCACGACTCCCTCTGGTGCCGCCTCAAAAGAATGGAGCTTGACGACCCCTGACTCTGGGTTGAAATCCATAACCCTTGATATGAGCCATAACAATGGTCATGCTTGCCTGAACACACACACACACACACACACACACACACACACACACACCACTGACTGACAATACGTCTTTCTAGAGCGAGACAGACAGGTTTCTCTTATGATCCAGAGAACACAGTTTGTTTTGTTTACCAGTAAAAGTTTGTTGAAGAGGAAAATGAGTCACTCCTCGCTTGACTGTACCTTCAAACACCTCAAACTCTCAACCGCCTGAAAGATAGCTGTGAATCTACAGCTCCCCAAACACCCTGCCCGCCAAACAACCTCTCTGATGCACAGATCATTATTATTGATGCAGACGCGGAGAGAGACGGCAGGTAACGCAAATTAATAAACACTAATATATGGTGGAAAATAGTTATGCCTTCAGAAAAAATAACAGGGTCGACTGTTTTACTGTTTACTACAGACTTATTATCATGACACTTTATTTGAAAGAGAATTGAACAGATTTTACTTTGTAAACATTAACAATAAACAATACTTGTTTATAAACAATAAACAAGCCAAAAGCCAATGGCAACAAAGGTGGGAAAAGGCGACAGTTAGTACAAGTGTTACATGTACTAACACATTTTTTTAAAGGGGTCATGAACTGCATTGTTTTATTGTTTTATAATGTTTCCTGGGGTGTACTTATAATGTTAGCATAAATTTAGAAATAAAAGGATTTTTCTACCCTGATTTTATCCTCTGGTTTGAACACTCTGTTTGAAGGGGCGTGTCTGCTGTGAGACCACTGCTGTGATTGGCTGTGAGACTCCAGTGTAAATGCCCACTGCTGTGATTGGCTGCTGTGAGACTTCCGTGTAAACGCCAACAGCTGTGATTGGCTAGCATATTTGCATATGAAATAGACAAGTGTTACATGTGGAATTCTCTCAAAAACTTTCAGCACGTTTTTAATATTACAGTTCTCAAGGTTTACTAATAGTGAAAAGTGTTGATTATAGCATTATATTTAGATCTATAGCATTCAATTTAGATCTATAGCATTATATTTGATGGTGGCATTAAAGCTTGCAGAGATGAGCATGTAGCCGATCAGACATGTTCAGCACATGAATGCATGTGATCTCATCATTGCAACTCGATTTCTGCACACAAACGAATGCTTTCATCATAACTAACAGTGCAAATGCAATGTAAAAAAGAGATTTGTTAATTATTACAGGAGTTTTGGCGAGAGTCCAGAACACTGTTTGATTGACAGTTCCAGCGATTGTAAAGGGAGTGTTCCTTGTGATTAAATTATATATAGAAAGTAATCAGTTTAAATAACAGATTATTTTCATTCCACTAAGAGAAAGAAAATGTGACCGTTTAGTCGCTGATTTGATTTATTGACACATAGACAAAGAACATCTGACTTTAGCGTACATGAATCATTACATATCAGAAATCACAGATCAGGCATTAGAATGAACAACGTTACTTACATGTTGTGGCGTTACTGTCGAGTCCATATCAAAAATGTCTGTTTGCGAAGCCTGCGCTGAAATTGTGACTGATTTACCAAAGAATCCACAGTGAAATGTGCCAAATACAAACAAATAATGCTCTACTGAGACATTCATATTGTTGAAAATAAATAGCATTAGGAAATGTTATATAGTCCAGTGATCGTTTTGCTTTTCTCTCCTCTCTAACTAACACGCCAGTGGGCGGGGCCAAAGTTGCAACGGTGAAGTAGGCGTTGATCTTATTCTGCAGAGGCGAACTTTCACCTATCTATTATAGGCACATTCCACAACAAGTCCTTCACTGGGCTTGGATACAACCAAGGCTGTTTTTAGACTAACAAGGAAGTTTTCAGTTCTGAAACTTACAGGATACTATTATAGTATGATGACCTCTTACATGTCAAAAGGTTAAGGAAAATTTGATTTCTCAATTTATGACCCCTTTAAATCAAAAGTTAAATTAACTAATGCATTAACTAATTACTTAACATATTACTCTAGAATATTGACAAGCTCACAGCATCAGATAAACTGAATCCCACTAAATCTCTATTGGGATATGTTAATGAGGGACACGACCATTTTATAGAACGACCCTGGTTAATATAAGATCTCCCGACTCTCATTATTGGTTTCTCCTTCAGTCTTTCCAGCTCTTTCAATCTCCATCGTCCTGCTGTAGAACTGCACTTATTTCCCATGGTGCACATCCCTCAATATTCAATAGCTAGCGTTCTGCCACACGAGGATGAAGCCGTTCTCTTACTTTCCCCTCATATCTTGCCCTGAAGACAGACCTTTGCGGTAAAGAAAGGAAACTGTTCGGTTTGCGTACGTGAATGACAGGAGAGCTGCGGGGAATCTGCTCGGCTGTCGGCTGTCCGCTCTCGTGTAGTGATCTGGGATCAGTGTAGCATATTCTGCCATGATTAATGCTGGAGCTGCTTTTATCCACACTGGGCTGTAATAGTTGTCAAAGGTAAAGGTCACTCCCAGTCAGAACGGAAAAACCCATGAAAAGATAAAATAACAGTTTTATGGTATAATAAGAAACATTATCCTAGAGTAAAGGTTAAGAAACACCTTAAATATTCCAAGCCATATTTCAGCTCCAAATAATTTCATTATAACAGATGTTTTGGCAGTGGCCATTTTTTGTAACAAATTAACTTCTGCTCTCATTCTTCACATGGAATTTTGCAATCAAACACAAATTTAACAGTTGAATTTAACAAAAGATACTTTGAATTGGTTTTGCTCTATGCAGGAATAAAAACCTGTGAAAAAGTAATTTAACAGTTCTTCTCTAGTAGGGTGACCATATGTCCTCTTTTTCCCAGACATGTCCTCTTTTTGGACCTAAAAAAAAAAAAAAAAATGCGTCTGGCCAAGATTTCTAGATCGCCCAAAATGTCTGAGATTCAGCTTTTGCTTTCTAGAGTCACCATTCATTGTGTTTACATGCACAACTTTTATTTCAATCGGACTGAATTCATTCAGATTGATGAATCTGAATGTACTGTTTACATAAACGACAAACAAGTGATCGGGTTGATGTGCATTATTGCATTGCTTTAGGTCCCGCCTTCTCGCACGGCACCATTGGTCGGTCGGTAATGTACTTAACGCAACATTGGTCAAACTGCATTTCAATCATTACCCTCAGAACAACGGCAACATCCAAGAGACACAGAGCAGCGCTTGCTTGTCAACAGTGGCACATGGCTCCTGAACAAAAGCCCAGATGATTTACAGAGAAAATCCCTGTGTTTTCGTCTCACTCGGGATCAGTGTGAAACAGAATGCATGACCTGCAAAGCTGGCACGTACGTGTCATAAAGGTACTAGCGACCTCGAAGCCCGCATAAGGAAAGTATTGAAGCGAACGTCTGGAGGACTGAAATAATTTTTTACTGAAATAGTGTTTTTTTTTATGGCAAATGATTTTTTTTTTTTTTAACCAATGCTCACCCTATTCTCTAGCTTACTTAGTACTAAGTACCTCAAACAAAAGCTCTTCAAACGTTTGACAACGCTAACATGGCAAATCCATTGACTAGTTCCTTCTCAATAGTGCTTGTTCAACCTGGTACCTTGTAAACTTCATTTTCAGATCAAACTTGATTTCCAATCAAACTGGAAATGCAGATTTTTGTGCGTTTAATCTGCATCAGGCGGTCAGCGGTTTGAGGCTGAGATGATCTGTAACAAAACAATATGACCTTTATGTTTTAAACTAGAGGGTTTGATGTTGTTTTCAACATGATATTCTTATATAATCATATATACAAATGATAGTTCAAATGGTAATTAAACTGAGCCAGAGAGAGAGAGGCAAAGCGTGAGCGAGCTGTTTAAATCAATACACTGATTAAAGTATCTTTCTCATCTGAATGTCTGCAACTATTGATGCTGCTTGAATGACAATTCAATGACCAATTCCTGACGTGCACGGCAAGTTATTGGTGTGCCGAAGGCAAAGGCTTACAGACATCTCATCAGTGTCTCATTCATATTTGAGCTCAGTATTCACTGATGTGGAAATGCATATGACCTGTCGGCTTCATCATTACAACAGCGAGAGCAAAACGGCCTGAAACACCCTCATCATACCTTTCTTAATGACGCTATTCGGTCAGGCTCAAATCAGATGTGCAAATCGGTTCAGAATATCTGCTCTGATAATCAATCATATTGAACGTGTCTGTTTGAGGTATGGCAGCATAAAACTCAAGACTCAAAGCAAACAAAACAAGATAAAACAAAACAGATGATTCACAATGTCATTGTCAACAGTTTTTGTTTGATTGACATTTGTGTGGTTCAACATTAAAATGGCCTTTTATTGATCGTCCGCTTGTCCCGAAACAACCGAACAATACAGCTTCAGTATTTTAAAATAATTAGCAAATTGCTGAGGGATGAGGAATAGGAAGTTAACCATACAGAGAACCACATTATGCATAATTCAGACAATGTGACCTTGACTGCCTTGAGGGAAAACAAGGGTCGTTTTCCATCCAAATTAATGTTCTTCTGTGATTATTCTTTACTACAAGTTAGAGGGCAAGAGTCACTAATGAATTTAATTCAGGGTGTTTTTTACTCTTGAACCAAAATCATCTAAAACGGGAACCAAGTTAAAAAGGCCCCAGTTGTCCTCACATGATTATATATATATATATATATATATATATATATATATATATATATATACAAATTTTATATAACAACTTTGCCAGTGACATCTTTTCAAATGGGTCATTCCATGTCAACTCAACTAGAGATCCCTAACTTTTATCTGGTTAAAAAAAAACATGAATGAGTTTTTGAGATTGATTCAGAGATTGGTGATTGCGTTTATCAATCCTTGTTGCATTATATGGCAATGGTGACAGTTCAAAAATGGGAAAAAATGCCTGTAACTCAAGTAGTATTAAAGATATTGTAATGTCCTTTTAGACGTTTTCTTCTGGTATCTTCATTTTTATGGCCCATTATGATTCAGTTCCAGGGATATTGGGATCTCAATATGGCTCCATGAGTAAATAGTACATTGATCAAAAGTATGAAATCGCTCATAACTCCTAACCGTCTGTTGCAGATTCAAATGTCTTATATATCATTGGAATTCTTGGCTCAAGACGAACAAAACGCATGTCTTGGATTTGATCGCTGCATTGACCAAATTTTCGGATGTTTTGGGTTTTTTGAAAAACAAACTTTTGCAAACCAGTTCTAGGTTTTTTGCCCAAGCGGAACCAAACCAGTACAGAAATCTCGATTCACGTTCGTGACGGGACGCCAAAACATTCGAAGTGGGTGTGGCCACTTTTACTAAAATGGCTATAACTCTTGAACGGAATGAGATATTTTCACCAAACTTGGCACACCTATGGATGGGCTCAGTCTGTGGTCACGTGAAAAAGTGACTGGCCACTTGGTGGCACTATAAACCCACTTGGGTTGGGGGGGAAAATCCACCAATCTCTGTGTGAAAATATAATAAAAAAAACATTCTAAAGTCATTTTGTTCCCCTGTAATTTGGATCCAAATCTTAGCTGAGAACTGTCAATTTGACCCTCCTCTACAAAATTGTGGATTACTCAGTAAATATTCATCCATGGCATTTAATATTTTGGATTTCATCACTATTTATGTTTGTCTTTCTTCAGAAAAATATTAACAAAATCAAAAATGTTAGAAGTTTCTTATATGTGGTTGATTTGAGACAGAATGACCCAAAAGTAATTGAGGAAGTGATTCACTGTTTCCCGCGCTTTGCGATTCCCGTGTGAATATATTTTTGCTTCTCTACTGGGTTTGTGTGTGCATTTGTCAAGTGATTTGAGATGACTCTACTTTTGTACTGGAGCAAAAGAAGGTCACCTGCTCTTCTGTGAATGTACAATTATACAAACAAGATCAATTGCCAATTACCGCCAGGTTAATATTGATTCACAACCAGTCCAAGTAATTTCACCAGTGCACTCCAAAAAAAACCCAGTTCATTTCAGATAGCATGAAAGTTATGTGGATTCATCTTTCCACTGCCTTATAGGACACAGATCGAATGTTTGGAGATGTTTTAATTGGTACATGAGCAGTAAAATATAGCGTGATGTGTGCTTTCATCAATTATCTGAATAAATCTAACCTGAATGAATCAAGAAAATGAGTTTGATCATAGTACTCTAGTCACTCACAAAGCAAACACAGGCGGATTCCCGTAAATCTCAGCCCGTATCTTCCTCCGGGACTTTGATGGTGATTTAACCTGTTCAGAGTCCAGCAAACCACAAGAGCTTATCCTCCTAATACAGTCTGTCGGATTATGGAAATAGAAACCTTAATGTTTACACTCCAAGTTGAGAAAGTGGCTCTAGAGAAAGACAGCGAATGAACATGAGATGGAAAGAGACAGATAAGAGAGATGGAGAGGGAGAGAGGGAGAGAGGGAGAGAGAGAGAGAGAGAGAGAGAGAGAGAGAGAGAGAGAGAGAGAGAGAGAGAGAGAGAGAGAGAGAGAGAGAGAGAGAGAGAGAAGGCAGGTAGAGAGAGATCGAGAGAGAGAGAGAGAGAGAGAGAGAGAAGGCAGGTAGAGAGAGATCTTGACACTTACTAAAGAGACACAGTGCAGAAAATAACAAAAATATATGGCAGAAAATAAGACTTTTCCCGGTCATCTTGGGGATGAAGACATATTTTCAGTCAAGTACAGCTCCTATTTAAATAAATGGGGGAACTCACAGTTCAATTACATATTTCAAATAAATATATAAATAGCATCTGGAATTAATTGTATTATACATGTGGTTTTTTACTCTTAAATTTAAAGGCCCTTTATTGCCATGATGGTTTCATAAAGAACCTTAATCTCAACATTTACTAATACATTAATTAAATGGATCAAATGTTAACATTAATGTAATCTGTTAACATTAGTAATGCACTGTGAACTAACATGAATATGAACATTTTTATTAAGTAACATTAACAAATAATAATAAATGCTGTAAATTTATATAACTTATTGTTAGCTGTTAGTTTCATGCATTAACTACTGTTAATAAATTAAACCTTACTTTAAAGTGTTACCAAAAGTTCTTCACAGTAAGAAAACATATATTTTTTAAGAACTGATCACTGAAAGGTTCTTTTGGGAACCAAAAATGGTTATTCTTTGGCATCGCTGTAAAAAAACTCCTTTTGGAACCATTATGTTTAAGTGAAACAAGTTTTTATTCGTGGCATTTAATATTTTGCCTCTTTTCTTCATTTATGTATTTCTTTCACCAGAAAAAATAAAAATAAAAATAAAACTTTATAGTCAAGGACCTCTAAAGCTGAGCTTAGACTAACTGATCCAAAAGTGACTGGATTTAAATATTTATGGGAAAAACTCACATTCAGATGAAGAGACAGACTCACTCACACACACAGAGAGAGAGAGAGAGAGAGAGAGAGAGAGAGAGAGAGAGAGAGAGAGAGAGAGAGAGAGAGAGAGAGAGAGAGAGAGAGAGAGAGAGAGAGAGAGAGAGAGAGAGAGAGAGAGAGAGAGAGAGAGAGAGAGAGAGAGAGAGAGAGAGAGAGAGAGAGAGAGAGAGAGAGAGAGAGAGAATGATAACATTGAGCATTCAAACACTGTATTTAAACATGCTTGTCATTCCTACAACCTTGTCTTGTGTTTGTGGACATTTTGCATGTACATATTTCCATAACAGACAACAGAAATCACAACAGCAGTTTGTGTGTGTGTGTGTGTGTGTGTGTGTGTTTGTTTGTGTGTGTGTGTGTGTGTGTGTGTGTGTGTGTGGGGAGAATAATTCCTTATTTCTGATAGGGTTCGTCCGCTGGTGTCCTTCAGGATGTGAGAGATCACTCTGACAGTGAATGTGGATCTGATGTTTAATTAAAGCCGCACAGCTTCAGGAACATGCTGACTTTGAGAAACAAAGACACATTTCACCGTCCTGCTGAGTTTCCTTCATATTTATCAAGTCTCTCTGAAAAAAAAAAAAAACCCTGCCTGTATTTCAGAGGGGGAAATCCTAACATGTGGACATTATTCAGTGAAGCAGCCCTGAATTCATAAACAGAAATGTTCTACCTCATTAAATAAATAAAGAAACATCTAGTCTTTCTGGTGGAGAAAGCGGGATGGGGAGGAAGACAGTTACAAGCTAATTTCACATTCATATCAAACTAAATAAAACTGAAGCACAGCAAAATGTAAATGTTAAAGGAATAGCACCAGAAATTTAACTTTTATACTTTATTCATCTTCACCTTAATGGGAACTTTGTGTGAAGAACAGGAAAAAATGAATTCAATTATTCTGCCATAACTCTTGCAAAATTGCCTCAATGTGGTTTGATGCAGCATATTTAAATGCGTTTGTCTAACATTTTTTTTTTTTTTGTTATAGAATGTTCAACATTCAAAATTAACATTCCCATAATGTTTCAAGAATGATAAAATGGAATGTTACCTTAACTTTCACATAACCAAGAAAAAAAAAAGTTTTGAGCTTTCAGGGAACATTCAGAAAATGGTTACAACTTAGTGGGAACGTTAGCAAAAGTTTTCGTTAACTTTTGTTTTTAGACCTGGACAGTCCAAGTCCCCATTCGTGTAAATTGTACTGAAAAGTGCAGTATGAACATTCAGCTAAACATCTTCTTACACTGAAGAAAGAAAGTCATACAGATTTGGAACAATGTGGGATGTAATGAGTCTTATTTTTGGATGAATTAATCTTCGAAAACCATTAATAACCTCTCTTATTTCATTACAAGAACTTTTAGAAAGCTTAACTGGCATTCTGAGGACATGAAGCAGAGCCAGTCAATCTGAAATGCCTTTACATAACCACCACCGGTGAGCTCTGAAAAGTGATTTTCCGCAGCATTACAAAACAGGGAGTACTCGCTAATTTAATCATTCAAAGAAATGGAGTCCACGTGCCTGTGGGAGGAATCGTGTGTGAGAAAGAGAACTGAACGGAGGTGAAGGTTGGACGGTGGAGAGAAGCTTCTGCTATCCTCTACAGCAGCAGTAAGTCTGAAGTCCAGAATGTTGCTCTCTGATTATGTGCTTTTAAATGGACCCGTTTCTCCTCATTGATCATATGAAACAGAAAGACCGTTCAGAGCAGCAGAGGAATCAGCACACACAGCTGTTTGAGACGTTTATTCTGATTAATGGCCCCCTGAAATCCCAAAGCCCGTCCCATAAATCCCATGAAAGCCAATGATAATGGGAGCTACAGCTCGACAGAGCACGAGAGAGAGAGTATGCATAAAATATGCATTAAGTCTGTTACCTTAAGTTGGTTATAGTATGATTAATTCAGGCAGGAGATATTAGGAATTGTTTTAAAGGAATGATTTGACCAGTTTCCCAAAACCCACCTGCGATGAGCACTGAATGACTTTGCTTTATTCTCTCGAACACTCTCTATCTGCTATGAATGAGAATCACATTAATCCAATCAGTGGAAGATTAATGTGCTTTCCGCCTCCTAAATCAAAACCTGATCCCTGTATTTCCTGAAACGATGCATGAATTGTCTTGTGAAATAACATGCTGCTTCAACAATTCTTTAGACAAAACCTTAATACAAATAGTAAGCGTGTTTAAGTCACTCATCACTAGTACTAGTCCTTCTGGAGATGTGATCAAACCTATAACCATAAGTATAAAAGTTGAGTGTGTGCATCTTAGCAACTCCATTGCAATGTGCTTAAAAACATTCAAATAACTTGGTAACCATACAAACCAGGCAAAGTACCATAGCAACAGCATAGCAACACTCTAGAAACAACCCAAAATACCCTAGAAACTGCACTTCAATGGTTTAAGTCTCAGGTATGACCTTCAGGGTGTCATGGAGGGGTGAGGCTTCGAAGTCTCAACATCTATCTACTGGAGTGCCTCAGGGTCAGTGCTTGGACCGCTTCTCTTCTCCATCTACATGTCATCACTAGGATCTGTCCTTCAGAAACATGGTTTTTCATATCACTTCTATGCTGATGAAACACAACTCTACCTCTCAGTCCAACCAGACGATCTGACGGTAGCTGCTCGCATCTCAGCCTGTCTGACAGACATTTCTTGCTGGATGAAGGACCACCACCTTCAACTCAACCTTGCGAAGACAGAAATTGTTCTAGTCTCAGCCAACCCAACACTTCATCACAACTTCTCTATTCAGCTAGGTTCATCAACCATAACTCCATCAAGGACATCCAGGAACCTTGGAGTTGTGATTGATGATCAGTTGAACTTCACAGGCCACATTGCTAGAACTGCCCGTTCATGCAGATTTGCCTTATACAACATGAGGAGGATCAGGCCCTTCTTATCGGAGCTACACAACTCCTTTTCCAAGCACTTGTTCTAACCAGACTGGACTATTGTAATGCTCTCTAGGCAGGCCTTTCAGCATCACTGTCAAACCTATGCAACTGAGCCAGAATACAGCAGTGAGAGTGTCTTTAATGAGCCGAAGAGACGCACGTCACACCTCTCCTCATAAAATTGCACTGGTTGCCAATTGCTGCTCGCATCAAATTCAAGGCACTGATGTTTGCCTACAGAAAAACCGCTGGCTCTGCACCCCTATACCTAAACTCATTACTCCAGACATATGTGCCATCCAGAAGCTTGCGTTCTGCAAGTGTGGTGTCATCCCAAAAAGGCACAAAGTCACTTTCCCAGATATTTCCCTGCTGGTGGAATGATCTGCCTAACTCAACTCGAGCTGCTGTGTCTTTAGCCACTTTCAAGAAACTGCTGAAGACGCATCTTTTTTGGCAACACTTGACTCATTTATACTAACACTTACTATACTGCATCTATTTAAAAAACCTTGCTACATGTACTGTGTTGGACTAACTAAAACTAGTCACAGTACTTGCATATTGTTGCCCTATTGTTGGTTTGATTGCTTTTGTTCTCCTCACTCAAAAGTGTCTGCTAAATGATTAAATATAAATGTGCATGGTATTGTGCATAAAAACACTAATAGCAACAACAAAGCAACACCATAGACACCACCCAAAACACCCTAGCAACTGCATAGCAAAATGCTTAAAAAACATTCAGAACACTTTAGTAACCATTTGGAAACACCACACTAACCACCCAAAACACCTTTTAAACTGCAAAGAAAAGTGCTTAAAACATTCAGAGCAGAACACCTTGCCAACCACTTTGAAACAACATAGAAACCACCCAAACACTCTAGAAACTACATAGCAACATGCTATAAAACACTTAAAATATCTTAGCAACAACATAGCAACCCCCTAGAAACCACCCAAAACACCCTATTACCTGCAAAGCAAAATGCTTAAAACGTTCAGATCAGAACACCTTAGCAACCATTTGGAAACACCATAGAAACCATCCAAACACCCTAGCAACATGCTTAACACTCTAGCAACCACAAAGTAATGCCCTGGCGACCACTCACAACACCACAGCATGAATGTGCTTTTGCAATGTTTGCATGGACAAACGCAATTCACAATTTCTTCATAAAATGGGTATTTTCTTTAAAATCACAACGCCTTTGCTTTAAACAGGACACATTAAAGTTACACAAAATTCAGGTTCATGTTCTGACTGTTCTCTCACCAGGCCAACAGTAAATGTCAAGCCTCATTATGCTGAAGCTGTGGGCACTTCATAAACGTATCTAGAGAGAATCTGACTAGAATTTAAAGATCTTAAAGCTCAAGAGGCCATTATTGCCAAACCAAATATTAAAACCTCAGCCAGACAAAGCAGGAGTGTCTAGAAAGAAACATCATCTGCTTTAGCTGCTTATCTCATGTCTCAGTTTAATGCTGCATCACTAAAAGTCATGTGAAGTTTGACTTTATGATCTCAAGTATAGTGACCACAAACTTGAACAGACAACCAATTAAACTAGAAACAATTAATGTTTGAAGTAAAAACGGCTATTTCTTGTTGAATTATACTGCTACTTGTTGAAAATCATTGATACACATCTTCATCATTGATACACACACTATTGGCCTGTAGCAGATATTAGGTCAGTATTTTTCATGTTTGAGCTGATATGTTTGCACTCACTGCAATAAAGCTCTTGCGGTGTCTGAAGGTCTTAAATTACAGAGCCCTTAAATCAGCAGAGATTTGCTTTATAGAACGGAGAGAAACTCCCTCTCTCCTCTTTCTGTGGGGTTTTTCATCAGGTTCATCATAACACAGCCAATGGCAGCAGAGATCCAGAGATATTTGGTTGTGCATGAAAAAGCATATCCATCTGAATGCAAAGAAAATTGAACTCAAACTGACTGTAATTTCACATTCCTGGTGTCAGATCTCAGCGCTGCCCTATTTTTCTCTCCTCGAGAAAGATTCCATGCCATATCATACCCGACATAGAGATATTATTGCAATAACGACATGATTCCCTGGCATCAGAGTTTGCTTTCAAAAGGGTTTTGTGTTGCGTGTCATTTCTGTGAACTTATTCAATAAAACACATCCAGCGACTCCTTCTAGACTCCCTCACAAGCTCACAGATGAACAATGGATTTCTAGAGCAGCATATCTGTGGAAAATGAGATGGTCCAGAAAAAAAACGAATTTATATATATATATATATATATATATATATATATATATATATATATATATATATATATATATATATACACACACACTGATGAACCAAAACATTATGACCACCTGTCGAATATACTGCTGCTCCGTGTGCTGCCAAAACAGTGCCGACCCGTCGAGGTATAAACTCTACAAGAGCCCTGAAGGAGTCCTGTGGTCTCCGGCACCAAGACTTTAGCAGCAGATCCTTCAAGACCTGTAGGTTGAGAGTTGGAGCCGCCGAGGATCGAACTTGTCGGTCCAGCACGTCCCACAGATGCTCAGCTGGATTGAGATCTGGCGAGTTTGGAGGCAAGAGCAACACCTTGAACTCTTCATGTTCCTCAAACCATTCTGTTAGTCAAACTCGCATCAGCTGACTGTCAGCTGATCCACGTCTACCTATAGGAATACGACGCCTATCACATAAATAAGCTCCTTCAGTATTATCAGCAGCTATCGCGTTTCTCAGAAGCGAATTACCCTCCTCCATCCCCAGCTCCACATCTCGTCAGTCAGGCATTCTGATTCCCCCTTGAATCAGACTAAATTCTCAAATTATGTTGTACATTAAAATACTGACATTAATAATATCTGCAATACATCCATGTTGGTTCTGTTCGGTTTACCCTAAGGGGGGTTTATTGCTGCTCTTATCCATGCTAGGCTGCATGGATGCACAGGGAGTTCTTGCCCAGAACAGAACCACACCGCCAATACAAACTGTATGCTAATTATCGTATTTGACGAGAGTGGTCTTGACAGAACTTCTGTTGTCTCGGGGCGAACGGGATAGCCTTCATCATTGCTCTCGTGCATCGCTGAGCCCAACACCCTGTCGCCAGTTTCTGCTTGTTCCTCCTCGTTCCTCCTCGGACTCTGTTGGTAAATCCTCATCACTGCTGACCGGGAGCGTCACACAAGCCTTGATTTTCAGAGATACTCTGACCCAATCGTCTTGCCATAACAATCGGGCCCTTGTCAAAGTCTCTCGATCTTTATTCCTGCCAATTTCTCCTGCATCCAATACACTGATCACGAAAACTGATCGTTTGCTGACCATCTAATCTACCCAGACCTTAATATGTGGCCTTGTTAGGAGTCAATCAACGATATCCTTAACGTTTAAATATTCATCCTTAAAACAAGATACGGTAAAAAACAAACTGCATTAAATATTGGGACTATTTGGATTTGACTTTATTAACATCCTGTTTATTTCCTTGTCACTGTGTAAATAATAGAGGTTTAATTAAATGAAGTGTCTGAGTTTTACCCAAACAGAAATCTGAATGTCTGATAAACCCTTCTAAAGAATCACTTTAATTAATTTCAACACAAGCAGATTGATTTTCAGAAGGTGTTGCAGAACAGGAATGACCCGAAGCAAACTGCAGAAAAATAGCAAAGTCATGTCTATCTATAGTCGCATTCTAGATAATACATATATGCACAAATGTCACCTAAAAATCAGTTAGATTCAATCACTCGTTAATGTTAATGATATCATATCACCGTCATCATCAGCAGCCCTTTCAAAACCCATATATGCAGCACAATCCTTCAGCGTGATTAGAAAACTCATTTTCGGGGCTCTGGTGTAGAGGTGCTTCACAAATCGTTCACAATACATTTAAAAGCAAGCCGGCAGGGTTATTATAGCGTTATGAATCTGAGTTAACTTCAGGCTGCAGACGTCCACAGGGACTGCTGAATTGTTTGGCTTGACATCCATCAAACCGCTCTGCTAAATTGTGCGATTTGTGTTCATGTTTCCTTTATTAAACCCTGTGCTGTTCAACTAATAGATGCTATTTGTTCTTGGACTGGATTTCAGATATGCGAGCGTAATGCTGAACGGTGAGCGGGTGAATTACTAGCATCCTTGTGCTGCCTGGATTAACTACACAAGAAGATATACACAAGTATAAGTAGATGATAAGTAGATGTCATGTTGCTAGGGTGTTCTGGATTGTTGCCATGTAAGAAGGGAACTAACCAGTCATTGTCTGCTGTCAGCAAAGGTTTCTGATGGGTGAGAAGATGAGACATTTCTTTGCTGACTGTCAGTGATCCTTCATTTAATTGGAGAACTGAAGCGAATGCCACACACACAGAGAGAAAGAGCAGGACTAGAGATCACTAATGGATGATCAGAATTAAAAGGTCATGTTAAAAGTGTGTAGACGTGGCTGTAGATTTACATAGACAGGACCGTATCTGTGATTATCGCAGCATTGTAAGCTTCACCGACAGGATGAAAAGAGCCATTAATGGATTAGAGAATGTCTGCGCTTCATTTTTAGCGTGCATGTGTATGTGAGGGCACACAAAACTGCTCTATATTCATATGCACAATACAATATAACAGGTTTATGTGCATCCAAGGTAAAAAAAAAAAACTTGAATTTTCTCATATCCACTGCAGCATCAGCTCTTTTCTCAGTGTCTGAAATGCTTTGTTCAAAGATTCAGTCTCTCTAAACCCCGCCTCTCTGAGAGCTGCTCTGCTCTGATTGGTCAGAAAGCAAACGCTCATGATCATATCTGAATCTCAGCTCTTGACACACAATGATACGAACAGTGACAATGGCGTGGGTTTTACCGTATCAATCTCATCAAAGTGGATTTGCTTTGTCAGCAGAAAACAGCGTCTTCTCCACATGAACAACACGAACCAAACTCTTCCAGTCTCAGATAAACTACAGTGTTTGAGGGCGGAGCAAAGAGACGCTGTTCAGCCAATCAAGACCACAGGCTGGCATTATGCTAATTAGTTACAAACATACGCAGGTTCAGTTGGAAGACTCGTTTCAGTTCAGAATCACTTCTTTCTTTTAAGAGACAAAAACTCAATTTATCTGATCTTTGAAACATTGCAGACCTTTTACATTCACACTGCATGAAAGGTTAACATCTGAAAAAGCATAAAAGTGGCACTTTGACTTTGGATTTGTTTTTTGTTTTTTGTTATTGAAACACAAAAATACAAATCTCCAGTTAATTTCCATACAACAACCATTCACAGTGACCGCGACTTTCAAGCGGCGTCTTCGCAGATGTTTAATGGATTGGAATGTGCTGATTGTTTACATTCATAACAGTGTGTCTAGATTGAGCTAGGAAGAAAAGCATCACTCTTGAGACGTGCTAAAAGCCGTCCGCCCGAACCGTTCGTTCAATGCTAATATTTCACGAGATGCACAGTTCATTCTCGCCCCTCTTCCCTGATTTACAGCATCTCGAAATGTCAATACAGCGTCTCTCTGCCACACACGACTTCATCTGTCTGTCTCTCCTAGCGCTTCTTCCTCGGTCTGAGTCGCGCTCATTACGTTTGTTGTTGGGGTTTAAATGCTATGGGGTCTCATTATTTTATATAACTTATTCAAATCTGTTTCTAATTTAATAAGAGTCTGAATTTACTGTGTATGAGTGGAATCTGTCAGTGAGGACTCAAACTAACAAACTGCAGCTGAGGAACATTTTCATGTAATTGCATAGACATTTAAAGGCCGTAATCTCCCGTCAGTCAGTCAATGACTTAAAGGGATAGTTCAGCCAAAAATTATCATTCTGATATTATTTATTCACCCTCATGTCATTCAATCCTGTGT
This sequence comes from Abramis brama, assembly GCF_963993115.1. Taxonomy (NCBI): domain Eukaryota; kingdom Metazoa; phylum Chordata; class Actinopteri; order Cypriniformes; family Leuciscidae; genus Abramis; species Abramis brama. The sequence continues at coordinate 4,123,451 of NC_139972.1, forward strand.
GAATGTCTTTCTTTTGTGAAACACAAAAAATGATCCATACAATGAAAGTTATTGGGTTCCAGTGTTGCTTGGATTTGCATGAATATCCTGGAGAAACGAAATTTAGACAACTTACAATTCACCATAAAATGTTTAGATGTGACTGTAAGCAAACATTAAATTAATATAGTGCTTATTTTGAGGTATAACTGTAACTATAGCTTGAAATTGCGTTATCAATTCAATTATCTTTCAACTGTTCATTCAGACATTTCAGTAAATCACCAAATATCAAACTGAATTTATACAGCTTTGTGATATGTGGATATAATTTAAAATAAATAACTAAAAAGAATGTGTGTGCATGCATTTATCACACACACAATGGGTTTGTGATATGTAAATATAATTGTAAAAAAAAAAAAAAAAAAATACGGAATGAAGTTTATTTTGTGGCTTAAATAAATGTTACTCCGAGAGTGACAAACAGAGAAAATGTTACATCCGGCTGTCACAAATTGACTTTTGAAAACCAAGTTCATTATTTTACCAGAAAAGGAGTGGTTTGGATGCACAAAGTTATTTTTATTGTCTCTTATAACAAAAATCGTTTTACTTAAAAACGTGAAAATGCAGAACCTGTTGTAAATAATAGTGAAAAATCACTTTTAAAACTGTTTTTCCATTATTACCCCTTAGCAGATTTTCTGTGTGTCCGTCTGTCTAATGTTTTGTGGTATGTAAACATATAATTCAATGTAGTTTTAAATAAATAGATATAAACAGAAATGTGAATGGTCTCTACCAACTGCTATAGATATAACAGATATTCTCCACACACAAACTCAGCAACACACAGGTTTGTTTGGAGTACTGTAAATAACGACTTCCATTCATCCAGCATCGCTAGCCAAAAACTCTCTTCCTTCTGCTGTGAATTCCTGCAAGAGCCTTTCTTTTTTTAAACAATTTCACCAATGCATGACTGAACATATGTTGGGAAGTCAAAATTAGTCTCCATCTCTGTCAGCATCATCATATACGCAGAGCTGAATGCTAAAGCTGTGTTTTTAGCTTGGTTAGCTCCCATCTCCATCTTGGCTTCGGCTGCTCTGTAGTTTGACAGTCTGACTTAATTAGAGCCGTCACTCTCTTCAGCACTGAGCTAAAAACGGCCCGGACAAAACCATCACACAGTCTCAAAGCCCAGGTGGAAATGATATTAAAGAGCTCCCGACTCAAGCTGCAGGAATAACATTCATTTGAAAGAGATTTTGATCTAGAATGGTGTTGATAGAAATCAAATAAACTGTCCTAACAGCGAGTTCACATCTTCAATTTGCGGCGGCTTTACAGCAAAGCTCATATTATTCAGGATTTTTTTTCAGGCCCAGAAACTTTTGAAAGGCTTTTTCTAGGGATGTTGAGATTCATCTTTCACAATCCAAATTGTCTTTCAGCCCTCTATTAACCAAAAAATGTAATCTTAACTTAAGACTTCAAAATAATAAACATTAACATAATTTGGTTTTATGATAAACGATTAAATGATTAAATTTGAATGTGATTTAAAAAAAAAAAGTATGTATATATGCATGTGTATATATATATATATATATATATATATATATATATATATATATATATATATATATATATGCCTTTGTGATATGTAAAATAATTAAAATAATAATAATGTGTGTGCATGTATTTATTACAAACAATGGCTTTTTGTTATGTAAATAATTAAAAAAATAAAATTACTTAATTTAAATAAACATACATATTTACATTTTATATAATACATTTATAAGTATACATATGCATACACACACAAATGTTATATATATATATAACATTTGTGTGTGTATGCATATGTATACTTATAAATGTATTATATAAAATGTAAATATGTATGTTTATTTAAATTAAGTAATTTTATTTTTTTTATTATTTACATAACAAAAAGCCATTGTTTGTAATAAATACATGCACACACATTATTATTATTTTAATTATTTTACATATCACAAAGGCATATATATATATATATATATATATATATATATATATATATAAAACCCTTTGCAAAACCCTTTATACACTAGTTTTATATACAAGTAGTGAGTGATGATGACAGTGCTCTGATCCTGTTGCTAATACAAAACAGCCTACTGTTGCTATGGTTACCTCTTCAGTCATGTATTTGGTACCAGGTGAAAATACACATTCTGACTAACTTTTGATGTTACTGACACATTGTTTGAAAATGCCGTTTGCTGCATGTACTCCATAAAAATGATTTTTTTCTCTCTTGTGGTCCAATTACAATGTATTTTCCTCCAGAATCATTGATAATTTAGTGTTTCATGACAACGTTCACCTTCTCAGACTCTTACAGAACATCCTTCAAAGAACTTTATATAAATATGTTATTTGCCTTTGAAATTTACCGTTGGATCATTTGCCATTTAGGAATAATATCTGAATGGATGGGCTTGGATGTTTTAAACCGGTGTGAACAAGGTTTTGCATAAGAAGGTTTCTGGACTGAATGAGTTTGGAAAGTTGCAGTATTTTTTTCGTACTCAGAGATGTAGAAATGAGAAAATTCAAAACTCCCCAATTACCCCAACATTCAATAAGGCTCAAACTCTCTAAAGACACATGTTTCTGGTATACAGTAAAAAAATTCATTAGCTAATAAAAATATCGACCTATTTCAGCTTAAAGAGTAACTTCAACGATTTTCAACCTGCTTTATATCGTTAGTGTCGGACTCGTCAGTCTATGTAAATGAACAATGTTTACTTGTTCTCCATGTTTACCTGGACAAAGAGATTCATGTTTATTTCTCATCAAACTTTTGACAGCTCTGGGGTTTCATGAAAACTACAGATTACACTTCTGCATGTCTGTATCCAGATACAGCTATCGCACTTTGTCTACTTTGCAATGCAAGTTGAAATAAATTAAGTTCAATCAACTTGGATGCTTAAGTCAAGGCAGCAACTTTTTTTATGAATACAATGATGAATTAAAATAATATGATAAACACCAATTTGCATTATCAAGCGGACAGTTTTTGCACAGGTAAAATAACTAGAAGTGAACGACACCGGAAGCCTTGCAAATGCTTAAAAATAAGGTTAACATTGCTTAATGTCCACAGTTTCATTTTATATAAAAAATAAATAAAGGTGCACAGCAGTAAATCAGAATAGTGCACAGTCCTTCCCTCCGTTTTCCCACTATCTTCCACGACAGCTTCTTCTGCCGGGAGGATTCTGGCTTTGCTCAGTTTCAGCTCAGCCGATGCCAAAAAGCATCCGTGTCCTTTTAGCCGTGTCATTATTCGCATGTAAAGGTAAATAATGAAGGTTGTTCCTCTGAGGAAGAGCTGCACTGCGTTCAGTTTGTTTACGTGCCGCAACACAGCCGAATGAAACTCGCTTAATTATTAATGCTCCTGAAAAATGAAAGTTCTGGCGACATCGCCCTCATTTCCCCGGCGCCTTGTTAGTTTGGATAATGTTATTAGACCTTGGCATCGCTCTGCATTACATTAAAACAATCTTATGCACACATACTTCAGTTTCTAATGCTTGATGAACCATAGAGCCAAGGCCCAAAGATTAAATATTACAACTACTGTAGGTTCAATAGTTTGTCCATGACAGAATTATGTGAATAACATCTGCAGTTTTGATGAATTAATGTTCACATTTAAAGGATAGATGTTTCAAGTGGGTGTAACTCGCCTGCATATGTAACTTCATATCTTAATTAAGATGTTCAAATGCTGTTTTTTTTAATGAGGTGGTTTGTTTACCTCACACTAATGGTGTGTCTGTTTATCACTCCGGAGCTGTAAATGGCTTTTGAATAAGTCTGTAAATGCAGAACCTCATGAATGATGGCAGACGAGGTCACGAGAAGGTTTTTTTCAATAGTGTTCAATTAAGCAAGTCTTGAAGAGATCGCTCACCCGAAAAATATGTTGTTACTGACAAACCTGTACGATTTTAACTCCTTATTTCAGGCAGCATTTCTGAGATGCTGTTTTACATACAATGAAAGATTTAATAAAGTTTAATAAACTCATCTCAGCAAGTTTGAATATGCTGGAATGCACATGAAAATTGAGAGTTACTGGCAAAATTCAGACATGCGGGCTACTTTTGTGTTTATTTCTGGTGTTATTTATTTTTTCTCTTCATTGGAGCTTGTAAAACTCAAAATATACACTCACATAATATTAAGGCCAAAATTTAATTTCCATGCATTTAGATTACACAGTTTTAACAAGCTAATACACTTAAAAGTGGTCATGACATGAGAAATCAAACAACAGGACAAAAGGAAGAGTGAATGAACGTCCAGTTTAAACAGCTGGTTTGAGTCTCTACAGACTTCAGAAGATCCCAGCATCTGAAACAAGTGGATGGTTTATTTTAATGGCGTCCTGGATCGCATCTGAGGATTATATGTTTGTTCGGAGCAGACTGTTTTGTAATCGAGGCACAGTGTAATGGAGAGTTCACAAATAAACTTTAGTTGACAGGAAGGTTTCTTCAAGCGTCTCGGAGACGTTCCCGCAGTTCTTCTGGATTTAGTCTGTCTCAGTTTTTTCTGTTTCTTCATGTAATCACAGACGGACTCGATGATGGTGAGATCAGATCATACCGGCTGTTGTCAGACTCCTTGTGCATACACAAATCTCACTGGATTATTACAATTAATGGCAAAAAGAATGTTTGGAAATGTAAACTGATATTTCCTACTGACACACTACAGCAAAAGATATGCTGAAGGTATTAACATGCCTAAGACTTTTGCACAGTACTGTATATATTGCGATAAGCATATCGCAACGGCTTGCAATTACTGTGGGTCATGAGCAAAAGACAAAGAGAACATCACTCGCTGCCATGTGCGCTGGAAGCTGTTTCATGCTAGGGGGGCTGGGGGCTGAGGGCTGGGTTGGAAAATATGTGACGTCATTATGTTGTGGCTGAGGACAAGACATGAAATTTCTCTGTAGGCCTACTGTATATGTGTTGTAGCCATTAAAGAAAACATTTAGTTTCATATTTATGTTTAAATATTATAGGCTAATGTTATTTTTTAATTTAATCAATGTTGATTATGAAAGTGAGCATATGCAGCATGAGAAAGATAAAGATAGCCTACATCATGAGATGTACAATATGACTGGAAACATGGAGTGGGTAAGACATGATTTTCACCACTTCATTGAGTTTTTTTTTTTTTTTTTTTTTTTAGATTTTCGTTTTGTATAAATTGTATCTTAATTTTGATCAATGTTTTATCAACCAATTGCCTGTATTTAATAAATAAGAAGCAAATATATAGCAGCAGACAATGTAATAAGGCGCCAACACGATCACTTGCATTGCACGTGAACTGGAGGGCGCTGAAGCTCAGCTTGTGCATCACAGATTTGAGAAATATAGGCTATCCATTATAGAAAGCTTGAAATGTCTACTTTTAAACGAAACTATTCAAAACGAAAAGAAATAGGCTACACCCTGATTATTTAATCCATATGAAATGTGCATTTCACATGCATTTCTCTCTGGCGTTCATGGCGAGTCCACATCGCCAACTTCATCTTTGCAGCGACACAGAAAACACCAGTTTATTAATAAACAATTAAATGTCTCCTTGCTATTTTTGACACATTCATACTTTTGCCGGTTCTTTGTGGCAATCTTTATGCGTGCAGCCGTGCGCTTGAGTACGGCTATGTACACGCTCATCCTGTATATAGCCTATTAAATAGGCCCTATTTAAGTAATAAAATTAATATAAAGGGGCGATTTGTCCACTAATGGCTTAAATGAACAACTATTAGTCGACTAGAAAAAAACTTTAGTCGGAGGCAGCACTTATTCCACATATTTTCGAACCAGCAGGCCATTCTGGGCTGAGCGAGCGACCCTGAGCGGATTGAGGGAGCGGAGCCGAATATTCAGAAATGCGCTCTCCGCTCACGTGCTCTGATCGGAACAAAGCATGACAAATTCAAACTTAATTTCATTTTCTCCGTAGCTTGAACACTCACTACATTAGGCATAAGAGAGTTAGTTAACGCTGTCCATTTATTTATTTTTATTTAACGTTTTTTAAAGTAGCCTACAATATTATGTTAGTCCACAGCCCCCCACTTGGGGGTGCTGATGCTATGACGAGGGGGCTCCCCCTTCCCGCGCTACTGCTCGCTGCTCTTGGCTGAATAACTTTTGTAGCTTTAAGAATCAGTGAAGTGTAGCTTTAAGAATCATTCATACAGTGAAAACTAAGCCGTGTTTTATGTTTACATTTAATTATTAAGTTTCTGTTGTTAAATAACCCTAATGTAGGATAACCTGAAGCCCTAAACCCGTGGTTTACACTGATGTTAAAATAACACTTCTTACGCTACAGTAAAACACTGATGTTCACTTTCAGAAGCTGTAGGGATGTTTTCTCGTCACATAAAGAATGTGAAACACGCATGTAGGTTATATAATTTTAAAGATAATTTAAGTTTATTTTACACACTTTAAGCATTATCGTATCGCATATCGAATATCGCATTATTTAATGAGTTATCGCATAACGCAATTTTCTTCAATATCGTGCAGCCCTAGTTGACAGATGAAGCAGCTGCATCACAAAACGTAAGTAAATGATTTCATAATGCTGGTTTTATATGGATAATGTTTTCAATAGTGAATGGGTGTTGATACTGTTTCCTATGCAGTGACGTTAGCCAATCAAAACAGTGTGTGTTTACTGACAAGCCTTATAGGAGCAGCGCCTTAAAAACTGATCATTTCAGACAGAATGAGGGTTGAAAATAATGCTTTTTCCTAATGTTTTTCTTGTGCAAAAAAACTTAATTAACATTATAACTGATAATATTACTACTAATAAACTGAATTTGTTTTAAATGCATAAAAAACAGGGTTTTTTTTTTTAAAAATAAATCTATCCAAAGTGTTTAAAAATCATACATTTTAACTAACTGAATATTGCTTGTTCCACAGCTAGCCATATTTTAATCATTCATTCTTTTCAACTGAATAAATGTAATTGCTTTCACAATTAACAGAACTGTGCTGGTTTGGAGCAATTTGAATAAATCCATTTTGGGTAACAAAATAAAAAAGATTATTTAAATACATTCAAATTGATGCAAACAGTCAATTATAAACTGTGCCATGATTTTCTGAGTGCAGAAATCCTACCTGTTTCATTTGTGTATGACTTAGTTTAATGGTTTTTTAACTGTGTTCCAAATGCATGGACATTTTACATGCAATTATTATTATTATTTTTTTTTTTTTTTTTGAGTGTACAGGTTTTTAACAACATGAGTTTGAGTAAATGATCGTCACAGAAATAAAACAGGTAAAGGTGAAATAGTCCTTTAAACGAAGAGCAGCAAATCAAATACACTCGCTATTGGAAAACTGTCAACACCACCATGTTCAGCCAAAACCCATCAAATGTGAAAATAAAGTGTGAAATTTGGCATCACAAAGCACATGGAAACTGCTCTGCAGACCCCTGAGTGAATAAATTATCAGCCTAAATACATGACGCATACTGAATTATGAGAAACTCCTTGAAATACAATTTGACCAGCATACTAATTCTATAAAGTTCAAATTATAATTTAGACGCTCCCAAAAAAAGCTTGATTTTTCAAGCCTGAGGCTCCAAAAAAAAGAGTTTGTTCCCCCATGACAACACAAGCAACGTGAATCTGGCAACGGAGATATGCGAGCTTTCGTTTCTCACACACGTGTCATTTCAGATGTGCAGGACAAACCCTCCAGCTGGCTGTCACAGCGCTGACGCTTCCCAGCATGCAGAGGGACATTTATATAAGATAAACATTGATTCCTTCAATCGCAACCTAGTCAAGATGAGTAGTCGTGCAAGCCAAGATAACCCATGTTACACTAAAAAGCAATATAACAACACCTCTCCTGCACTGATCAAACACAACCCTTTGGGAAAACGTGCCTGTGGCGTCATTTTTGACATTTGCAGAATGATATTATGTTGCTTCTGGCATGTTTTGCAACACTTTCGAAGTGAAATGTCCATTGAGTCGCGCTAAAGGTGCGTTTAGTCCGTTTTATCCCAAACAGATGAACGTGGATCTGGCAACGTTTAATTTTGCTGGTTGTTGTGCATTCAGTTCAGAAATGAAATGAGTTATTGCGTTTGAAACTAACGTAGCACCTACACTGAACCTAACCGAGAGTGTTAACAAGAGCAAACGTGAGATATAAATGCATATATGCTGAAGAAAGCATGCATTTAAGCTGCTTCTACAAGTCTTTGAGCTCTTTTTCATCGTGACTGGTGTGTCACGGGACTCGTACCTGAAAAGTAAATGTCAAAATGTATTTGTTGTACTATGGTAACAGTGTTTTGAGCTCATAACAGAGTATTGTGCAAGGAACTGTGCAAAAATATGTCTTTATTAAATCAACAATCTGCCCCATAATTATAATTTGAGTAAAATGGAATAAAAGTCAATGGTATTTTACACTAATGTTTAGTGTTGTCAAAAGTACAGACTTCGGTACCAACCCAGATAGTACACGTACGTCTGCAAGATGTCTGTTAAAGATCACTTCATCTGGAAAGCGTCTGCTGTTTACTAACATCTGATAGACATCTTTAAGATGTCAGTTTAACATACATTCTAATTCATTACATCTTTAAGACTAGTCTTTCTAAACGTCTATTTGACATCTGACAGGAAACGTCCTATAGACGTATTGCAGATGAGCAAACACTCTAAAAAATACATCTTCCAGATGTAAACACGCACATCAAATAGACGTCTCCGTTATGTACGTGTGCTATCTGGGAAGTCGCTTCTGAAATAAATAAAAAAGTGACGCTTTGAGCGGAATCGTAAACGCCTCTGATTGGCCATTGTGTTCACGTGCTCATCAGATAGGTCTGTGATTGTGTGAGGACGACGTTATAAGCTCTTAAACTTGCAGGATGTTTTAATGGTCCAAATATCTCTTATATGTCAAAAGATGAAGGCAAATTTGATGTCTCATGTCATGACTCCTTTAAACCTAGACAGACATATGGAGCAAGGCAGTTGCTAGAGTGTTTGCTAATAAGATATTGCTAAGGCAGGCATTCAGATAGAAATACAGACAGAATCTTACAGCCCATGATCATTATTCAAAACAGCATCTTTTATGAATATGCATGATTTAAAGTGATCCATTTGCCAGGCACCTTACGTACGCATCAGGGTTAGACTGGAAATGTCTCAAATTCAGATGTGCCCACCATCAAAACACCCTGGACGGGTGTTCCAGTCTCTCGACTCATCCAAACATGACATGCGTCTTCACACCAGTGACACTTTAGTGGTGAGACACAATCAGCACACATCTGCTAAATCAATCAATCTATGACGCTTTGATTTGACAGAATATTTCACAAACTCTAAGCACAGAATATAGTGTTTCGTTAATCACCATATAAGGAATCATTTTCTAATCAGGAAACATGGATCTACAACATCTGGGAAGAAGAATGACTGGGATGGATGGATGGATGGATGGAGGGATGGATTAAATTAATTAAATAATACTTATATTACTATTTAAATTATTACAACACCACAAAATAAATTTCAACAGGTGAAAATAAATAAATGAATAACTATTATTCTATACTCTCTAAAAAATGAAACATTATAAATATTAAATATATCAGAGTTAAAAAATAGTTTATTTTACTTTTAGTTCTAAAGTATATAACACCATTTTTTAATTTGTCTCCAAAAGCATTCAAGACCCAAAACCACCAATAAATAAAACCTATTAATTAATTAATAAAGAATATAATAAGTAATTGCCACTGTAGGCTGTGCGTAGAGTGATTTTACCATGTTAAAGTGACTGTAATCCAAGACCTCTCTCTTTCACAAACGACAACCCATTCTGGTCCATCATTCGCAAGTATATTTAACACCTAATGGCGTGTGCACGTGTGTCTACAGACCATGTGTGTGCATTAGCATGTGTGTGTGTGTTTGCGAGGATCACAGCAGGTTAATCGGATTCTCGTCTGTGCTGTATGATAATAAGCAGCACAGCAGAGACATACACTCATCAGTCCTGGCAGGTGTCATCCGCAATGAATCAAGCCATGAGTGTGTGTGTGTGTGTGTGTGTGTGTGGGAGAGAGAAGGACATACCTGAGTCACACGTTCCCCGAGCTCACATGAAGACATGCTCATACTCAGAGTCTCAGACACCAAACAATTAATTCAAATAATACACAAATCCCCTGACACACGCTTGTCATATTAATGCAGCATCACTGCAATGACAGCGATTACACCGTATAACACTGTCCGGCACAACGGAATATGTTGGTGCATTTTAATATGTAAATATCTGCTTTTGGTAATTACTTGCAATTTATTCTTTGCTTATGTAAATTAGCAGGAAATGTTTACAGAGGAGGTTGTGCAGGTATTGAGTCGTTTAATCTTAATGCAGCTGTTGTGTGTAATTTCTGTCACTGGTGGCAACAAACAAACATTTAAATTTGCATTTGGCTCTGATTCCTCCTTCAGTGTGCATTTATGGGATTTTTTCCACCTGTTTTAGAATTTGAAAATCATGCTTTTTCACTAAATAAAGGAGCAGCACACCTCTTTGCATTCAGTGTATTTCAGGCCTAAAACTCAAAATTGAACCCAGTGGTCTCTGGAATCTGTGGCTCACAAGCCACACGTGAGGCTCACCAGGTTTCTCACCTTTCAACACTATAAGATCATTAAAATGTAATGATCAAAACAATGTAGCAAAATCATATCAAAACGATCCTCGTTCACACAGATCCGCGAACACGATTAAAAACGATGTATTCTGCTGCCAGGCCAGTAGATGGCGATGTCACTTTATGAAGAAATACTACGCGTCTATAGACTGAACACGTAATATGCATGCCATGACATCACCGTTTTCACAAATTTAAGTGTTTTTATAGTTTAGTACATTATTTTCAAAAGTTTGCGTTTTCAGGCCCCAAAAATTCTCGACCGATATTGTTTTTTTGATGGCCGATGCCGAGACACGTATACACATACACACAACCCTTCATATTTAAGAAAATGCCAAATATCGGCTGATTTATCGGCCGACCACTAATGCTGCTGTTGTATAAATGAATGACCAAAACGCATAAGAACTTTTCGGTTTTTAGTTGAAAATGGTCTCATAAACACACCCTTAGAAACATCACTAGAGATTTACAGTTTTACAGCCTACTGAATTTAATTAAAAGTCAATTTACAATAATATTTAAAGTTGCTCCAACCAAAGTGCAGTGCTGTTTAACACATCACATCCGTACTGGCTGGGCCGGATCGGTGTGAAATAGAAGGTTAGTAGAACGGTTTGTGACAGTGAAATGTGAAATCTTCACATGTCTGTCACTGTAAGTTACTGTAACCACACATGAAAACGTGCCACACACACACGAGACACTTGTGTCGCAGAGTGGTTGAAGTTTAACCCATAACTTCCCCTTCAAAGGCCTGATGTCATCTACCATTAGATTTCTGTCATTTCTGGAGTCTAAACACACTGCTGAACGGACAAATGGCAAAGTCAGCGAGCAAAGATCAAAGACATCCCAGCATGCCCTGCTCATGTGCAATTCTGATTTTCACTGACCCTGCTCAAGTCAAATTTATTTATATAGCGCTTTTCATTATACACAATACCGTTCAAAGCAGCAAATCATGATGTTAATGTTTAAAATATCTTATTTTCATGCCTTATAGTCGCATTTAGATAATATAGTTTAGATATATAGACGATAATATAGTTTACATTTTATGACATTATAAGCAATCAAGCAGTTGAGATTTGGGGGGGGGGGGGGTCTTTTATTTAAGGCGAGACACGGCAAAAACATTGATTTTTCTTTTTAAAAATAATAATTTTGCACCTGGCTTTATCATATGTTCAGATCTATCTACCGAAAATATATGCATAATTGCACATATTTAATGAGATAATGCCTAATTTGCATAATTAAACATACAAATTTCAAAAACTTGTAATACTTTTTTTATATATATACACTTGTGTAAGTAATCAACTGAGGAAGTTTCATGGTGATATCTATTCTATTAAAATGTTAACCTATTCACCTGTAGTGTCTCGCCTTAAGGAAATTCAATAATTAAAGGATTAAAAGGGATTTAATGGAATAAAGAAGAAATAAGAATGGTAAAAGTTGTTCTAGGTCTAATTATTATATATATATATATATATATATATATATATATATTAGTTGTGAAGTAATCCATTTAAACTCTTTGCAAATAATATTTTATTTAAAAATATGCACACATAGACTCTTGTTTGTATGTCTAATATGTACACTTGTCAAATATTAAATGTTTAGCTATTTATTAGAGCCCGACCGATATGGATTTTTGGGCGCCGATGCCGATACCGATAAAAAAAAAGCCAGATACCGATATATCGGCCGATATTATTTATGTGTATATTATAATACAGTAGCAATATTATTTATGTGTATTATAGTACAGTAAGTTTGGACACACTTTCCAATTGGTGTGTACAAACTTTTGATGGGTACTGTATATAGAATACACAGTATAAACAGAATAAACATATAAACGTTTTGCAATGATCACTCAAATGTGGTGATCAAACACTTGTGTGACAAAGATATGTAATGGAGGCAGGGTGAATGATAGAATGAGAATTTGAGCTGTAACCAAACTAGTTTGCATTGCATTTTATATTATATTATATTCTAAATACTGTTGCATAATTTTCACTAACGACTTTGTCTTTTAATTTAGTCACGTTATTTAAAACATAACTTGTATCAATAAATATATCAAAAGTGTCACTGACAAAACCTTATCTTCTATTTTTAATCTTAATTTCTCTAATATCTACCAGTGGAGGAAGAACTCAGATCTTTTTAGTAAAGTAAAATTAATAATATCATAATGAAAACATTTATAATTACATATGTACAGTAGTTTTATACTATTTTAAATAAGTAGTAAGCAAAATGTACTAAACGTGAAACTAGGCTACTCTCAATGCAAAATGGCCCTATATAAAGTGTTATAATTATAGAAATTATTGGAATATTGCTTGATGTTGTAACGTAGCAGAATGAGCTTTAACACTGTGTCTACTCTACACCGGACGCGGCCGTTATTTTTTGCCACTTTTGCCAGTTCTTTGTGACAGCTTTTAGGTGCTTTATTGGCAGCGCCATCCTTACATAAATCACCACACGCTGCATTTTTTTAAAATATTAATTTATCGGCCATTATAAATGCCGATACCGATAGTTAGGAAAATGCCTAATATTGGCCGATAATATCGGCCCGCCGATATATCGGTCGGGCTCTACTATTTATATCTTGCCACACATGCACTCTTTCACTAAAAGTGTTGCGTTGGAATTCACACTCATCTTCAGTGAACATTAAGCCCCGCCTCTTTGATCTGATTGGCCATCATTTCGACACTGACGAGCACTGTAATTCCGCTGAGGCAAACCAGCCTAAAAATTTACATTTTACAAATTTACAAACAGCGGTGCGTAATGAAGAGCATCATTAAGAAATATCAAATATTGGGGGGACAATATGGCCATTTCCAATAATTGGGGGGACCTGTCCCCTTCAATGCCTATTGTGGTTACGGCCCTGGTATAAATTATACTGTATGTATACCGATAAAGTTGGACCTATTTATATAAATATTCAACTCTAAATATTGAGTTATGTGATAGTATATGTCACAACACAACGCAACTATATTGTGAGTTAACGCGAGCACACAACACTCAAATGCTCTATGCTGTTTTGTGTGCTTCTGTTCCAGCTCTGACAGGGATGAATGAGCAGTCGTATCACTGACGGATTGCTTTCGGCCTGAACACAGACACACACAGACTGAAGTCAGAGTGTTGTGTTTCTAACGCGCGTCTGTTACCCAGATCTGTCAAACACACACTGCACGTCCATGACTGAGATCTGGACTCCATCCAGCTGAGAATTTATGACCGTTCACTCATGATCTTCATGCAACCCGACTGAGCTGGAGCTGTTTTACTAAGAAGAATCAGGGAAAACTGCAGTGGATGTGCAAAGCTGATAAAGACTCAAGGCTGTAAATGCTGCCAAAGTTTTAAGTGTATTTTATTATAGAAAAAGAAAGGAGGACTGCATTCGGGTTGAATTCATACAGACAGAAATCCAAAGGCACAGCATTTTTTGGGGCAATAACAGAGAACTAATGCTTGTCAGTAAAGCACAAGTTCCCAGTCAGTGTAACCCTTAAATGCAATGTACAGTAAGTCACTTAGGATAGAAGGATCTACAAAATGCATAAATGTAAAAGAAACCTTTTTGCTTCTTAAGAATTATTATATAAATCATTTTTTCCAGTTGTACTGTTTTTTCTTTCCCGTCTTGGCTCATCTCTGGAGACAATTTATTCTCAAGCTCTAACTAAACAAATAAATCAGTAAATGCCATGCAGATTTAAAAATGGCAAATTACTTTTTTGAAAACTCCCACCTGATTTAATTTATGAATAAATGTAACATTAAAAAGGTAAGGTTTTAACATAGTTTGCAGGAGGAAAAATAAACTGGAGTGCCGCTATAAGACAGTGTTGAGCCTTTGCTTAACCTAACCTTACTGTACAACATCATCACAGATGGATGGATGGATGGATGGATGGATGGATGGATGGATGGATGGATGGATGGATGGATGGATGGATGGATGGACGGACGGATGGACGCTAGAGTTTTCTAAGTTAGCAACAGGAACCAACATGGGTTTCGCAACTTTTACATTTTAAAGGATTTGCAACGTTATATGAATAGTATAACAATGTGTTATGCACATTCCAGTGTTCATACAAACATTAAAAAAAAATCTGTGTATGAATGTCTTTAAATACTAACGACAATCACAATGGCATGTCTATTAACATTCAAATAATGGCCCACCATTGAACTTCTTGACTCTGCATGCATGCGCGCACACACACACACACACACACACACACACACACACACACACACACACACCTCCAGCACACACAGAGGCTCCTAATTGGTTTATCATTCATATATTTTAACAGAGAAGTGGGCCATCTCTAAGCTCTCCATGAAATTCAAAATTCCTATAATAGAAGGCAATCATTGCTCATGTGCACGTCTTTCAAACTTCAAAGAACAGACAAATAGGCCTTTTCTGAGGGTTTTTAAGAGACCCTTCAAAAGGCCGGTCAGCCACTTCCAAGCCCAGCATAGCAGATAAATGCTAGCTTTAAAGGTGAACACTGTGAGTTATTAGCTTGAAAGTTAGAGCAGAAAGTTCCTGCTTAACAGAGCTGTCGCACACAACCCGACAGAGCACAACAGGAATACACACATCTTAACCTGAAGCACTGCCTTGACCTCAGTGTCTCTGTGATGTCCTTTAGGCCAAACACACACTACAAGCCCTGAGCAAAGACTCACAGCAGCAGAATACACAGTCAGTCAGTCCTGCGCTAAATAATATACTGTTACATTCTCACACACACACACACACACACGAGGGACAACCGCAAGGTTACAGTTGGGGCTGGAGGTCCTTATAAAGTACATACAACAAAAATGTGTATCTAGTGCTGTGAAATTGATTAATCGCGGATTCGCGATTAATCACATCAAACATAAAAGCTTGTGTTTCTATTATAAATAAATACATACACACATATTATGTATATGTATGTATACACATATAATTCCCGCGCTCGGACCTCAGATTTGTTTACATCTACTGTATGATGTACTGTCAGATTGTAAATTTTTATATTATGCCATTTTAAGATATAAGCCTGCAGCTTTGATACTTGACTGATGTAGGCCTATGATAACACATAGGCTATCTACATTAAATCTAAAATAAATATATTAATTTGTGACAGGAGTACAAATCAAAACGTTTTAAAATGTAATAAAACTGCACATACCTGTTCTATCACGCGAGCTGAGGTAGGTGTGTCAAGCGCTGAGTTAAATTAACTCTGCTCAGAGAACATTTGGTCCCTCTCTACAGAGAGTTAAAATAACTCTGAATCAGGGTTAAAGTTAATGAAATACTTAAGTGATTAATTAAGTGATGATTGGGCATTAATGATGAACACCTGCTGTCAACAAGCAGAATCACTGAATGAAAGAGAAACAAGAACAGAAAAAAAGAGAAACACAAGAACTACAACTGGCTTCCAGCCACAGATGAAATCAACTGAAGACAAAATAAGACATTAAATCTCTCAAGATCTCAGCAGAGGAGGATTAAACAACTCCACAAACAGCATTACCAGCTTCACTTATTACTGACCAGATTGACTTTATTTCTGTCATACGTTTACAGAAGTTCGTATTGAGAATTAACAGAGGTTTAGATGTTGACGATTTATTGAAAATGGTTGGTCACCGTAATGGTGATGTGTGTTTCCTTTAGTTGGGCAGTTTGACTCTTAGCTTATTTTTTTGTGAGTTTGTGTTTTTTGTAACAGTTTTTACCAAAACACGTAATTTGTTGCAAAGAATGCCAGACGCAAAGATGTTCAGGTGATCTAGTTTTCAACAACAAAAAGTAGAATGATGCACTTATATCATCACTGTCCAAAAGTGGTCATTTGATGTTAATAGATTATATTCACTAACAATACTCTCTTGCCACAGATTGGACATTTTTAATTTTTTAAATACATAATAGGGGATTTTTTTTTTCTAAGACACAGACATCATGAATCAGCATATGAATCTCAACAATTGTGACATGTTTCATGCCACAGTGCATCCTGGGAGCCATGAGTTTTATACTATTGTGGCTCCCAGCATGCATTGTCACCATTGTTGAGATTCATATGCTGATTCTTGATGTCTTTGTCTAAAAAAAAAAATCCCTATAATGTATTTTAAAAATCTAAATTCAGAATGTCCGATCTGTGGCTAGAGAGTATTGTTAGTGAATATAATCTATTAAGATCAAATAATCACTTTTAGACGGTCATGAGATAAGTGCATGTTTCTACTATCTGTTGTTAAAAACTACTTCACCTGATCATCTTTGGTTTTGGTTTTCTTTGTAACAAATTACATGTTTTGGTAAAAACTGTTACAAAAACCACAAACTTGCAAACAGAGTCAAACTTCCCAACTAAAGGAAACACTCATCACCATAATGGTGATCATACATTTTCAATAAATCGTCAACATCTAAACCTCTGTTAATTCTCAATAAGACCTTCTGTAGACGTCTGACAGAAATACAGTCAGTCTGGTTAGTAATAAGTGAAGCTGGTAATGCTGTTTATGGAGTTGTTTAATCCTCCTCTGCTGAGAACTTGTTGACAGCAGATGTTCATAATTAATGCCCAATCATCACTTAATTAATCATTTAAGTATCTCATTAACTTTAACTCTGATTCAGAGTTATTTTAACTCTCTTTAGAGAGGGACCAAATGTTCTCTGAACAGAGTTAATTTAACTCTGGGGATTTTGCTGTGATGGAAACAAAATCCAGTGGAGTTTATGATCCAATATTGATAGATATGTTCTCTTATCATCAACTAAATACTGCGCGGTCAGCGGTCAAGCACGCGCTTTAATTATGATTCACTCATACTGATATCGCGCAATTATTATGATCACATGACATGTGCGGATATCCGTTCTTATTGCTGCCATATATGGAAAGCAGCATGTTTGTAGCATTATTTCTTTGTATTGTGGTGTTTTAATGTGAAACAATATAATTATGTCACAAGAAATTGAGACATTGGATTTGTACTATAACACTATTAAGCTTGTGGATTTTTTTACACTCTGACAAGGAATGATTCTTTTTTTTTTCATACAAATACTTTATGCAAACAAACTGTTCTGTTCAGATCACAATATATATTCAAACTAATTTTCTTCATCACTTAAAATAACTTTAAATGATGTTACTTGCTTGGCTTTTGCACTATTAGGAGGAGGGACATTCTAGAGAGTTGCTGATTGGTCGAAAGTCTGTTTAGTGCAGGATGAGTCATAAATATGTTGGTCAATTGTTTTTTTAAAGAATTTTCTAAAATTGCATTTGTACATTTGCATATAGATGGCTCCAGAGCAAATAGACATGGGCTAATAGCCACGAAACTCAAAATCTGATTTCATGGGTTTTTCATTTTGATTTCAAATTTGATGATGAGCGCAAAAAATGCTGGCACTTTCAAACCTGCACTGAGTATTTAAATATGTTATCTATCAATTCCAGACCAGAACATTTATTAAAAACACATAAATATTCTCCAATGTGCTTCACTTATTGAAACTGACAGCGGAGCTTCAACTGGAGTGAAACGAGGAAATCGTCTTTTCTCAGGTGCTGGAGGAATCAATCAGCTCATCGATCTGGTGCCAGGATCTAGGGAGGAAAAGGTGATTTCTTTGCAATTCCTGATTTTACCTGCCATCAGGGTGTTTGACAGACAGATGAAAGCGCTCACCTGCCCAACATGTGGCACTACAGTGGTTTTGAGCTTCGGTTTTGTTGATCTAATTGCTTTCTGCGAGATAAAAGCCTTAAAGCTGTCGCTCTGAGATGGCAAAGCTAATGAAGCTATTGATTGAACTGTCTTGTCACAAGCTTAACTTTTCAACTATCTCTTCTCTGTCCTTTCCATCAGTGCTTTCTCTCGCTCACAAAATGAATTCAGAGCAGTCAGACAGGTGCTGAAGTCTCTGTTTTGGGCTGAAAGTGTTGAACAGATCTTGTGGAGATGATTTAAGATGAGCACACGAACGCCACCACAGTCTTATAACTGCCAGTGAGAAACTGCATTGACTTTCCATGTTGGTGGCGTGTTAATTAAAACATGTATGAAGGTAATTGCTGTTGGTCTCTCCAGGTGTTACAGACCGCCTGGGCTTGTATGACAAGTGCGTTTCCCACCATCCTCTGTGGCAACACTAATAAACATGATTATTTTTTAGTTTGGTGGCAAATGCACCAAAATCATCATTAAAAATTCTAAACTTGTAAATGGGAACTTACTTGAAGGCATTATTCAATGTTTTTTTTTTTTTTTTTTTTTTTGGACCCTTTTACTGAAGGTAAAAGTCGCCGTAATCTTTACTGACATTGTCCGTGATGATCACTGAGATGCACATTCGGACGGGACTAAAATTACAGAGAAGCTCTGGTAATTATTACTTTACCCCACCGCTCCATGTTACACTAGTGCCGTCCGAATAGGGCTTTTGACTGTTGCACTTGTATGTTTTCTGGATCTTTAGTGTATTTTCTGCCTCCAGTGTGCTGACACATCGACTCGCCTGAAATGGTTAATTGAGTCATGTTGCATTATTTATCTGCTGACTGACACACACACATTTAACTGCTAACATTGCAGGACATTGTAGATCTTCAAGCTTTTGCATTGGACATACTCTGCAAGGAACGTGGATACAATTACTCTTTAAGTCAATGGTTTTGAAATGTAATGCTCAACAAGTAGGGTTGGGTCGATTTTCCCAATTCTAATTGAACTTCATTTTGATGAACCGATATTGATTTGTTTAGTCAATTTGTTTGCGGTTGGCAAACCTTCATTAAACATTATTTGTAGTGTGCTTTTCATCCAGTATTTGCAATAAGTTTCATCCCTTGTTACTTTTGATATGGAAGAAAGTCTCAGTGTTCAAATTCTGTCAATTTTATTACAAAATTCAAACAATAAATGTGGCTCTATAATGTGGTGTAGACAGATTAGTTGAATCGCTCATCTCTTCCTCTTTACTACTAGTTATAGCACCAAATCTACATCAGAAGGAATGCTGAAAACGAGACAGTACAACTTACTGAAATGAATCATGTCTCAAGTAATCAATGAGTGTTTCAAAGATGTCACTGAAACAGTTTGTAATCAACGTCTCGTTACATTTACCACAGGAAAATCGAAACTTTACAAAGGAGTATTTTGATAAATATATGCACTATATTACATATTATTTATATTTTTTTCTCATTTGTTGTATGTTTGAAAACAAGTTTTTATGACAGCCACCAGTTAAATGTTTATAATTCAAAAACGTAGAAACATAATTATACCGTTAAAAATTGCTCGTGTGCAATTTAAATGTCAATATACAATTCAGTTTTTATTTGAGTGTTGATTAGTATATCCAAAAATAAATAGCAATTTAACATAATCTCACCCATATAATGGCAGAAAATAGTGACCAGCATTAAGCTTTTAAAAAACAAGGAATATACAACATAATGGTCTAATGCTACACTTCATATATTCCAAGTGTTCTTGGGATTTACGATATGGTTTGGTGAAAAACAAACTGAAATGTGTTTGCGAAAATCCTGACCTTGGCCGTTGGTCTTCTGTGCTCGTCTGGTCAGGTTTATATTTGACTCAGTGAAGAAAGCACATGGATACTTTTTTGGGGATTTCTAGGTGTTGTATTTCATGCCATGTTTTTATTAATCTTGATTTCTCACAACTTGTGTGTTTTCTGGACAAGTCGGATTGAAGAGAGTCTCATGAACCTGCAGTCATGCACAGAAGATCAACGGCCAACGTCAGGATTTTCGTTAAATAATACATTACAATTCAGTTTGTTTTTCACTAAACCATCGTAATCCCCCAGAACATGCAGAATATATGACACGCGTCTCATGGGATCATTCTGTGAAACTTTTGTCGGCTTTTTTAAAAAGCTTGAGCTGGTTGCTATTCACTGCCATTATATTACATTTCAGGACACAAATGCTCCCTTTGTGGTCCTAGAAAGAAAGAAGGGCATACAGCATTACAACAACACCAGGGTGAGTAAAGGATGACTTCATTTTCATTTTAGGGTAAACTTACCCTTCAACAGTTCGAACCTTTATTGATTGGTTCCCTGTACAGTTTAAAGCATCAATTGAGAAATATTTCTTTCCTTAAGAGAAATTGACATGTACTGTACCTGATCCAAATGAATCAATATTGAATCTGAATCAGAACTGAAAAGATTTTGGTAATGTGGTTCTATACTGCCAATTGTTTGCATGTTCCTAATTGTGTATGAATCATTTTTCTATATAAACAAATCTATTTGCTGAAAAGCATGATGGAGCTAGCAGGTATTATAGTGACT
Source organism: Abramis brama (assembly GCF_963993115.1). NCBI lineage: Eukaryota > Metazoa > Chordata > Actinopteri > Cypriniformes > Leuciscidae > Abramis > Abramis brama. The sequence continues at coordinate 4,144,719 of NC_139972.1, forward strand.
TGCATAATATGTATTTCAGGACCATATTGGTTATTGGCCAATATTATTGGCTTTGGTCGACATTGAATATATCATGCAAATTTTTCCTATTTTTACATTTGAATTACCTTTTGCCATCACCTCCAAAACACTTAAAGGGATGGTTCGGAGTAAAATCAGGGTCCTTTGCACCATGACCTCGAGCCAAACACCCAGAAGCCTTTTTTCCCTTGGTCGAACATTATTAAAGTTAGAGCTTATTTAGAGATATCAGCCGGATGGCTTAGTGCAGGTGCTAATGGATCCAAGGATGTATCTCGTAAATTACCCCACTAATAACGCCCAGAGTGGCACCAAACTTCTACATTAGTACAAATAGGTTCTGTACTCATAAAACGATTCTTTGGAAAGTTTGTAAGTACATCAGGAGTTTATTTACTTGTCTGAAGGCTCATGCTACCGCTAACCCGGACGTCGACGTCACTTCCGTTATTTGGGAAAAGCATGTAAAAGTCCCGGCAGAAAGCAATGCATAAGGATGTAGTGTAACAATGCCCAGTTCCAGGAATGCACTAATATTTTGTTGGTAGTACCAGTTTGCAAAAATTATTAGTTAACACTAAGTTGTCAACACTTCGGAAAAAATACTAATTTGTCGTTACACTACATCCTTATGCATCGCTTTCTGCCAGGACTTTTACGTGTTTTTCCCAAATCACTGAAGTGATCTCGATGTCCGGGTTAGCGGTAGCATGAGCCGTCAGGCAAGTGTTATTTAAATAAACTCCTGATGTACTTACAAACTTTCCAATGCCTCGTTTTATGAGTACAGAACCTATTTGTACTACTGTAGAAGTTTGGTCCACTCTGGGCATTATTAGTGGGGTAATTTATGAGATACATCCTTGGATCCATAAGCGCCTGCACTAAGCCATTCGGCTGATATCTCTAAATAAGCTCTAACTTTAATAATGTTCGACCAAGGGAAAAAAGGCTTCTGGGGGGTGTTTGGCTCGAGGTCATGGTGCAAAGGACCCTGATTTTACTCCGAACCATCCCTCTAACAATCTATATTGCAAGTTATTGACAACATTATTATTGCTATACTTGTTTTTGCATAGAGCATACAAGTTATATGCCATAAATGTCTTTTAGAGGCATATTTGGTTAGAAATTCACTAAAATAAGTGGCCGATCCAGTTCCGGAGGTGCCAGATTCAGATCTGTGTTGTTCTGGCACAAATTGAGCCCTGTTTCACATAAACCCAGAGAACTAATGAAACGCCTGCTGCCTGATTCGTCCTTACAACGTTTTTCATGGGTTTTAAGGCCATGTGAAAATCTGCTCATAATTTGCTTTTCATCGCTCTTGTGTTGTGTTTCTAAAAGAACAGAATTCAATTACGATCGTGCTTTCTCAGGGTCACATCTTCATTCCACATCAAATCTAAGACTTTCGGATGTAATTTGGCAATGAAAGATGATGAATATAAAAGTTTAGAAAAATTGTTGTGTGGCCCTGAGATTTGAAAAGTTCTGCTGTTGCCAAGTTTCTTTTTTGCACTTAAATCTCTTAATTAAAGCACAAATACAAGTCAGCCTGACATATTGAAGAGTTATGATCAAAATGTATGTATTTCTGAATAAACACAGGCCATTTTTTACTGTATTTGATTCTTGAGGTGCTATATAGTTGCTTGGAGATTTTAAATATTTTTCATTTAAGGCTCTTTAGATAAGTGTTTTGGTTTCTGGGTTCTTTAAAGCACCAGAATGTGGATATATTTCGACAACATAAAAGCAGCTTATGTTTAAGGTTTAAAGGAATGGTTTCCCTGAAGCGAGGCGAGTTTATACAGCTGTGTAAACTGATCAATGCAGGCTTTCACGGAGGAACATCTCATCTTAGACCATTAGCCTTTGAATCAGTGTGAAACCACATGACACACTGTGTACTGAAGCTCAAAACCAAATGCAAATGCATTGTTGTGGAAAAAAAAACACACAAGTCTCGCTAGCATTCTGTGCATGTGTTATATAAGTACGCCATCTTGCACATCCACAGTAAAGTCTTCAAGACGACATCAAAGGGCCCGTGAGAGGAAAGCATCTGCGTTTGCTGATACTGAGCACACAACAGCCAGCGATTCCCTCTTTATACCTGAGAGAGACTGAGCTCTTCTCTTCCACTTATATCTGCATCCGACAGGAAGACTGATTAGAAACAGGGAACTTCCAGATGTTGCGCTGCATGCTAATGGAGGCAATTTCACTTGCTTCTTTTTCCCCCTCTACTTTCCTTCCGTTTTGACGCTATCACCTTTCTTGTGATCATTATCATCACTTGTTCTGAGACCTCATGCCTGTAAGGTTAAACTTTAGCACTTCAGTATAAGATGATTTCGTTGTTTTTACTGTTTGAAAGACACCTCTTCATATCATTCATGCACTACCAGTCAAAAGTTTGGAATAATTACACTTTTAAAAATGTTTTGCAGAATTCTCTCCTGAAAGATCAAAAATACAGTAAAAATGTGAGATATTATTACAATTTAAATCAGCTGTTTTCTATGTGAATATATAGTAAAGTGTAATTTATTCCTGTGATCAAAGCTGAATTTTCAGCATCATTACTCCAGTCTTCAGTGTCACATGATCCTTCAGAAATCATTCTAATATGATGATTTGATGCTCAAGAAACATTTATGATTATTATCAGTGTTAAAAAACAGCTTCATGTTTTTGAGGAAACTGTGATACCCCAAACTAAGTTTTTTTTTTTTTTTTTTATTCAGCTAGGATATATTACAATGATCAAAAGTAAAGACATATATACAGTATATAAGCAGTAAAGACATATATATAATGTCACAAAAGATAAGTAATTAAAGTATCCGATTGTTACAACAACAACAAAAATCTTTGATTGTTAAAAATCTTGTCATTTGAATGGCATTGACAAAAAATTCCTCATTTGTTAGTCACTTTGGATAAAAATGTCTGCTAAATGAACAACTGTAAGAATGCAAAGACACGTTGACAACAAACGCCAGCAAACTTCTAACAGGTGTTGGGTTTTGTTGGGTCAGTGTGTTGATCCTGTTGGCATTTGTTGGTGTTTGTTTCCACAGACTGACTGAACATGTTTGTCAGGTCATGGGATGTTTGAGTCTGGAATGATTTTTCAACAAACTGACCCGAACCGTTGCCATAAAAATGAGGTATGAATCCCTGCCAACTCCATTGAAATGAAACAAAACGTTGTGATAATCCAGTTGCACCCACACATACAGTAACATACAACCACACACAAAAATACTAGCAGAAGTAAAACTAACTGTTCTGCCATCCTGCAAGAAAGAATGTTTTGCAAGCAAAATTGAGTAAGATAAGACTTATAGAAAGATATACGAGTCAAAATCTGCTAAGGGGTAATAATGGAACAACTTTTCACTATTATTTACTGTAGGATCTGCATTTTCATGGGTTTAAATAAAAGATTTTTGTTATGAGAAAATAAATAAAAAAATAGTTGTGCATCAAATCCACTCCTTTTCTGGTGAAATAATTAACTTGATTTTATAAAGCCAATGAATTTGCGACAGCTGAATGTAACATTTTTGACAAGTCAGTCAGTCTCTGAGTAACATGTAATTTATTTAAAGGGACACCAGGCAAGCCTGAGTGTTTTTTCTCTACGAAGCTCCCCCTAGTGTCTGGTAGTAAATGCTTTCAAACACACTCGTAAAAACGAACTGTTGTCCCTCCCCACTCGCCACGAGCAACCCAGCTGATCAGCTGTCAACCCAGCTGAGCAGAGGAACCGGCTATTTCAAAACCAGTTAGGTTATGTCTACCGAGGTAAGTAAAGCAATATTTTCTTTCCAACTGATGGCGAGTTTTTTATTTTTTTTATTGTGTTGTCATGCATACTAGTATTTTTACTGGGAACGAATAATATGAACGAGGCGAACTACTGCTTTCGTGTTTTTTGTTTTTTTTTGGGAGAGTGGGCATGAGCATAAAAATATATATATCAGAGGCTAATACTTGCAAGCGGGATATTCTTCCTACAGGCAGTAAGGGCGGGCGAGAGAGTCTTCATTCGCCCTGTAATTAGTCATTTAACCATATGCCGACTTACAAAGTTGATTAATTAACACGAAAACGTTGCCTGGTGTCCCTTTAAGCCACGAAATGAACTTCATTCCAGAAAATAAGTATAATGAACTAAGCAAAAAGCATTTCAAATGTCTCCTGCATGTTTTATAATTACCCAAAAATCAAATATAGTTCAGCCATTACGCACTTTATCACATCAGTCAAAAACACAGGCCAGCTGTCGGTTATTAGAACTAAAAACATGGACAAAACACACTCATGTGCATCAATCACTTCACTCGAGACACTTTCACACTTACTTGAGAAATAACTGATTATTACCTTAAAATCCATCTGTTTTTTACAAATCCACATCATTTGAATTCATGAGCTGCCAGATCCAGAGAGAGCAGTTGTCATGAATAGGTATGAAACAGCTTTTTAACCACACATCATTATTTCTGTCTTACAATAATTCATATTATCACAGAAGTACTGGAATAAAAGTTTGTAGTTCAGATATAAACACTGATGTCTACGGTAGTGATCAAAATAGAGCAAATCACCTTTTGAAAGTGACTTGACGCTTCAAATAAAGATTGTATCATTACACCAGTAGGTGGCGACAAGTGACTGTTAAAAATATGTTTGTCATTGAAACATTCATTCAAGAGATTCGTTCAAAAATGCTGATTCATAATAAAACAATTGAAGTATTTATGAATGAGTCACTGAGTCATTCATTCAAACCAATTTTCTTTAAATATTCATTATAATTAATTAAACATATTTTTTCATAATTTTGGCATTAGATGTGCTGTTAAATGAGTGATCTTGAGTCCCTGTAGTCGTCCAATTTGACTCTCATATATGCTGATATAATATATATTATAAACTTGACAGGTGATTTTTATAAAAATGTAGTCTGATCACTACATCTTCTATAAGACCTTATGCGCCAGAGAAACAAGGGCGCCGCCATCTTTAGAATATTGTCTTTGAACTTCCGTTTTTGCAGTCGCTCTGTATATTCCTATGGCCTTGATGTCCAGGAGTAATTAGCTTTTGAAGTAGATTTACTTAATATAAAGTTAACGAAAGTTATCATGAGAATTGTAATGTTTAAACCAGATGTCTTAACAAATGTCAGTAGACCGGGAAGATTTTAAAACGAGCCGTTCATTCATATACGCAAGATCGCTGTGAAAATAAAACCGGAAGTCAAAAGACAACGAGCGCAGCGCTGAAAAGGGGCGGGGCTACATCAAAGTTTGATCAAATGTTGTTTAATTTTCCAATAAAAGTTTATATATTTTTTTTATATGATTTGTTACATTTAATTAGCCCTTGGTAGATTTTATATCCTTAATGGCAAATATATTTTTACACATATTTTATTTGACAGAAACATTGGATTGGATACATTGGATTTATCCTCGAAATAAGAAAATTATCTTATGCAAATTTTCTTCTCAAGTGTTTGTACAGGCATTTCAATATTTTCCCTGGAAAACAACATAAATTACTGGTTAATAAAATTATTATTTTTGTAGTTTTTTTTATTTTATTCAGGGAATAAGTTTTGATTAATTTTTCTGCTTGACCTTTTCTCGGTTTAAAAAAAACAAAACAAAAAACAGAAACGTACAGTTTGCTACTCAATTGAAAATGACATTTTAAGCCTGAATGTGAACAGATTCATTTGTGTTCCCGAATCACAGTGATATGATTTATTTCCATTAGGCCTCCATCCAATATACTCCAGAATTTCCTCCCTTTGTTTACGGAGATAAATTGCTTGATTTGGGATTGCAGAGGGGTCGGCTCGTAAAAAAGATGGAGTTTGCAGATAGATGTCAGCAGCGTTACACAAAGCAATCAAGGTGCAATTTCAGAGCATCTGATAACGGCTGAGAGCGGGATACCAAATTTATCCTCATGCCAAATCTACAGCCTGATTGCCTGAACAACAGCTACATGAGAGACGCTTTACTTTCAAATCTGTTGTGACATCAAGAGAAATGTCTTGTACTTCATTCTTAACTTCATTGCAAACAGTGAACAGAGTTATTCCTACTTGGTCTGATTCTTAAAATTACTTTTCAGGTTGATTTAGTCATATTAAATGATTGACTTGAATGCAAGATTGATTTAGCTGATGCCACATATATATATTTTTTTTTTTTACTATAACACTTTTATTACAGTTCTTCTGAATTGCTAAAACACTAAACACCATTCTCTAAACCAAATTGTCAATAGCTTAAACCAATTTGTCAAATAAATCACTCTTTCTTTTAAAACATTTAACAAGTTCAAGTAGATAAAACACTGTTTGCAAATCGCATGCGCTCTTTTTGCAAAACTCTAAACACATTCTCACTCACTAAAACACATTTCGCACTGTGATGCACGTTTCAAAACGCTAAACACAGGCAGGCAGAAGTTAAACACAACCACAACACAGTTGTCATCGTTTACACACAACGACTCAGATTTGTTGACACTTATTTCTAATGATGAGACCAAACCAACTGGATGGAAACAATATAAGAGGGAGAGAAGGAAGAGTATGTGGAAGATGAGGAAGAGGAGGTGTGGAGAATGTTGTCAAGGCTGGATCTGGCTTTAGGGTTTTTCTCTTTGCCAGCAGAGATGATATTGTCTGTGATGTGGAGAAAGTCCTCAGTCTGAACCCAACATGAAGACATGATGCTGAAGCAGAATCACTCTCTCACTGACTGTGATTCTGCAGTTGCACAACTCTTCTGAGTGACTGTACCATGCTTTTCATTTAGAGTTTTTTACTGTAACCTTTTTGGATTTTCTAGTTGGGTCACTGTATTTTTACAGTATGCAAGTGCTGAATATACAGACATTCAATACTATACAATATTCAGTACAATACGATCCTTGCAGTGCATACAGTATACAATATATTCACCTTACTACGGTAAGTTGTAATTACTATACTTTTTACATAATTGCAAAAATTGTTTACTTTGTCACAATACAGTATACTTTTTTTTCTGGGATTCTGTGTTCTCCATTTTTCTCTGTAGTGTCTAATAATGATCTGTGTATGATCTGAGAGCATTGTTTGATTTTGAGCACAGACAAAATGGTTTTGATGTAATTGTTTGATTTTGCCAGAAGAGCCAGAGATTCTCTGAATGTGGTTTGAAAATTTGGTTTTGTGTTTAAGGTTTTGAGAAAGTGAGTGATGGTTTCACGAAATGTGTTTTAGCAATTCATAAAAACTGTAATCAAGGATGCATTACAGTTTTTTCCATTTGCTAACACACTAAAATTACATCAAAACCTATTCTCAAGTCTCCAAAAGTCTAAACACATTTTCTGCTTTACACACATTTTGCAATTCAAAATGGCACTTTTTTTAATCTGCATAAGACACACCAATCTGACATAAAGTCACATGTTTGCCATTTCAAAACACCGCCATTCAAAATGACACTCCATGATCTGATTGGCTGATACATGTGTCACCTGACCAAACACCTCAATGCTTAACTGTTAACACTTCAATCTTTTTCAGTTTACTGTTTTTGTGAGCATATTTCTGTTCAGTCCAGTGTAAATATTTCTTCTGTGCATATGTTGCACTGACTTGTTTGGTGAAAAATAAAAAATTAAATGTTTCAACAGCATGTGTGTGTGTATCTGCAAATATTTCTGTGCATGTGAACAATCTGAAGAATTTTCTACAATTTCAAATATTTTAGTATTATGGCAAAGCATACTAAAGATGAGAGTGCTCTTAATTATGCCCAACAGTGTGTAGTTGGTTAGACAAAAATCTGCTAATATAAATGAAGTGTGCCATTTCGTGCAAAAGTTTGATTTTGATAATGTTATTGTTAAATAATGTTAGTTTTGGTTGCAGTGCTTCATTTTGCATGATATATGAGGTATTTTGCAGTTTGGGTGTGTGGTTTTGTGAATTGTGTTAAATATTTTGATAAAACCAGCCTAGTTTGCAAAATTGTGTGTTAGCAATTAGACATTTATAATGTAGCAAAAGCTTCTATTTCCAATAAATGCTGAATCAACCTCTCATTGACCTTGATTCTGCAATTGCAAAACTTACAGTATTTGATTGTACTGTAACATGCTTTTCATTTAGAGATTTATAACCTTTTTGGCTTTTGCATTTGGACTGCAGTATTTTCACACTAAGTGCTGAATATACATTCAACAGGCCTACTATTCAATATTCAGAACAATACTGTACTTGCAGTGCAATATTCACCTGTCAATATATTCGCCTTACTCAGTTGCAATATCTATACTGTTTAACATTCTGGATATTGTTCTCCATTTTTGTGTGTTTAATGAATGATCTGTAGTGTTTATAATATTGACTCATGAGTGTATGATCTGAAAGCATTGTTTGATTTTGAGTACAGGTGAAATGGTTTTGAAGCGATTGTTTGACTTTGCCAGAAGAGTCAATGGTTTTGTGAGTTTAGTTTGAACAAGTGGATTTGTGTTTAATATTGTGTAAAAAAAATTGGCCACTTTTCTAGCAGGACTAAAGTCTGACATTTCTGCGTTGGACTCCAAGTTTAAATCTACAAGCAAAGAGAGCCAATTATCTAAGTGTGTGTGTGTGTGTGTGTGTGTGTGTCTGTCTCACGGCTGGTCCGGCTCCGGGCAAACACTTCAGAGCGACAGATGCTTTATAAGGCGTTATCTGCAGCAGCGTTCAGAGACTCTGCCCACGACTTATCACAGCAACTCGACAGACAGAGTCCCCGACAGCACTGAAAGAGAGAGAGAGAGAGAGAGAGAGAGAGAGAGAGAGAGAGAGAGAGAGAGAGAGAGAGAGAGAGAGAGAGAGAGAGAGAGAGAGAGAGAGGGGTGTGTGTGTGTGAGTGAGAGAGAGAGGGTGTGTGTGTGTGTGTGTGTGTCAGTGAGAGAGAGAGTGTGTGTGTGTGTGTGTGTGTGTGAGAGAGAGAGAGAGAGAGAGAGAGAGAGAACTTGGAATATGACAGTATAGTTGTGTGAGGAGATCTGACATAATGTCTGAACTTACACACGGTCAATTACGTCAGTTGTTAATTACTGAGATCTGTAATTGATACTGCATACTAATTGCTCATTAATTTCAAAAGTCATTATGCAAATCTGGTAATTACCAATTCTATCTATCTATCTATCTATCTATCTATCTATCTATCTATCTATCTATCTATCTATCTATCTATCTATCTCTCTCTCTCTCTCTCTCTCTCTCTCTCTCTCTCTCTCTCCTGGTTCCTGCAGATCTCAGTCTGATACATTGATTCTCTTGTTCTGTAATTCTCTTTTAACTGCTTCATTATCCCGTAGACAATCTCCTCCCTCCTGAAGGAAATGAGAAAGTAAGCCATCCCTAAATCACGCTGGATCGTCGATGGGTTTCCATGGTAATGTGGTGTGTACCAGATACCAGTGCTGATGTGTTCCTGAGAAACACGAAACATGACAGCAGAACTAACATCTCGGCGGAGTGATTTCAGAAGACAGCTGAAGCACAGTGACGGATGAGTCAATCTGCACGCGGTAACAAGCGGATCTGTTTATTGCACGTTCATTTGAAGTGTCTGTAATCATGTTTATTTGTTCCTCTGTCTTTTCTCCTATTGATTTTCTAATTGATGCCGCAGAAATGTGATGGATCCGGTTTCCCAGAGGTGTGCACTTAAACTACATCTGTGTTGGCCTTCATTCTGATAAACTACTTGTGGTTTAATTCAGTGGGATTATTGGGGGCTCGTCTCTCTCATCTGGATGAACAGGTGTTTGTTTATGACTGCAACTCTTCAGATCTGTGCTTGATTGCTGTTTCATTTAGCATGCAGTATCCCAGCTAACAAAAATACATTCTAAGAACATTTAGCTAATGTTCCCATTACAGTTTTTAACGATCGCTATGACAATTTTTTCAATACTTTTAACAATTTTCCTAAACTCTTAACACAGTTAGCACAACATCCGTCTGTGTGGGCTATATAATTAACACATTTCTTGTTGCTTTGACACAAAATGCATACAGTTAACACAAACTTAAAATGCTTGACCTTCTTTTACATACAAGCTCAACCAAGACCAAAACAATGGATTTTTACTGCCAAATTTACAAATGCTTTCACACTGTATATGTCACAAACTGCTCCGAGACACGAAGGTTGAGGATCCAAATGCAGTTTTATTGAAAGGGTAATCCACAATCGTAGTTGAAAACAGGCAAAGGTCATAAACACCGGGTAATCAGTCCAAACAATGACAGGGTCAAAGGGGCACAGGCAAAAACAGAGGAAACCAAGAAAACCGGACAGAAGATCGAAAACCAGGAGAAAGCTTGGAATTGCAGTGTGACACTAAACAAGACTTCGCAGGGAATGACTGAAAGAACCAGGCTATTATGGGGTGAGCAAACAAGAAGATGAGACACAGGTGAAAACAATGAGTGCTAATGAGTCCAGGCAGAGGCTTTGGTCGGTCGGACTGGGTTGCCCCGCGTCTGCGTTATAGAGGCATCGATCCGCAGGATCTTCGCTACGTTCGCCGAGCGACCAGAGAGGGTGTTCTGCTGCTTAACGTTCATTCCGCTGGGTACTAAACTTTCATTCTGAACGATTTCGTCACAAACAACAAACTGGACTTTCTCTTTCTATCCGAGACCTGGCTAAAGGTAGGGGACTTGTCTCCAATGGCTGAACTATTACCACTGGGTTACACTTATTTTAATTCGCCGCGGTTAACTGGTCGAGGTGGGGGCCTCATGTCCATCTTTAAAGATGACATTAGTTGTTGAATGATATCGTCTGATGATCATAGCTTCGAGCTGCAGACTTTCCAGATACTGTCGGCCAATCCGGTGCTCATTGCTCTCATTTACCGCCCTCCAAAGCCAAACAAGGATTTTTGAAATTAATTTTCAGAACTTTTGAGCAGGTTGGCTACACAATCGGATTGCTTCCTAATTCTTGGGGACTTTAACCTGCACTTGTGCTGTGCCCAGGACGCAGTTTCCAGAGAGTTTTTTAACCTGATTGACTCATTTGACTCAAGACAATGGGTGAATGGGCTGACTCACAAGCTGGGCCATGTGCTGGATATGGTTTTATCTTTCAACCTACATATTCAAGACATTATGATTGATGAGATTGTTTTTTTCTGACCATAAGCCTGTGTTTTTTAACACTTATCTTTATGAGACCACGACGAAATCACTGCCTGAATTGAAACGCTTCAGGAAAATTGCCCCCTGACTAACATAGAGTTCTCTGGGCTTTTATAGAGACAGGTGGGAGTCCACTCTCTCTGAAACATTTTTGATGGACACAAGTATTGACGACCAGTTGAAACATTTTAATGCTGTTTGTTCTGAAGTTTTAGATAGTGTTGCACCTCTCAAAACTAAAAGAGTCAAACCTATATCCTCGCCATGGAGAAACGAAACCACTTGTGCTCTTAGACAAATTGCTCAACGAGCTGAGAGGAGATGGATGAAACATAACTTACAGGCCCATTATGAGATATTTAGGGACTCCTTAGCGAACTTCCAGAAGGCTTCCAAAGATGCTAAGCATAAATATTATTCTGAGATCATTACAAGTAATGAAAATAACCCTAAATTGCTATTTACGACTATAAATTATATTATTAATCCTTCTCAAAATAGGTATCCCGACCCTGATGTTTTGAATTGCGATGATTTTCTTAATTATTTTAATGGGAAGATCGTCGATTTGTAATGCGAAAATACAGCGATTGCCAAAAACTGTACAGCCAAGCCTACAATCGACCTGTAGTACAGAATGGAGAGAGTTTGCACTCACTACACTTCCAGCTCTAGTGAATATTAGGGCTGGGCAAAAAATATCAATTTCTCGATTTTAATCGATTCTCATTTTTACGAAACGATATCGATTCTTAAATCCCAAGAATCGATTAGTCATCCTGTTTTCAGTTGATGAATGAATGGAACATTGTTGCGCGCATCCAATCCAATAAATCACAGTAATCTTTGTGCTTTGTTATTATTGATATGAAACAAAGTCTCAGATTTCAAATTACGTCCATTTTCTTACGAAATTCAAAAACGTAATTACCGTTTTGGCGCTGTGGCGTGAGATCGCTCTGGCGCAGCTCAGCTCAAGAGAAGCAGCAGCGCGGAGCGCACGTGATCTTCTCTTCCGCCTTAATAATACCAGTTACAGCACGAAATAAACATGAATGAGCATCTGAAAGTGTGTTAAAAGATAGAGTACAACTTATCGAAGTCCGTATCATGTCACATGGAATCACTCAATCACTGTTTCAACCGTGGAAAGACGTTAGTAAACAATGTCATGTAACGTCACATTTACCTCAGAAAAACCATATCCAGTGACCATAAACTCGTTAGTCAGCTAGAAAAGTTTACTCTAGAGAGGAGCATTTTGTTAAATATATGCACCATATTACATTTTCATTATAATGTTTAATGTTCTTCAATATTTAATGCATGTTTGAATAAATCTGGAAAGTTTTTTATGACAGCCACCATTTAAATTTTTATATAATTTCATATAACTTTATTATTATAAAAATAAATAAAAGTGTATTTTAAGTGTTTGTATACAAATCAGTTAATTTTTACCTTCAATATTATAGTAGGCTAATGAAGCCTATAGGCTACAACTGACTCCCAGTTACAATAATAGTTAATTAATTAACAATACCCAGCTCTAGTGGATATAGTCGCACATCTCAAACCTTCTTCTTCTAAAGGCGATGTCATGCCTCCCCATCTTTTTAAGCAGATGTTTGACAGTTTAGCGACAGCTGTGCGGCACTTAATTTGGCAACAGATGATCCCAAAAATTTCAGACCGATATCGAATTAACCTTTCTTAGCCAAGGTTTTAGAAAAAGTGGTTTTTAAACACTTGAAAACTTATATTACATTGAATTCAATAGCAGAGCCTCTTTAATCAGGATTTAAGTCATGCTATAGCACTGAGACGGTGTTGGTCAAGGTACTAAATTACATTTTTCTATCATTGGACAACAGAGAAAATGTTATCTTGATATTACTGAATCTCAGTGCAGCTTTTGAAATGGTGGACCATGAGATTTTAATGAAACGGTTAGAATGCTGGGTTGGTTTGAAGGGTAATGTCCTGAAGTGGTTTAAAGGGGACATATCATGCTAAATCCACTTTTTTAGCCCTTAAATGCATTTTGTTGTATATTTGGAGTGTTTAGAAGTACAGAAAAGTTGAAATTATTCTCTTCAGGTGCTTCGTTGATATCTTTATATTCTGGTTTGGTCATATTTTTCAACCTGTTCCGATTTTTCTGTTCTCTATGACGTTTTTTGAACTATTACGTCACAGTATTTGCAGCGGAACTGCCAAATAAGGACATTGACTTCCGGCCCACCACTTCGAGCAATCCGCCATTTTTATTTCTCGCTGCAATTTTGTAGTCCAAGCTAAAGGATGCAGAAGATACGAGAGGGTAAGTTAAAATGTTCGGTTGTTGGATGTAGTAACCCACACGCTTCATTACACCGTCTAATGTAGATGAACTGCCGCGCTTGTGACAGGCCGCATGTTTAACTGAAAGAACGAGCAGAGAGAGAGACCCGGTCGCGCGCGCGCACATTCTCTCTCTCTCTTCAGAGCCAGGCGAAAGTGTAAACAAGACTTCACTGTCTCCAAACTAGACGCTGTCTTGCTCTCTCTCCCTCGCACATATTAATCAAAATAAATCGACACGGTGGTAAAAGGTCGGAAGACCAAAGTTTCATGTGTAAATACAGTAACACACCATTGCGATACATCCATATGAAGACGTTGTTCTGCAGGTTCGTCGTCTTTATTTTCATCTCGCTCCGGCTCCGACTCTGGCTCGAACATGTAAGGCTGGCTGGACAAGTCTTCCGTTGTTGACATTTTGTTAATAACGTGTGAATAAAACGTTTCTGTGCCGCTAGATAATCGTATCTCTGCTATCAAACTACAAAAATGGCCGAACGGGGTGGAGTTGAACCGAGTGTCACCTCTGCAACCTGGAGAGGGGGCGGGGTATGAAGTGTCTCAATTGTATTTAAAGAGACCGCACCAAAACGAGTTGCTCTCAGACGCACATCAGAAAAGGGGTAGGGTCCTGTGGAGCTATAATAATGAGGAATTCAGACCAAAGCATTGCAGTTCCGCTTTATATAGACTACAAATGTATGATTTATATGTAAAAAGGAATGATTTAAAAGCATGATATGTCTCCTTTAAATCTTACCTTACGGACAGATCTTTTTTAGTTAGCATGGGGAACTGCTTTTCATCAAAACTACGTCTTTCTTGGGGTGTCCCGCAAGGGTCTATCCTTGCTCAGTTACTTTTTTCGCTGTATATGTCACCTCTGGGGACCATATTTAGGAAACACAATGTATCATTTCATTGCTACGTGGATGATACTCAGATCTATGTCCCAGTGAGACAGTTAAATACAAATTCTATTGATGCTTTATGTCTACAGGACATTAGGGACTGGATGGCTGATTTTTTTTTTAAACTTAACAAAGATAAAACAGAAGTAATTGTGTTCGGCCCTGATAGCGATGATGTGAGACAATCTTTGAAGTCAACCCCTTTGTCTGGCTTTATGAAATCTAATGTGAAAAATGTGGGTTTTGTCTTAGATAGTAATCTAAAAATGATAAACTCAGTGGTGAGAACTATTTTATTTTATTTTTTTACGCCTTTTAGCTAAGACTAAACCATTCTTATCAGTCACAGATTTTGAGAAAGCAATTACAGCTTTGGTCTTTACTCGAATGGATTATTGTAACTCCCTTTTTTATGGAATTGAGTCGTGATCTCTAGCCCGCCTTCAGAAAGTCCAAAATGCAGCGGCTAGGATGATCAAGTCTGTTACTGTGACTCTGTTACACCGCTTTTGATCTCTTTGAAATGGCTGCCCGTACGCTTCCGAATTATGTACAAGATCCTTATTCTGGTTTTTAAGGCTATATCCAATATGCTGTCACTTATGCTCCACCTAGGTCCTTGAGATCGGAGAATCGATAGGCTAAAGTCAAACTGAACAGCTGTTCATATTGTGAACTGAAACACAAATATATCCGCTGTATTTTATTCTAATGCTACTGAGAAACAGCTGATTGAAGTTATGCAAATATGGGACAATGTGGCATTCCACTATTCCCGTGCAGTCACAGCCTGTTTTGATCCCATCAGAGGATGATGTCCCTTTTCCTTGCCCATCACTCCCCATTCCTCAACCCCATTGAGGAGTTTTCTCAGCCTGGAGATGGAAGGTTTTTGACCATTGTCCACAGGACCAAATGTCCCTCCTGGATGCAATGGATGCTGCATACCAAGACATCACAGCTGAACACCGCCAGGGTTTCCAAAAGATTATTCCCAAGATGCCTTGCCAGGCAAAATATCAGGTGTGACGTGGATGAGAACATGTGGCCAAACGTAGAAGATCGGGCCGATTAGAAGATGGCTTTTCTGTTTGTATATTTTGTATTTTGTAATACTGTAAATGGCAGCTATATTGCATATTTTTGTTATCTTGCAGAAATGCCATGTTGCAAATAAAGCCTTTACTGCAGCAATTCTGTCTTTGTCTTCTTTTTTTCATAAACCGTAATTCCATAAAGCTACTCTGAGAAGGGTTATTTATTTTTTTGTATTGAATTTCTGCAGCAAAGGAAACAAAATGCACACATTTACTAAACCCAAACAAAACAAAAATGTAGGGAGACTTCAAAAGAAACTGCAGTGCAAAACACAATCTATTATCAACACAATATAGTTGTCATGGTTAGCTTAGATAGGAAGACGAAGACAAACAGATTAAGATCAATACACATCTATTTTAATGAAAGTTCTCCAAGTGGACAGACAGGCAGGATAAACACAACCATACATAACGGAGATCGGACAAAGACAGAGTGAATGGGAGGAACTAAATAGCAAACACAGATGGTAATTAATAGGACACAGGTGATACAGATGAACTAATGATGGTCATGTGTGTGATGTGTTGTGTGATGCTGGCCAATAGTGAGCCTCCATTCTGACGTACGACCCAGAAGCGCTGCGCTGTTACACTACATGAACTCACTCAGAGTTCAAGTATTCTCGTCGCTTGATAAACTTAAGGTTGAGCCACTGTAGTCTTTTAGACTATTTTAACAATGTCTTTACTAACTTTTCTGGACTGGCAGATATTGATTACCTAGCAGCCTATGAAGGAGTGAGACAGCTCTCAGATTTCATCAAAAACATCTTAATTTGTGTTCCAAAGATGAACGAAAGTCTTATGGGGTTGGAACAACATGAGGGAGAGTAATTACTGACAGCATTTTCATTTTTGGGTGAACTAACCCTTTAATAACGGCATGGAGTCTGGGAACATCAGGCCCTGACGGAGGTGAACTCAAACGACGTCTGATTACTTTGAAGTTTCTTGGTGAAAAGGACGAGGCATGAAAGATTTAAGCCACAAAACCCGCCTGCAGACATGAGAGTCTGCACTTATCGTCAAAAACCTCTTTGTTGCAAAAGCATACGGATCTCTGAATATTAATCAAATCTGACATTTTACTTCAAATTCTCCCCAGACGAATAAATCAACAGACGTTTTTACAATGTATTTTTACTGTATTGAGATACTCGGTGAAACCGGCTGAAATCCCTTGCTTTAGCATCGGTTCTGTCTGATAATTCATTACACGGGGTTTGTACTGTATTTATGAACGAGCAGTGATGAGATGTCTGTGAGAAATCTATCGAGTGATTTAATTTGAGCTTAAAGCAATTACGCCGTCTGCCAAAAGACCTGAGGTGAAGCACAGATTTATTGGCCTGAAAACTGTGAATTCAGCAGCGTGTTGCACATCAGTCCACCTGGGGAGTTGCTTCTGCCTTTTTTGCCAACACAGAGAGACAGAGACTCATGATTCTGTACTATTCTGCATATAGTGTACATTTCACTACATTCACTCGTGCACAACTCTTTCTTCTGCTGGAGTCTGTAGTGTGTGAACTGATGCTGATGTTCTATATGCATGAAAACTTGGATGACCTTCTACATTTGCATTAATGTGCAGGCTATATCACAGTAAACTGCATGAGATATATCCCACAATGCAATGCACTCAACATGACCTTCCATTCCTGGTGTGATGAATGATATCAGTCGTGATTTTTAACTTCTCTCTTTTTTTTTTTTTTTGATGTTCAGACATTTTTGCTGAATAATCAGATTTGAAATGCTAAATAATTTTATTTATTTATTCCCTAGACCAGGGTTTCTCAAACTATGACTCACAAGGTGATGAAAAGCTAATAATTAATGTAATTAAATGTAAAATTAATATTATGTATATATATATATATATATATACATGGCTGTTGATTGGCCTGATGGGGGCGCTACAGCGGTCAAAAGTATGAAATGGCTCATAACTCCTAAACCTTTAGGTGTAGGCTCAAGTGTCTTGTGACACTATATTAGGGCTAAGAGAAATACACAAATATACTTTATTTTACCAATGCGAGGAAGACATTGAACGTTAGACAATTTGTAAAATATGTATAGGGTTGATTTAATTGGTTTCAGGCCCTAGTTGAATTTCTCTGTCTTTTTTGTATGTGGGACTTTTATGTTTGGTGGAGAAACATCCTGTAGTAGGCAAAATGGACTTTTATTTTGCCAGGAGAGCACCTAGGGGAAGGAAGGCCTTCTTTAAGAGAAATGGCCAAGCAAGTGGGGAGGAGGCATGTGAGTTGACCCTGTTTGAATCAAACGGATTGGTGGTTTTTTAGCCTTCTCCTTTGAAGTCGCTTATGGATTAATTACCCATCGAGATTCAAGAGAAGACTTGTTTTTTGGGGGGTGTTTTTGCTATTTCATCACGTTTGGAGGATTATTATTATTTTTCTTGGACATTTTGATTCGTTTGTTGGTGCTCAAGGACTAAGGATTCACACATAAGGACAATACTTCTCAAGCATGGACTAATTGATCAAGGACTCTCGGATAAGTGTCATTTTTTCTGATTTGACTATTGAGTTATCAATATACTTTGATGGTTAACCTGCTTCTGCCTATCTTTGTCTGATTACAAGTGTTGATATAGTTATTCCCCTTATTCATTAATGCCTTGTGAGTACCCTGAACTTTTAAGTGACTACTGGTTTATTTAAAGTGCAAGCCCAGTTTGAATCCTTGGCTCAAGGTGGACAAAATGCATGCCTTGCGTGACAATTTTGGATTTTGTGAAAAACCTACTTTTGCGCACTAGTTCTAAGCTTTTGGACCGATCGGAACCAAAACAGTGGCAAATGTTCTATATGTCAGTGGCCATATTTACAAAAACGGCTATAACTCATGAACGGACCTAGATATTTTCACCAAACTCGGGACACATGTGTATGAGCTCAACCTGAAAAAATTGCGACGATTGGCCACTTGGTGGCCAAATATAAAATATAAAAATG
Organism: Abramis brama; assembly: GCF_963993115.1. Taxonomy (NCBI): domain Eukaryota; kingdom Metazoa; phylum Chordata; class Actinopteri; order Cypriniformes; family Leuciscidae; genus Abramis; species Abramis brama. The sequence goes on from NC_139972.1 coordinate 4,163,329, forward strand.
TCTATAACCACCCAACCATTAGCACAGATGACTTGCAAATTGGCATGTGCTGTCTTTGTATGAGGTGCCATGATAGTCTATAAGGACATTGGCGTATCTCAAAAAACATGGCCGCCAATGAAATTTGAGTAGCTATCGGACAAGGTTACCAAAGGCTGATCAGAACGAAACTCAGTGAGCATGTTCGACTCATGGCCTGAGTTCTGTGGGAATTTTGAAAGAAATCGGCCACTAGTTGGCGCTAACGATTTTTACGGCTCTGTAATCACGTGGTGTTACACACATCCACACAATATTCATATAATTTGATAGATCTCCTCATACTGAACAACTTTGCCTCAAGATCCACTGCTGTCAATCAAACCGTTCATTAAATATTTGCGAATATGTTAAAAACCTACTTTTGCGCACTAGTCCTAGGTTTTTCGCCCGATCGGAACCAAACCAATGCAGTACAATGCAGACTCTCTAGATCAATAATTATCAATTGAAATTTTGCATTTGGTTGGCTATTTAGAAAATGGGCATGGAAAAATACACTCAAAAGCTTATAAATCCTAAACGAAAACTCAGAACTTCACAAAAATTGGTGAGCATATATAACATTCTAAAGAATCATGCAAAATTATATGGAGATCGGAGCATAGGTGGCGCTATAACTTTCAAAAAGCTTTGAAAAACATTTATTTCCTATGTTAAATTGCCTGTATTGGCTGTAAATTGACTTTTCCATCTATGATGTCAGTGGTTAAATTCTTGCTAATTAAAACTTAAAGGAACATGATGACTTTTTGGGACTTTAGCTTATTCACCATATCCCCCAGAGTTAGATAAGTCCAAACATACCCTTTTCATCTCCATGCGTGCCGTAACTCTGTCTGATGCACCCACCGCTAGCCTAGCTTAGCACAAATACTGGAGGTAAAAGGCTCCAGCTAGAATACTGCTCCCAATAAGTGACACAATAACGGCAAAATTTTCCTATTTACATGTTGTGATTTGTATAGTCACAGCGTGTACAAATAACAAGGTCACATGAGACACAGCCATCTACTAATCGTATACATACTGGGAACTATATTCTCAGAAGGCAAAGCACTGCTACTTGGGCGTAGTGATTTGCTCGCAGCACCTGAGAAGCCCCGTGGTGAGGAGCAGAGAGTTCGCTCAGAGTTAGAGTAAATCACTCCACAGAAATAGCAGTGCTTTGAAAAGTGATAAATGCATCGGTAAAACTTGAAAAGACACTTCAGAAAATGGAGAAGCGCCAAATTGCAATCTCCTCCTCATCGGAAAGGGATAAAGGTATCCTTGTAACAGACACTCCTTGTTCTGAGTCCCGGCCTGCAAGGGTGAGACTGTAACAGATCAACCACGTTCTGAGCATAGACTGTAAAAAAATATGGACGTAGTGTCCGTGACGTCACCCGTAGGTTTCTGAAGAGCATTTTTGAAGCCCGAAGTGGGCGGAGCCGGCCGTCGCCATATTGGCAGCGTCACTCCCGAATAAACGAAAATGGGCAAAGAGGCGGATTAGCTGAGGTGACGTGACGCTAACAGACAGCAGACAAACGGCTAATAGTGAAGCAGCGGCAATCCACCTGTCACTCAAGTATATAAAGGATATAAAGCCTTAAACAGAACTTTAAGGCTTTATATCATTTAAATGAATGAGTTTTAAAAAAAAATGCACCCCCCTCACAGTCATTATGAAGGGCAAAATTAGCTTTATAGATCAAAACCACTTTTGCACCAGGCTGTAAACATTTTTTTCTGCTGTAAAGTTGGCCATTTTAACAAGGGAGTCTATGGGATTGACTCTCTTTTGCAGCCTGTCTCTAGTGGCCATTTGATGAACTGCAGTTAAAGTCACTTCTGTGTTGGTTTCAAGAGAGAGACTCAAATGTTGCCGCTTTATTCTGAGCCTGCGGCCCGTTACAGGGAAGGCAAGAACAGATACAAGTTCTGAGTCTCCTGTTCGTCCAGTGAGACATTAACAGATACACTAATGTTCCAGGGAAGGCAGCAAAAGATACATTGATCTACAACAACAGATTCCATGATCTGAGTCTTCATCTTGTGAGGCAGAAACAGATTCGACCAATGTCTGAGCCTCCAGTCTGTGAGGAAAGAGACAATGACGTTCAGAGTCTTCGTCCCGCGAGACGATCACAGATACAGCACGTCCCGAGTCTCCATGCCAGAGAGACAAAAGCGGATCGACCGAGTCTCTGGCCCAGAAAGGCAGAAGACACTCTGTTATGAGCCTGAGTCAATTGTTCAATTCTGTCCTGTATATATTGTCTCTGTGTATGTGCATGTTTGTGTTACAGGTGGACGGTTTCTTGATAATTTGTTGGAGTCTGCGATTGGTTCTTCTCCACACCTGATTCAGATATAAGGCCGCACCAAACACTCAACCTCGGCTATTATCATGCCATATTGTGATTGATTGTTGACTGCTTTTGCTATTACTTATTGTCGTCGTTTTGTCTAGCCTAGAGTTTCGTACCAAAGAGATTGTGAGTGATTGTTTGAGATTTTGATTGTGATTTTGGACCTGTGATTAATCTTGTTAACTTGACCCACACCTGATTGACTATGATTTTGGATTCTGATTTTGTATGTGTTTGCTACAAACTTGTATATATCTTCTGTAAATGTTCTTGTATTTTTGTCAAATTAAGGGAGGTTGACACCATTTTATTTTATATATCTATCTTTTCACATTGTTTTTGATTGAGGGAGGATGGTACGTTTAAATTGTATTTTGTTTTCTTTATTTTTGTGTTATGAATTGTAGAGGTAAAAAAAAAAAAGATTGTTTTGGTTTGTTATTTTGGCCTTGTCTGCCTCTGACACTAAACCCTTTTCAAAATAAAATGGTAACACTTTACAATAAGGTTCATTAGTTAACATTAGTTAACTCCATTAGTTAACATGAACTAAGAATTAACAATACTTCTTCAGCATTTATTAATCTTAGTTAATATTAATCTCAACATTTAGTAATATGTTATTAAAATCAAAGGTTGTATTTGTTAACATTAGTTAATGCGTTGTGAACTAACATGAACAAACAATGAACAGCTGGATTTGTATTAACTAACATTAACAAAGATTAATGTATACTGTAACAAATGTATTGCTCATTGTTATAGTTCATACATTAACTAATGTTAACTAATGAACCTTATTGTAAAGTGTTACCAGTAAAACAATAATTTTGTGGCATCTCTCTGGTAGTGAGATAGCCTTTCAAGCCAGACCCACATCAAGATGTTGGGTCTGGGAACACACCATTGGCAGGACTCAATCCGTGGGGCGGGATAAACGGTTGTCTTTCACATTCCCTCTGCCAGAATAGGATAGCGCTACAACCAACCAGAGCGTTTTCCAACCAGCGGAGCTAGTTGATAGATTAAACTTTTGCTGTATCCGGTCAGCAAAACTACGAACACATCTTCCTTTTTAAGAATGACTTCAGTGCCGTTCTTTGTTCTTTTCTCAAAGAAAAGCTTAACTCCAAGTCTTCCAGAGTCACAGCCAAAGCCGTTTCGAAAGACCGATGTTCGCCAGCAGCAACTCTTCTTTGTTTTCAAGTATCAGGGAATTCATGCAGGAACCGTCACAACTCTGCCGTCATTATGTTAATACACGTTGTGATTGGCCTGACTAGAGTTTGGTTTTTCCAGCTCGCAAGCCAACAGCGAGTTGCTAGACGACAATCTAGATGCACCCTAGCGGCAGCAAATTTTATTTTGCAGCCGCTAGGGTGCATCTAGATTTCTAGGCTAGTAGTGAGACTCTTTCTTCCTTTTCCTGTTACGACTGACCCCTTGCGGTCGTAACACACAGAGCCATTTGCAAAAGGTTTAAGCTCAGGAGAGCAATCCATCACTTCAAGGTTCCTTCATCTGCATGTTCCAGATTGTTAAGGACAGGCTCAAATTGTAGGCTCATAACATCACAACATTTATTTCCATCAAGAGGTGCATCACTTTTTGGTCAAGATCTTGTATTGTCAATGCAAGAGTCCAGCACTCTGTAAAGTCTCCTCCAGCACATCCCAAAGACTTTCAATGAATTTAAGGACTCAGAGGAGCCGATTCATGTGTGAAAATGATTCTTCATGCTCCTCACAACCATTCTTTCACCATTTGAGCATGATGAATCTTGACATTGTCCTCCAGGAATATGACCATGATGTGTCTTCCTACTGTGGTAGATTTTTCTTATGTACCTGGAACCTAATTACCTGGGGCGTCTCCAATCGACACCCAAGCGTCTACAGTCGACACTTAATATCTATATCTGGGGCGTCTCCAATCGACACCCAAGCGTCCACACTTAATAATATCTTTATACTCTAGCTCTGCGTCTACAGTTGACAACTGGCTTTGAGTTTGCAATGCCTAACTTGTTCCCCTAACTAACTTGCTGCACAGTAATAATAACCGACAAACTTCAGACAATGCCTTAGAATATGCTTTAATCACGGCCAGAGGATCTCAGACAAATTTCAGAGAGAATCCCCCCAGCAAAAGGAATACAACAGTTTTGATAGAGTAGGAACATGGCGAAAATGACATGATACATTACATAATTTTCCTACAATTTGATTGGTTCTTCATAGGCAAACCCTTCTGTTACTAGGTAGAAGCAAACTCACAAGTTTTCAAACCTAGACATCTGTCTAGTTTAATTTCCCCTATTTGTTATTTATACACTCACACACTCAAAGTCACAAGTTTTCAAGCAAAGGGTTTGGAAACATTTAAGATTCAAAAGCATATGAATGTTGTTCCTGCAAGAAAAATAAATGTTAGTTATGATTAATTAAAAAATCCCTCATACTACATAAGAAATAAAAAGCTACACACTCCATCAATTGGGTTAGAAGAACTGTTGCCAAACATATAACATGCTAGAAACATAATAATCACTGCAATAATGATCCAATCGTAGACTCTTAAGCATTTGCGTGTTTAAATCCAAACAGCGACTTTTTAGGCTGGGCAGTGTATAATATTTTTTGCATGCCAAACTGACATCAGAGAACCATGTTGAAAAAAGAGGGTCAAATGGGGTTCAGCTGACAAAAAAGTTTGGGAATCATGCACTCACTCACGCAGTGTGATGAGGACATGTTGAACTTTTATTGTGGAATAATGGGAGTTATGCGCACGGTTTCGTTCACTATTCTCAAAATCAGATCGGACATGTACTTTACACACGAATACACACACTAACAAACTGTTTTTCCGTCTGCCAGCATCACAGAAAATGTTAACCACCGTGAGTCCTGGTGCAACACACACCGCAGGTTCTGAGAGACACACACATATTCAGTGACACACATTAGTTATGCAGTGTCCTTTCGCCCACTGCTTTACGCTCAGATAGACATTACACACACTCTCGCTCGAGGGCCTGATGTCCACATCCCACTCCAACAAACAGGCTGAACAACAAGAGTGTCACGCACATATTCATCCAGCAGGAGAGACGGAGAGAGAAGCGGATGAGTTTGGACAGACTGTGAGTGTATAAATGTGCAACACTTCATCGGTCAGTGAGCAGTAGACTAGACAGATTTCAGAAAAATGTATAAGAAGTGAGGAGCATTTATGGGTACAAGTCGGGAACCGGCCTACCTTACATATTTCAAAGGTGCTGAGTCCAAAAAAAATGGTACCCAAGCGAAATTGAGTTTTTTACCTTCTAATTTGCATATCAAAATGGCCGCCAAATTGTCTATCTTGCTCAGTCGTTGGACCATTTTCCCCTAGTTTTTTTGTAAGTAGGCAATCAAGAAGAGGAAATTAAGTTTCTAGATCGATAGTCAAGGGTCAGAGCAAAGATATAATGGAGGCTCACTGCCTTTTTTATGTATATATATATGCAAAATACCAACTTTTAAGGTGAAATTAAGCATTATTTGTGTAATTTTTTTAAGGCCGACATACATATTCAATCAATATCACTCTTAAATGTTGTTCCCAGTGTATATATGATATGTGATGTATTCCATATTACATAATAACTAAGAAAAACACCATTGCAAGTTGTCTGAGAATTCATTTTTTTAATGCAAATTAAGCATTTGTTCTCTAAATTCTAAGACGGGAAAAACCCAGGTGAATAGGGAAAAATATTCAAAAAGAGACCACCATGAAACTTCCCAAGTTGAATATTTAGATCAGGACATAGCATGGTCAGTCCCATCTCTGAGGACCCTTTGCCTGAGGTGAATGTAACAGCAAAGAGGATCATAACAGTTTCACACGCTTTGGTAAATTTCCTGTTTTTTTGGGTTTTTTTAGACAAACAATGTCAATATTCCTTAGTTATTGATTGAACTTGTTGAACCTATTTATCCAAAATGATACTTTTTCAACCATAGTGGGTCAAAATTTAGGGCCATATGATTTCCGCGATCACGGAATCGCGGACGGAATTGCAGACGTGGAACATAGTTTTAACACAGAATTTCACAGAATTATACATATTTGGAATGGAGTACCGGTACTCACTAACGTTTATAGGCTCGGCTGCTTTCAGACGCTTCTGTGTCTCTGAATGGCGCATATGCGCGGCATTCAGTGAGAAAAATTATCCTTAATTTTTCAGCCAAAAAATTATCCTTAATTTTGTAGCCAAAAAATTATCCTTAATTTTGTATTTATTGTCAACGCAGTGCGGCAGCCAGCAGACCATAGCAGGCTGTATAAGCGTGCTCATTGGCTGCCCTGCGGCAACTGCAGCAGCCTACCAGTGAGCCCTGCGTGACGTCGCGCCCTCCATGCGCCTCAGCCCGCCAGAATGGGTGTGGCTAGCATGTATAAAAGAGGGGCTCACAGGCTGAAATTCTGGTTTTCATAGTACATAAGCACATCATAGGGAGAATATAGAGCGGCTTCGCCGGTCTATGTATAGAGAGTATAACCCCTAGCGCAGCTGAGCGGAGAATAGGCGGCCAGCAACGCGGGCCAGCACCAGTGCACAAGCGCGTGATGGGGAAAATACAGAGCAGCTCCGCCGGCCTGTATATAGAGAATCTCATCCCTTAGTGCAGCTCACCAGAAAAGCTAGTAGTACACAAAAGTAGTCTGCACATGAACGACTGGGCAGAACATACATATCACTTAAACTGATAACAGTTTAGCCTGCAAGGCGGGAACTTCCAGGTTATAAAATCTCACGAATGTAGAGGGGGAGGCCCAGCCTGCTGCCATACAAATGTCGTGAATAGAAATCCCGCTGGACCAAGCCCACGATGAGGCCATGCCTCTAGTGGAATGGGCTCTGATGCCCAAAGGGCACTGCAGGTGTTTGGACGCATAAGCTGCTGCAATAGCGTCCACTATCCATCTGGACAGGCTCTGTTTCGAGGCGGCGAGACCCCTGGTGCGCCCACCAAATTAAACAAAGAGCTGCTCAGAACGCCTAAAGGCGGCGGAGCGTGTGATGTAAACTCTCAGCGCCCTGACGGGGCATAAGAGGTTATCACTGTCCTCACTATCGGATGCTGGCAGAGCCGACAGGGAGATGATCTGCGCCCTAATGGGAGTGCCAATCGCTTTGGGGATGTACCCGTGTCTCGGTTTGAGGATGACTTTGGAGTCATTTGGTCTGAACTCGAGACATGCGGGGCTAACAGACAGTGCATGTAGATCCCCCACGCGTTTTACTGACGACAGACCTGTCAGAAAACAGTTTTGAGCGAAAGGTATTTCAGATCCACAGATTCTAGCGGTTCAAAGGGAAACGCTTTCAGGGCCTCTAGGACCAGAGAAAGATCCCAAATAGGAACCGAGGGGGGCCGCGGGGGGTTCATCCTCCTGGCTCCTCTAAGGAAGCGGATGATAAGCTCACTCCTTCCTATTGCACGGCTGCGCGTCGTCTCCGCGAACGCTGCAATAGCTGCAACGTACACTTTGAGCGTGGAGGGGGACCCGCCCTTGTCCAACAGCTCTTGTAGGAAGGAGAGCACCCGTGAAACCCCACATGTGTGTGGATCCAGACTCTTAGTAGCGCACCATTTAGAGAACACTGACCATTTAGACGCGTAGAGCCTTCTCGTGGAAGGAGCTCTAGACTGCGTGATCGTGTTTACATGCGTACATGCAGGAACACGTGATCGTGTTGATTATCCACGCATGCAGAGACAGCGCTCTGGATGGGGATGCCAGATTGATCCACCGGCTTGAGAGAGAAGATCTTTCCTCACCGGGATCGGCCATGGGGCTGAGTGCGACAGCCTAACTAGCTCTGGGTACCAGATTTGGTTCTCCCATCGCGGGGCTATGAGGAGCACTGAGTGGCGCGTTTCCCTGATCCTCTTGATTACCTGTGGTAACAGCGAGATCGGAGGGAAAGCATACAGCATACAGCGGGCGGCTGGGCCAGGTTTGGGCCAGCGAGTCCTCGCTCTTTGAGAAAAACGTTGGGCAGTGAGCGTTGTCATTTGACGCAAAAAGGCCGTCTTCCGCCCTGCCGAACAGGCGCCACAGTAGCTGGACTGTCTGGACCATTCTCCCGGGGGAATGTTGTCTCTGGACAGTCTGTCTGGGCCGACATTCAGGTGGCCCGGCACGTGCGCGGCTCCCAGCGAGCGCAACGAGCGATGAGCCCACACGAGAAGGCGTTCTGTCAGTTTGCAGAGATTCCTGGATCTGACACTGCCCTGTTGGTTCACGTAGGACACCACGGACATGTTGTCTGAGCGGACTAGCACATGGTGGTCCCGTATATGTGGGAGGAAGCACTTGAACGCGTTCTCGACCGCTATCATCTCCAAACAGTTTATGTGGAGGCATTTCTCCTGGTCTGACCACAGGCCAAAGACCGGTTTGCCCTCGAAAAGAGCGCCCCAACCTAAGTTGGATGCGTCCGTCGAGATAACTTTTCGGTGCGAGACTGCTCCCATTGTCACTCCCCGCTGGTTCCAGTCGGCTGCTAACCAGGGTCTCAGTGCTGAAATGCAGCTCTGAGTCACTCTGATTCGTATGCCGCTGGACGCCCAGGCTCGGTGAGGTACTCTAGTGTTCAACCAGCGTTGTAGCGGGCGCATACGCAGTAGACCCAGCTGAAGCACTGCTGCAGCTGATGCCATACAACCCAGCATCCTCTGAAATGTTTTTAGAGGTGCGGCGCTGCCCAACTGGAAAGACGCGGCCAGGCGTCGGATACGGCGCGCGCGTTGTGTCGACAGCCGGGCCGTCATTGCCACAGAGTCCAGTTCCAAACCCAGAAAAGAGGTTGACTGACTGGGCAGTAATGAGCTCTTGGTCCAGTTGACTGTGAGACCCAGGCTTTCCAGGTGGCTGAGAAGCACTGTTCTGTGAGAGATAAGTTCTTCCTCTGACTGTGCTAGAATCAGCCAATCATCCCTGACCTCTCAGGGGAGCGAGAGCCATGTCCATGCACTTCGTGAATGTACGGGGTGCTAAAGACAGGCGAACGGCAGGACGGTGTACTGATATACTGATATACTGATATATTGAATCTCAAGAATGGCCTGTGACGGGGTATTATCTGGATCTGAAAGTAAGCATCTTTCAGATCGAGGGGAAATAAACCAGTCCCTCGGGCAAATCTGCGCGAGGATCTGTCTGGTTGTGAGCATTTTGAACGGTCTTTTCATAAGAGCTTTGTTCAAATATCTCACATCTAAAATCGGTCTGAGAGCTCCGTCCTTCTTGGGCACGAGGAAGTAACGGCTGTAAAAGCCTGACTCGCTCAGAGAAGGGGGTACCGGTTCTATGGCCCCTTTGCACAGAAGTTTCGCTATTCCTGCACGAAGTAGGTGTGCTACTTCCCCATTCACTCTCGTCTCGGTTTGTGCTCGAAAGCGCGGGGGACGGTGAGCGAACTGCAATGAATAGCCCTCTCTTACTGTGCTCAGCACCCATTCTGACACAACTGGAATAGCTTCCCACACTTTCGCATGTACAGCTAGGGGCAGAATGGCCTCCGGGCTCTGATTGCCGCATTCCGCGGGCTCGAGAACCTGATTCGGAGGCGCAGGCACAGTGCGCGCGCTCTCGGTGCTTGAATACGGCGGCTCGCAGACAGCGATGGCTGGCCGTTTTACGCACAATGTCCCGGAGGAAGTTTCATGGTGTTTTTTTCCCTATTCACCTGGGTTTTTCCCATCTTAGAATTTAGAGAACAAATGCTTAATTTGCATTAAAAAATGAAATCTCAGACAACTTGCAATGGTGTTTTTCTTAGTTGGAATACATCACATATCATATATACACTGGGAACATTTAAGAGTGATATTGATTGAATATGTATGTCGGCCTTGACACAAATAATGCTTAATTTCACCTTAAAAGTTGGTATTTTGCATATATATATATACACATAAAAAAGGCAGTGAGCCTCCATTATATCTTTGCTCTGACCCTTGACTATCGATCTAGAAACTTAATTTCCTCATCTTGATTGCCTACTTACAAAAAAAACTAGGGGAAAATGGTCCAATGACTGAGCAAGATAGGCAATTTGGCGGCCATTTTGATATGCAAATTAGAAGGTAAAAAGCTCACAATTTCGCTTGGGTACCAGTTTTTTTTGGATTCAGCACCCTTGAAATATGTAAAGTAGGCCGGTTCCCGACTTGTACCCATAAATGCTCCTCACTTTCACTTTTTGGGTACATCCCATCTAGACTACAGTGAAATACAGCAGCATCGCTTTACTTTCACTTTACCGGGTTTATGTGTTCGTACTGTGTGGAAAGAAACTGCAGACTTTATAGACAGACTCTCACTCAGGAGTTTCATTTCAGATCAATAAGCCAATTGAAGAGGTATGATTTTTTTCTTTCTTTCTTTCTTTTTTTCTACCACGGTTAACTGCCTACAGTTTACCTAGGGTAAAGTCATTCAAAAAGCTTGTTGCTTTTATAAAATGATCATCGATAAGTTAAAGCAAAAGTTGTGAAAAATATATTAAGACTTATTTTTATGTTTTCAGATTATATTTTCAATTGTTCTTTTTCTTGTTTATTTTTTTATGCACAGATTTAAAGAGGTTCATATATTTAAAAGGCATAACTTCTTTAAATACTTTAAAAATGTAGAAACATTTTTAATATTTTTAATATAATATAATGATATATTACATTTATATGTACTATTTAAATAATTAGAGATCATACATCTAGAATATATTTAGGTATTTTATATTATATATTTTTTTTACCCCATTGGCATTTTTTTCCTTTTTGTCAAATTATTTTAATCATATTTAATTGTTCACACCAAGAACGATAACTATAACGATATCGTCTATAATAGACGTTCTGATCATTCTAAGTACGATGTTTTGTCGTCTGTCACTTTAAATATGCTCAAGCTCTTTAAAGCAGGATGGATTTTATTGGCTGTTATGAAGTCCCAATTCTGAGGAAAAAAAGACTTGACTGTTTTTTTTTTTTTTATCTGAACTGCAACTATATATCACGCAATTGTGAGAGAAAAAAAGGTCAGAATTGTGAGAGAAAAAGTCGCAATTACATTTATTTTTTTTACTCAGTGGCGGAAACAAGCTTCCATTCGTTACTCTGTTGTTATCATTATAGTGGACTCCTATTCTTTTATAAATAGAATGATTTTAAGAACTATGTCTTTATCATAATAGTTATCGCCCTTGGTGTAAACGGGCTTTTACAGAGGTTTAAACCTTTAAAAATACAAAGAATAGATCATAAAAAGATATATTTTCTGAAACATGTCTCAATGTCTTATGTAAATTTGCTTCGAAATGAAGTTTATCTTTTTGTTTTGAATAATGTTTTCTTCTGTTGTAATGTACTTTTTAGCGCAATTTCCCCCCGAAATTGCGCTTGTTAACTCATGATTTCTGTTCTGTGCGTCTGTGCGCACCAATCTTGCACTTCTATCTACTCCTCAACCAGACCACCTAGAGACTTCGGGTTTTCGGCATTATGTTAAGGAAGGTCTAATCTCGGGAACGCACAAAAAAAATCCAGGAAAAGATTTACTATATCTTAGTGTTGTGATCCCATAAGGTGAGAAAATTGCGCTAAAACACTCACCGAGTTTTTATTACTTGTTTCCTCATGCACTGGGACGAGAACCTCAGCTGTGTTGTTGCAGGCGATGGGTTCAGACAGCAGCATATGGATGTGTTTATCTGTGCGTGTGTGGATGATGCTGGTACCTGGAGTGAAGTGGTTCAGAAGCAGATTGACTTTAGTGCTGACACACGTAATGACACACAGGAGTGCAGAGCATTGCTGTCTCTCATTCTGGACAGCTTGTGTGTAGACAGAAAAGTTTCACAAGAGTTTAGTAGCAGGACACCAAACTTTGAAAAAACTTTTTTTTACAGTATAGAGCAGAAACAGCACAAACAAAAACAAAGCAATACGTTCAAACATTAGATATGTGTGCATAAAATAAATTTGCAAATAGTTCAAAAACTCTGCTTGAGGTAGAGCATTAAAAATAGAAAAGAAACATGATGAGGTGCTGTGATTCGCCTGACGTTTCCAGTTTTAATAGGAACATCTCTTCGTTACATCATGCCACATGCGTTAAACAGTTTTTGATTGATGCAAGCACACAGGTTTTTATGTTTTCATCATCTAGGTTACATTTGTGCCATAGGCATATATTTACGTGGATCACTCTGACTAAGCGTTTGACAGATGGGAGTTGAATGAATCTAAAATTTGCTTGGCTGAACTTTTTTTGTAAATGAAAAAAAATAAAAAATAATTTCTTTAGCTGTATTGTATTTAGTGATTTAGCCGCTGCTGACTAAAGGGAAGAAGGCTAATGCTTAATGTAATAAAATGTAAAGCTTTGAATGATACGTCGAAATTTTGGCAAACTGGAAATGAATTTTCAGGTCCACGTAAAACTAAATTGGAGGGCCAAAATCAGTGACTATGTTGTTTGTTATTAATAAATGTTATTTCTGGTTTCGGGTTTTTGGCTAAAGAAAACTTCCATGCATCACTACTAGTCAAAGAAATGTTTAGGAAATGAGTAATGTTATTTTCACTACATTTTTAGACTTGCTTCCAAGTAATGACATTTTCTCAACACCAACATTTTGAAAAAGCTCGAGGTTGTTTGACTCATTGCTTTAATTGCTGGTTTGTTTTAAAAAATATATATTTCAAGGTCTCCTGCCTCTTTACAGTCTGTCCTTAACAACTTTAAAATAAAACCTACACCCTTGAATCATTTTAATTAATGTTGTATGCCTTTAATAAGCCAAGTGTCTGTGTGCATGTTAGACTTTAACAATCCTTTAAAGTGCCCCTGTTATGCTATTTTAAATGTTCCTAATTTTGTTTTGGAGTCTCCTACAACAGGTTCACATGCATCCAAGGTATATATATATATATATATATATATATATATATAATAAACATTTTAATTATCTCATAATGTATATTGCACATCAGCTCTTTTCTCAGTGTCTGAAATGATTTGTTCGAAGATTCAGTCTTTCTAAACCCCGCCTCTCTGAGAGCTGCTCTGCTCTGATTGGTCAGAAAGCAAACGCTCATGATCATATCTGAATCTCAGCAATTGACACACAGTGATACGAACAGTGACGATGGCGTGGGTTTTACCGTATCAATCTCATCAAAGTGGATTTGCTTTGTCAGCAGAAAACAGCGTCTTCTCCACATGAACAACACGAACCAAACTCTTCCAGTCTCAGATAAACTACAGTGTTTGAGGGCGGAGCAAAGAGACGCTGTTCAGCCAATCAAGACCACAGGCTGGCATTATGCAAATAAGTTACAAACCAGGAGGAAATGTTCAGCTGGAAGTGAGACTGGAATTACTGACGACTCGTTTCAGTTCAGAATCACTTCCTTTCTTTTAGGAGACAAAAACTCCATGTATCTGCACTTTGATCTTTGAAACTTTGCAGACCTTTTACAGTCACAGACAGTTCTAGTACAAACTGCTAAAAGAGAATTTCTGGAAAAGCATAATGGGGCACTTTAAGAGATTGTGAAAATGGTTTTGCTTGTCGGGTTTAAGTATAATGTCCTGCAGTGCCAGTCGTGATGTCCTCATATAACCGTGGACAAGAGTGTGGTTTTCAGTCAGGAATTGAGCTCAGACAGTGTCTGGAGGGTTTGATCTATGTTACGATGCTTCATAATTGGGCAGGAGGGTCTGAAAAACACCATTAAGAAGATCAGGAGAAACGAATCTCGCCGCCGGGTTTCATTTCCAATCTTGATTGAACGTTTTTTCCCTCTCTCTCTTCAATTCTCATCTTTCCGGCATCTTTCTGTCTTCATCTTTTCACTGATAACAACAAAACCGGTGCAAAAGGTTAGATCTTCTCAGAGTTTAACTCAAAAAGACGTGACTCACTAAAGTTTTAACTCTTACCTTGAGGGGACGCAGACAATCCGATGTGATATTACCGTTAATGTCAGAGACACAAAGAAAAAAACAATAACTTTTTGTATTATTTCCTACTTATGATAAAAATATCAAGTGAATGAATTACTGTAAACACAGTGTGACATTTATAATAGCCTTCATTTCTTTCTCAATCCCACATGATTTCTGCAAAGTAGACAAGAGAATGTAACCGAAGGAAGTTCGATTTATTTGAGATTTGCTTCTCATGAATCTTCATTACAACAACATTATATAATCTCTGTTTTAAGGGTTTTGGTGAAAGAATGGTTTGGTAACACTTTGTTTAAAGCTTTTATATAAATAATGCATTCTAAAAGTATTTTTAATGCATTACTTATGCCTTATAATGAATTGTATGATCTCATGAATAATTGGTATAATACATTATAATGCTTATTTATTAATTGAACACACCTTTAGAAAGTATAATGCATTAAAACACATGACAAACAATCAGTTTCAATTGGTACAAGAATCTGTGAATATTATAATGCATACTCTGGTTACAATTATTTATGTTAAGATATTATGAATTATATGTACATTGTGAATTATTTTTATAATGCATGATACAGAAAGGCTTTAAGTAAAAGCGATAGGTTTAGTGTGAAAATCTTTTGTACAATGTAAAATCGTAAATATTTTGTTAAATGTCAAATACAATAAACTGAACGGTGAACTATACTCATACATTTATACATTTAAAGGTGCACTCAGTCATTTTGTCATCATTAGATAAAAATATAAATAGTACATTATAAATAGTACATTTGAAAAATCTGTTAAAATGATCAAAAACGCACAGATCCCCTTTTATTGGTCACTTTTGCTCACGTAAATCACGACTGATGGCAAACCGAGAGGTTCAGACATTTACATTTATTCATTAATCCAGAGCGTCTTGCAAATGAAATCAAATATTGACCAGCACAATATAAAGACTAAATTACAGATTGCACCTTTAAAATGACAGGCTAGAAATGTTGTTTATCAAAGTGATGTTAATTACAGATGCTTGTGTTGTGAATGTGAAGATATTTAGTCTTTACTGAATCATTTTGAGTGTAGCTTGAGTGCATCATCTGTATAATACATGCACACTGAAAATCATCATCTTAAAGGGGTCATGACATGAGAAATCCAGTTTAAAGGGATACTTCAGCATTTAGCATTAAGCTTTGTATCTGTAGAAAACCTGTAGTATTTTCGAATTACCGTGCTTCCCTCCCTCATATCCCCCTGAGACGAGAGATTTATGTATTTTTTGTCTGGAAAAAATCCTTCGATGACGCAAAAATCGTCATTTTGCGTCATCGGAGGATTTTTTGGCCAGAGGCGAGAAACATCCCGGACATTTTGGGCGATCTCGAAATAAATAAAATAAAATAAACTCGTCACGGAGACTCATCATAAACAGCGTCTTTTAAGTTTCGAGTCAACTAGTAGCCTAGCCTAGTTGTTAAACTGCGCGCTCTTACCGGAAGGCTTTGGCTTGGGAGTGGCCTCCTAGGGCAGCGAAGCAAGTGCATTCTGGGAGTTGTTGTCTTTCATCCACATGAGCCAAAAATACATTTTCGGGCTTTTCTCAGTCTAGAAGGCTCCAACTTCTAAAATAATTTCACATTTCTACAACATAAATGACCCGTTTTAAATATACATTCATCTTTCCAGCGGTGAAGTATCCCTTTAAACAGCTGGTTTGAGTCTCTGTACAGACTTCAGAAGATCCCAGCGTCTGAAACAAGTGGATCATTTAATTTAATGGCGTCCCGGATCGCGTCGGAGGATTATATGTTTGTTCGGAGCAGATTGTTTTGTAATCGAGGCACAGTGTAATGGAGAAGTTTAAGAAGTGCAAAAACTTTATTAACATTAAAAGTGAACCTCAAGGAACATATTAAAATATTTTTTTTTTAAATCGGGGTCATAACCCCTTTAATATTGTATACAATTTGACTTCTTGAGTATGATTGTCTGTTTTGAACATCGATATTTTTAACAAGACAAAAATACTTAATGATTTTTCTTTCAGTTTATCACAGATGCTGATGAACAGACTGTGACCCATATCAGCTGAGACAGAACACAGAGCTTTCTTACACACACACACACACACACACACACACACACACACTAGCCAATCTGCTGCTGTAAAGCCCTGCTGATTCTTGCTGCTGATATAAAATGCTGCAATTATGCCAGAACTTTCTAGAGGGGCTTCAGATCAAAGAAATACAATTTTAATTTTACATGCTTGCGCCCTCTCTCTCTCTCTCTCTCTCTCTCTCTCTCTCTCTCTATCTATCTCTATATCTGTCTCTCTCATACAGTACATTTTCATGCCTACATACAGTATATATTGGATTAAATATTCACTTTTTAAAGATGTAAATCATATTAGTTTTCTTTCTATTAGAATATTACTGTAATCATATTGTTATCACAGTGAAGTGAATCATTTCTCTTCTTTGGCTTGAGCAGATGTTCATAAGACCTGATTTATTAAAATTTATTTTAAAATATTCCAGCTCTTTCTTTATGTTTTCTAGGGAATATTGGTTTAACAATATATAAGACATAAAACATTCCACAAATGTTTGGTGTTTTGCTCATAAACATTCTGACAAAAAATGTTGTAATTCATTCTAATGTAGAAACGTTTCTTATTTTAAAGCAATATGAGCTCCATATTCACTATATCTTACTATATGAGCCATAAAACCCTGATGTATCAAAACATGATGCACATATGCACACTTTAAAGATTAAAAAGTTGAAAAGTAACATCCCTACAGATTCATACTCTCCAACAAAACTTTCTCACTCAGGATTTTTTTTTTTTACATTTACATTGCATTTATTCATTTAGCCGACGTTTTACCCAAAGTGACGCAATAATCAGACGCAGTTAATAAATGAGGGATTGTGGGATTGAATGCCCTATCTTTGGGGATTTCAATTACCGGCCAGTTTAACCTTAAGGTAACATTGTGTTTTCATTATATGCTAATTAAGCTTGTCCACCGTGACGGTCCATTCCCTTCTCCACCTCGTGTCCGCATTAAAACCGTTCCCATCCGCATCTCATTGTCCGTCCTCAAAGCAATTACCTGTCGCTTCACACACACGCTGCCCAACTTTGGTCTCAGTCCATCTCTCTCTCTAGTTTTCTTTCCTTCCACTGAGATAACAATTTAATTAGAACTGTAATCGTATTCGCTCAGCATTAAATGGCACCCAGAAGAACACTGTGATAGCTTTGGTGCAGCGTTACAATTTGCAGGTTTATTAAACCGCCATGTCAGGATGTGTTTGAAAAGAAGATAAGTTTTTATTGCCGGAACGGTGAGTATGTTATTAATTGTGACATTTTACTGGCAGACCTGTTGATGTGTAAAGCCAGGTTGCAGACCATGTGTATGAACCAGGGTTGCAGACCTTTCCATAAAAATTTGGTTAATTTTGAATATTATCATTTCTTTGGAAGAATACAAAGCCACAAAATGGCAAAATGATTAGATATCCCAAATAGTTAGGAAAACTCCATCACCCATAATGCACTGGGCATGTGGCCGTCCAAGGCCACTCCCACCAGTCTGCTATGGATATGCATACTTGCTTTAGTAGGAAATACTTTTTAGCAAACTTTTAGTCATAATGGTGTCGACTGGAATACACTCCACGACTTTAGCTCAGATTTTTGCCCCATTTGCAGTCTAGATGAGCTGAAAATAGATGACAAAAGTCTGCGCCAGTCTTCAGAATTTGGGCAAATGGAGTTGACAGATTTCACAGAGAATCGCGTAGTGTGATGAGACATTTGCACTCTCTCCCCGCCAGCGTTTATGAAAAAAGTTGCCAGCCACCGCTAGAATTTTATATCACTTTCACAAAAGTTTCATGGCCCCCAGAATGTTTTGTTGCATGAATATCTGAATATGCAATATATCACATGAAAGAACAGACCCTCTGCTTCTAAACAAACAAACAAATAATAATAATAATAAAAAAATCAGTTTTATTCTAGCTTCATGCATTCCTTGCATGAACCCTTGAATATGGGTACGTTTCATAAAAAAAGCAACATTTTAAACAAAAAGCTGAAAAAATTTAGTTTTTGTCAAAGACTTAAATCTGGGTGGGATTCAGAATGATGATCAAAACACAGATGGAGTAGATCGAGTCCATCAACACCACTAACGCTTCACAGTCCTGTTACTTATCCTGGGTCGACATTTCATTCAGTAACATTAGGTAGTTTTAGATTTATATGTTGTTAAATGTTGATGATCACGTTATTTTACATATGCATCTGCTTACATATGAGATCGCTTGTTTCTGCTCCTTACTCAGGAGTTTTGATCAGGTGATTCAGAACTCTTTCAGAAGATGTGTAATACGTTTGGTTGTAATTTGGTTGTTTATTTGACAATAAACATTGTTTAAAACAATTAAAAATTGTTTAAAGGTTAAAACTCCAATGTGCAGACATGTTGGTGGTGCACATGAGAAGCTTTCTTGTGTACGACATTTTAGTTTAGTTTCTTGTGAACCACACAGAAGAACCAAGCAAACAGATAAAACTGGTTTACACAGCCCTTCATTTTCTGGCTGGGAATGAGTTTTTTTTTTTTTTTTATCTGTCAGTGCCGAGAGCGATATATATAAGAGAGAGCGGCTATCTGCAGTCTGTCACAGAATGAACCAATCAAAGAACAACTGGAAGATAACAATAGGAAAGAACTTTAGCTTGAGTTCCATTACATCCGGATTCTCTCTCATCTCTTTATCTGTCTCTCCTGAAGCTTCTGGCGTGATGTTGTGGTGAAGTCAGCAGTACTATCCGCGTATATGCGTGAAAACCTCACCTGAACTCATTTACTGACTCACTGGAGGAAACGACAAACAGAGGTTTTATTGTGTCCCATCGGCAGCAGATTTCCAGGCTTCATTCCGATGCCATTTAATCGCTCGCAGATGTGTTTTGCTGTGGCATCTGGACCTGTGGCTACATGACAACCCACTAAAATAAGGTGTGTTATTACTGCGGATCTTCTGCTTTTGTGAGGCCCGTTCAACACATCTTTATTTATAGCTCGTAAACATTCACTGCATAATGGCATCATGCAGCAAACGTGCTGAGCTTTCACACTGACTGCATGTAAACTGCATAAAGGGCCGTTCACGTCCCGTATAAAAATAACGAGGAAGTTTCAGCAAAGAATAAATGGATTTCCAGCATCGAAAATCCCTTTCTATACAGCTCTCGGTCTCCCTGTACAGCTGTTCCTCCATCTTTGCTGAGCTTTCAATGTTGTTACGGAAAGGGTGAAGCTGATTGGTTGGTTCTTGTCACATGACCTGTGGTGGCCTTGCAGCATTTTGAAAAAAAAAAGTTTTTTTTTTTTTTCATTTCACTGTGGCATAGACACTCCTGGGTGTGTCGCAACGCATGAGCGCCACGATGGCACGGTTCTCTATTGAGGACACACTTCCCAGCAAGCAATTTTTCATTTAAAAAACGTCTAATAGTCCAAACACAGCCCAGACGGATAGGCTAAAACAAGGCAAAATTTGGGCTGTCAGTGAAAATTTAATAGACGTCTAAACCATCGCCCAAGAATAGACTAGTCATCAATTAGATAACACACAAATGAAATGAGTGAAGAAATGAAATCAAACACCTATCACTGTTGACTTTACTTACATGATGGAATATCACACATCTCGCAAGTTATTTTGGCAAAAAACTAATTCAAGGTTATTTTGGCTAGAAGTGGGTTACTCATAGCCGGACTATCGGGTCTATATTTAACATAGACGGTGAAATGACGGCTATTGCTTGCTGGGTTGTCGCACATCTACATTTAAAATAATGGACTTGAGCATGCAAAAGACGCAACGTGATTGCCGTCTGACCTTTAGTCCATTGTTGACTAACGCAGCTTGTCTTCGATAAAAGCAACGTTTGTGCTTACAGAAGAGAATCCAGAAGACTGTCAGGTGTTGTGTGAGTTTGGGAGGCGGAGACACTGCTGTCTGCCCGTCTGCAGAGCGGCCCATGCCGTTTATTATTAGCCGAGTCTCTGACTGAGATCGCTCTGGGGATAAACAGCACAGGATACCTGCTCCACGGACCATTACTTCCTCGCCGGAAACACACACACACACACACACACACACACACACACTCATCCCTCCAGCTGCTTCAGAGTGTATTTTCAGAGAGGCACATGAGAGACGCGACACGACCTTCAGAAAGAGCAGCAGCGAGAAGGAGAACCCGCATCTGCACTGGAAAACATGGCTTTCTTCCTCAGTGTTTTTGGCTCGTTTTCCAGTATAAACATCTAAACTCTCTTAAATAAAGACACATTCACTTGAGAAGCAAAATGACTAAATAGTTTGTTTTGTTTTCTGTAAAACAAAATCATCCAAATCAAGTAAGTTCATGCTTAAAACAAGAAAAATGTCTACCAGTGGGTTCAGAAAAACTTAATTCAGAGGAAAAACAAGATTGTTTTTGTGCATGAAATAAATGACTGGAGTCAAGCAGGGACAATATAATGAAGGATATAAGTTTGGGGATTAAAAGACAATTAATATTCAGTAATATTATCAGTTTAACTGCACTGACACTATCGGATGAGAACAAAAATTTAACTTAATTGAGCTGGGAAAATGACACTAACTTTGCAACATTGATAGTTTTTGAACTGAACTAAATCAACATTGAACTGAATTGAGCTGAATAGTGACAAAAGCACATAATCTGAATAATGAATAAAGCAAATGTGAAATGAATGAATAGGAAAAACAACAACCTTTAGCAGTAATTTCTACTGCATAAGCAATAGCAAATGAAAGTGGTAAAAAATCATGTCTTCCATTGCTCAACAAACCGTCCCAAACTAATTGAATAAAATGTGAAAGTATATAAAATATAAGTTGACCAAAAACCCATTACAAAATCCCATTGACTCAGGGTTATTATAGTTTTGCATTTTTCATTAGTTTTTATTTTTATTTCGTTTTGACTTTTTGTTTTCAAATTCAGTTTAGTTTTAATTAGTTTTTAAAGTGGGTTTGCTAGTTTAGTTTAGTTTTTATTTTTTTGAAAATGCTTAGTTTTAGTTTAGTTTTTATTAGTTTTAGTGTTAGTTTTAGTCTTTTTTTGTAATTTGGGTTATTTGTCAGGGGCAAGATTCAAAAAGGTCAGAAAAAGTATTGTGTAATAATAACTCAACAAAAACATAATACGATTTTAGAAAAAAAATTCACACCCCAATGATATTCCTTTACCTCTTACAAAATCCACACGCCATACCACAAATCTACACATCTTCAGAATTCACACCCTATACAAATACCACAGCTGTACAATTTTCACACCCTGGCCTATACTAAATTTACCCTATACAGTCAATAGCCTACTCATCTGGATTGAAGCAGCAAAACATTCAGTGTAAAAGTAAAAAAATGACATAACATTATTTGATATTTGAATCACAGCTTATATAGTGTTTTGACATCGACAACCACAACCAGTGCATTTTACCTCAAACTTGCGACTAAACTTTCTAAACTTTTTATACCACTTTTTAATGTGTGATTGTGTAAAGGTGTTCACGAGATAGAGATACCAACCTTTCGCGAACTTGCTTTCAACGTGAACGAACACTCGTTCTCATGGAGACGCGGTGTGCACGGAGGGGAGGGGCTGTGTGTGTGTGCGCGCGCGCATGTGAGAGACGCATGAGTGACAGAGAGACGGAGGGAGAGCAGGGAAAGGTAATGCAGCTGAACGAATACGCTGCTGCTGCTGAGTCCCAATTCGCATACTATCCGTCCTAAATAGTATGCGAAACTAGAATTAGTACGTCCTAAATCGTAGTATGTTGAAATGAGTATTCCCAAGATACCCGGATGGTCTACTATTTCCGGTTAGAATTCGAAGTGCAGACAGAGCCCGTCTACGGAGAGCCTTGGCACTCCCTATTCAGCCCCATTGTATTGATTTTGGTTGCAGTTCCATTAGAATTCCACTGGGGGTGATCGCGAGCGAGTGCAGACTGAATGGGAGTCAATGGGGCTATACGGCTAAATGTGTCTCTTTCACCCGATTGCCGTTGAGAAATCTCAGATTTTATTGTAGGTTTTGCAAGTTCAACATGGGTTATAGGTCGAAAGTTGAATGAACGAGTACTTATGTCCTTTCGATTTCTTACAGGTTGAGTTGTTGTTGCCCATAACACGCTAGCATTCTGCTAATGAATGCTGATTGGTCAGTGAAGGACTGATTACGACCAGAGATACCGCTTGATGGCATCGTGGCATCCGAAGCGGGACCAGAAACAAACAAAACAAAAACTCTTCTAGCACGTGTGTTTACCTGTGTCAGCTGTGTTGTCGATGCCTCGAGAGAAAAGAAAGTGCAGAGCGCGAAAGCACCAGAGTGAGTGAAGGATTGCCGTGAAGCAGTATCTCTGGTCGTACGATGTGTGTGACGTCATTGACATTTTAAAAGACTTTTTAAAGCAAATAAGTGACTCTAAAAAATCTAACACCCAGCAATGTGTAATTTCTTTGCATCTCCTTTCTAATACAACATTCAAATTACTAGACAAAAAATTATATCCTGAGAAAAGTGGGTTTTGAGGGGTATTTCGCCATAGACCTCCATTCATTCTGCACTCGCTCGCGAGCGCCCCCGCATGGATAGAGACGTGTTACTGCAACCAATCCAGAACCCGGAAGTAAGCAGAGAGTGCCAATTCTCTTCCTATTAGACATTCTCTGGTGCAGATCAATGCACACTCTAACGGTTAATATTGCCCACAACCCATTGCGTGCGGGAGGGAGGAGCTTTGTGGTGATGATGTAAACATGACAGTCAGACGCAGCAGCGGAGATGCGCCCTCATTTTTTAAGTGTAAGAATTCAAATGTTTAACCCTAATTAAAGCTATATTTAACCACACTGACTTATTTGTTGTAATACTGTGGCTGTACAAATGTTAACTTTATCAGTCCAACTAAAAGACACATGGTTACTACACTTTTACTATAGTAAAAGCATGGTTCATTTTCATCTGGGTATTTTTGAGTATTATACATAATGATGAAATTAAGTTTAAAATATGTTAAACAATAGTTATACTATAAACTTTAAATAACTCAGAAAATAAGTAGCTTTCGTTACACACATTGCACACGATTGCACATGAACGTCAGAACCAGCCGCCTCACACACGACCTGCGTTTGGTTAATCTACAACAATGCCCTGCTTCACTCCTCAATTTGGTAGAACACATTGTAAATGTAGGCCTATTGTGTAAAAAACGATGAGGAAAAAAAGATAAAAAGATGGGAATAGTAAATAAAATTATATTGGATATGAATGAATGAAATGTAAAATGTTTTGTTAACAGTCGCGGTGTGCGTAACTAGGCAACCACGTTCAAGTTCACGTTGCATGACGTCATCGAAGTATGTCCCAGAACGTGGATACTCTTTTGCTACACACTCAAAAGTATGTACTTTTTCCTCACAAAAAAAGTGCATACTTTTAGGTCGTAGTATAAGTAGGCGAATTGGGACTCAGCATGCATGTTTTAAATAGCGTTAAAAATGAAAGACCTTGACAAAGACGAAAACTAAGGACATTTACTCTATAATTTTATGTTATTTTAGTAAATAACCTTTACCTTGCATTGACTTCAGAACCATGGCAATGCAAGTGCTAAAATGCAACTTATTTCTTTATTTTGGCCTATAAATATATGTCATCCCTGCAGCACTCTATAGAGAAGATGAATATGACTATGACTTTTTTTGAATTAGTGGACACTGTTATTAAATACATCAGTTTCAGAGGGAACTTAATCTGGGATCTTAGGAGCATTTGATCTTTACTGTGTGCTTCAGTTTATTCTGTCACATAAACTTGCTTAAGGTACGTTTGAGAAAAGGTTCAAAACACAGACTCAGACTCAGCCTGATGAATGGAGCTTTAACCAGCGTTTTCTCATTGTCCCCGGGTGGGTTTGTCCCGCAGCAATCTTGTGTTTTACTGCAGGTGTAATGTGAATTTACCAAAGGCCTTGATCATCTGAGAAATACATACTCCGGGTTTTGACTACAGCTGTGTTCATTCATTCTGAGTCTCTGTCTGAAATGATCAGTTTTTAAGGCGCTGCTCCTTTAAGGCTTGTCAGTAAACACACAGTCATGATTGGCTAACGTCATTGCATAGGAAACAGTATCAACACCCACTCGCTATTGAAAACATTATCCATTTAAAACCATCATTTACAGACAAAGCATTTTATTTTCAATTTCAGTTTTAGTTCAGTTTTAGTTTTAGTCATTTCAGTTCTTTAAGCTTTAGTTAGCTTGCCAAGGCAACATTTCTAAGTTTTTCCATCTAATAATTATATTTTAGCTTCCTAATAATAACCCTGAACATAAGTGCAACCAGAATAAATGCTTTAAAATGTTTTTAATTACTATTAAGGTTTGATTTAGTTCACAAAAATAGTTTTAGTTATAAATGATAACACTGGTGCAAAATGATGTATCTTAAAAGCTGCAAACAGCACTTATGATGCATAAAAACGCTGATCTGTCTGTCCATATATCTAAATTGCTTTAATATACAGTACAGATTACAGATACATTTCTATTTTGATGTAAAGCCCAGGGAGTGCATCAGTTAAATGTGGATTATCAATTCATTAAAATTCTGTGTGCAATTACTAAAGTAAGAGAGAGGAGTTATCATACGCTGCTTGTCAGCTATCAGTCAGCTTTGAAAATGGCATCTTAAGTGATTAGGATCTTACTTTTAAATGTCAGTCTGTTCTTCAAGGCGATCTGCCCTCTCTTGTGGATGTGTTCTTCAAAAACTTGAAAAAGAGTGGGAACTGATCTCTCAGATTTTCAATTTCAGATTAAGATGTTCTGGAGAACAGTAGTTTTCAGCAGGCGATTCTTTGCAGGTCATTTGCATAAAATCACACTGAGTTATGAGGTACAGGCTCTTTAATAGAAAACACACTCTGTTCTGGGACACACGGGGAATTGAACGGCCTGTTTATCGGGATAATTGCTCTTCGGAGAAAACAGATGTATTCAGTGGCTTTCAGAATGAATGAATGAATGAATACATATGAGATGCAACACCTTCCAAAGGCATGAAACAACATGCTCTGACTTTGTGGTTTTTCAAAAATGCTTCAAGCTGGGAATGTTAAAGAACACCAGAGCAAATAAAACCCTGATGTTCAGGATGAAATCGGGTACAGGATTACAATATGGCATTGTGGCGTTCGTCAAAAAAACAGGCAGTGTAAATTAGTTCACAGCTCAACCGAGAGTGTGTTGAAAAAAGTGCAAAAAAAAATAATGTCAGATTTACAAGAGTGGCAAGAGTGTTTTGTATTTATCAGTTTCCTTCATGAAGGAGTAACAAAGCCTGTAGGGTTTGTCATAATGGTTTCTGTGCTGGCTTTCCAACTTACACAACATGAGATTTTAATTTCAGTACTTTTGGTTTTGGAAAATTACTTTTTGTCATGTCTTCTTGTGGCCTACAGAAGAAAGAAAGCAAGTCAGTCAGGTTTGAAATGACGTGAGGTTGCGTAAATGATCACATCATTTAAATTTTTGGATGATTTTTTTTTCTTTTTCATTTCTGCACCACTATAGCATCTATAAATCATTTGCAGAAATAAATATCATTTCAAAACATGGTTTCTCAAAGACTCTCCTGTCTTCTATTGGTCGGACAAACATGTTGTCCCACCCTAAACTCACGCTATTGGTTGAGCCAATGTTTCTGTTTTAAAAATGCCCGTAATATGCTTTTTCATTTTGGTCTGAAAAGTTTCAGAAATCAAAGTGCAGATAAATGGAGTTTTTGTCTCCTAAAAGAAAGAAGTGATTCTGAACTGAAACGAGTCGTCTGTAATTCCAGTCTTTCTTCCAGCTGAACCTGTGTTGGTTTGTAACTTATTTGCATAACTCCTGTTCATTGGCTGCTTTAAAGGACATTTCCATCAGAGTTCATTATCCACCTTGCATATGCTGAAACCTCATAAAGCAAGAAAGCAGCCCAATGTTGCACTGGAATTGCCAAATTACTTTCTTATGATAAGATCAAGACCAAGATTGTTCAATTTTTATATAGTCCTTTCATGCAAATAGTTTTATTCTTTTAAAAAAACTTTGTCTCCCATATCTCAGCCCTCTAACCTCTTCTCTTGATAAGATGCTTCATGACTTACTGACTCATTCATCAAGACGGTCACTTTTTTGTTTATGAATGAATCAGCGATTTGAGTGAATTGACTCAAATACAGTCATTTATATTGTTCCTCAATTAATCAGAGTTTTTGAATGATTAACTCAATGACTAAAGATGCTAAATGTCAATATACACTCAGTTCAAACAGCCTTGTTGACAAATGCTATCGCAAACTCTACCCACCATTCCACTGATATTTCTCCTTCAGTACAAATATCATATCACTTCTGTTTACACTTCTGTTGCATGAATTGCATAGTTGCACTTACTATAAACAAGATGCTGTTTATTGCTTTTTAACAGGATCTTCAACTACATTCAGGGTAAATAGCGTGAATTACACTGAATTTAAATTGCCACTGCCAGTTATTTTGCATTTTATTCCAATTAAGGGATAGTTCACCCAAAAATTATTATATCATTAATGGCTTACCTTCATGTCGTTACAGACCTATATGACTTGTTTATTGTGGTCAAAAACACAGAGATTTTCCAAAATATCTTCTTTGTTTTTCCAGATGTGAGCCTGAAATGTTGTGTGTTTTCCTCACACAGACAAAACTCCACCTTTCCATGCTAATTAAAATTAACGAGTGATCGTTGGTTGATCGTTAATCTCACTGGAAAAACTGTCTGACACTCCCGAATTACAGTCCATGTGGAAGAACATTACAATCCCTCCTCCGCAAGCTAATGAAATATGCAAATTAACTGGAAAAATTGCTGACCTTTGATTCACACATGTTCAGTAATGGCTTTGCTAATTTCTGACTAACTGCATGTCACCAGACGAGCTAGTCTCTGTAAAAGCACTTCGTCATGGTAGAACTTCTGCTGCCTCACACTCTTGAACCCTGTTTTAAAAAAATTGTGCTCAAAATGTTCAGTTTAAAAAATATATAAATTATTTTTTTTGTTATTATGCGAATGTTAAGGGAACATTCCATTTCATCAGTCTGCAAACATTATGGGAATGTTACTTTTGAATGTTCTCTGAACATTCCAAAACAAGTGGTAACATTTAAAAAACGATGTTACATTGTTACGTTTGTTCATAAATTTGAGAAAATCTTATTAGAACGTTCAGAAGTTCTGAAAACGTTTGATGGGTTTTATTTGAGATTAGAGAATAGAAAATCATTAAGTACAAAATCATTCACTTCTACGTTGACAGAATTGCAAAAAATAATGACTATTTAGAAATGTCAATTATGTTAATGTCAATTTACATTCTCGAAGTGAATTTACTGCTAGCTGACTTTGACTGGTCATTGCTCCAATGAGGAAAATCATTTCAGTTTGTGATAACGATGGCATCATCGATTGATCTCCACTGATTATGCAGTCGTACTTTAGACTTCCACATGTAAATGACTAACATGTTGACTTGAGAAATTATATGTTGAAAATGATTCATTTATAC
The DNA here is from genome assembly GCF_963993115.1 of Abramis brama. Taxonomy (NCBI): domain Eukaryota; kingdom Metazoa; phylum Chordata; class Actinopteri; order Cypriniformes; family Leuciscidae; genus Abramis; species Abramis brama. The sequence goes on from NC_139972.1 coordinate 4,191,503, forward strand.
TGCAGCTGTAAGCTAAATAATTGCAGAGTTGGAATATGATTGATTCTTACATGCATCAGATGTAAATGATCAGGTCAGCATCGATAAAAAGGAAAGGCCAAGATAAATCAAATCCACAGAAAAAGCCATTAGGGAGCGATTTGATATTCCCGGTCCTTACGACCCTTTGATGGAGGCCACTCTTGATTTTCTTCCCTCAAAATATCGTTAACTTGACGACACCCAGCGCATGCTAAAGGGTGATTTCCAGTCTAGCTGTGTTTTCATTAGGCAACTAGTAAAATTTAAGCGTGGTACATTTATAATTCATGCAGATGAGTGCGTTTAGACGTTTCTCCAACCACATTCTGAATAAAACATGAAGTTTGTTTGTTTGGTGCCGTATTAAAGATCCCTTTGACAGGCGTATTTCAGGGTCCCCGTACGACTGTATTCGAGGGACATGGCAGCTCATAAACATGTATGATGTCACAAACATGCCCAGAGTGGATTTCTGCTTTCTGAGTCAGTGTTTGTACGTCAGTCTGATTTTCTCCCTCAACGGCCGTTAGCTGAACAGGTGGCTGTCGTTTAGTCAGTCAGTCACTCACGCGGTTTGTGCTGTAAGGCCCATGTTTTTTTAATGCTCTTTCTCTCTCTCTCTCTCTCTGTGTGTGTGATTCAGTCAGTGATTCAGTAAGAGGAATAAGACAGGAAGACCTGTGGGAGAGAGTGGAGCAGAAATGAATTTTAAAAGCAGCAATTATACAGACGTTTCTCTGTCCATGCAAATAAATTCGATCTAGCAAGTTTGAGACGTGTTAGTGACAAGAGCATAAAATTATTCTCTCCATTTGGTGCTTTAGATTTCATTTTAAAACCGTCTCAGGCAGGGTGAATGAAAGGAAAAATGTCAGCAAATAGAGACAATGTGGCGTTCAGCAGCGCTAAACCGCAGGCGGTGCAATTAGAGCAATTACCCTAGTGCTCCTCTCCATTTATTCCCATTCACTGTTAATAGCCACTTAAAAACTGGATGGCATTTTCACTCTATTACTCTATCACCATCAATCCATCCATCCATCCATCCATCCAACCCTCCATCCATCCATCCATCCATCCATCCATCCATCCATCCATCCATCCATCCAACCCTCCATCCATTCATCCATCCAACCAACCATCCATCCATCCATCCATCCATCCATCCATCCATCCATCCATCCATCCATTCATCATCCAACCATCCATCCATCCATCCATCCATCCATCCATCCATTCACCCATGTCCGTCCATCCATCCATCCATCCATCCATCATCCAACCATTCATTCATCCATCCATCCATCCATCCATCCATCCATCCATCCATTCACCCATGTCCGTCCATCCATCCATCCATCCATTCACCCATGTCCGTCCATCCATCCATCCATCCATCCATCCATCCATCCTTCCAACCATCTATTCATCCATCATCAATTAATTTAAAATTTGGGGTCATAAGATTTTTTTTATGTTTTTGAAAGACTCATCTGATCACCAAGGCTGCATTTATTTGATCAAAAATGAATTAAACACTAATACTATTTAAATTTCAAATAAAATCTTTTCAATTTGAATATATTTTAAGATGTAATTTATTCCTGTGATGGCAAAGCTGATGTGGATGTAACATTTTCAAATTTTATTATAGAAGTCATTTTACGAAAGCGACAATGTTGATACATTTAAGTATGGTTTTAATTTCAATCAGTAACATCTGTGATTTCAGGCTGAATTACTATATTGTGATGTTTCATACTGTGGTGGAAAATGACATATTATATTGTGGTAAAGATAGTTCATGTTGTTTACATGCTCAACAGCAGATTGTGTGTGCAAATACCGAATTATTCAGAAACTCGTGTAGTTCAGTGCTTTGAAAATGAGATGATTGCAGCTGCCATGTGGACGGCGGGACGCATTCAAGGTTTTTGAGAGTTTCTCAATGGGATTTCTAACAACTCATGAATCTGTGTGAGTCAGATCTGTCATGACGCTCCTCCTTACATTACATAAATGATTCATGCTGCATTTTATATGCACAACTGTCAAACTCAAAAGTATATCGGTTAAAAGAGCCAAACCTGCAAGAGACCTGTAACGAATCTGTGAGCTGTAAAAGTGGAGAAACACTGCATGACTGTTATATCTCAGATGAGAGCGGCTCCAAAAAGTGTTTGGAAACTGAAGTGACACTTAAAAATGACTGAATGTCATGTTGCATTAGATTAAGTATCAAATCAAGTGTATTTTATCAGAGAAGATGCACAGACACAGTTTACGAGCAAAGCGTCTGACAGACAGAAGTTTCTTGTCTTGTAAACCCTAAAACAACAGATGCTGAACACTTGTGATATTGACTTCCAACATCCGCTAATAATCACCCAAAGTTGAGATACTGAGACTTCAAACATGATGAAGAAAAGTGACGTTAGAGACAAGAAAAGATCCTGCAGCATTTCACACACTTGATCTGATGAAATGATGAAGTGTGTCTTTTTGAAAGAATTAATAACTAAACGCATCAGTAAACTCAGTATAATTATATATGAAGTGAATGTTGTTTGTTTCTGTTTATTGAGTTTGTATATAATTAGACATGGACACTATAATTAAGCGTCTCCTGCAGCTGTGTACAAGCAAGAGTCACTGTTGATAATCCTAGAAGAGTTTCCATTCACACAGCGACCGGTAAAACCACAGCTTCAATATCTGTGTAAGAAATAATTACTGTGACCGTAATTCTACAGACATGAATTGAAGATAATGTAAAGACTGTACAGTATTGTGGGGAAAAAGCTTATATCATTATGATCTTTGGAGATAAATGACTATGAAAAGATGATTTTGGAGGCGTTTCTTTAAGAATAGACACTATTTTGGTAACACTTTATAATAAGGTGGTATTAGTTAATGCATTAACTAGCAATGATAAATACATTTATTACAGTATCATTTCACCTTTGTTGCATTAAAAACCTTGTTAGTTATTAAAGTGAGTGTTACCCTATTTGAGATATGGTATTTTGTGTCCGACAGAAGTCAGTCATATGGATTTGGAACAACATAAAGGGAAGTGAATGATGGCATAATTTATTATTTTAGTCTGATCCCATATGTGTTAGTTATTGGAACATTAAATTCACCATGAAATCAAAATGGACAATTCTTGTTTTTATGGAATATTAAAGTGTTTTATTCTAAATGATTTATCAGTGCACATCATTTTTTTAATTCATGTTCCCGGTAATCTTGAATCAGAAAAACTTCCCCTCTTCTCTTCTCTGATGACGAGGGCGGGGCTATAACCTGTCACTCACATGAGATCCACCAATAGCAAACCACTAGCATCCAATCAATTCCCCACAGACAAAATCAAGTCCCGTCCACATTTGTTCTTATTTGAGAAGCAGTTTCACTCGGATATATACGGCACAATAGGGAGGAAAAGATGAACTTCTGTTTTGTGACGACTTCAATGTGTAAATAATTGTGTAAATGAGCTTGAAAATGAGAAAGCGTTAACAGAAAGACAACAACGACAGATTAAAGAGCATCAGTGTGAGAAACAGACCTCAGATGCCGTGTGTGTTGTGTGTGTGTGTGTGTGTGTGTGTTTTGGTTTATATTACATTGTGGGAACCAAATGTCCCCACAAGGATAGTAAAACATGAGATCACCTCCATTGTGGGGACCAGCCAGCGGTCTAAACATAAACATACTAAATTATATTTTTTTGAAAATGTAAAAATGCAGAAAGTTTTCTGTGATGGGTAGGTTTAGGGGTAGGGTTAGTGTAAAGAGATAGAATATACAGTTTGTACAGTATAAAAACCATTAAGTCTATGGAGAGTCCCCACAAAGATGTGTGTACCTGTTAGTGTGTGTGTGTGTGTATATGTGTGTGTGTGTGTGTGTGTGTGTGTGTGTGTATATGTGTGTGTGTGTGCGTGTGATAGGTTTTGCACCTCCTGCAGTTAATATCTTGATGAGGAGTATTTCACTGAAACAAGACTGTTCTCTGTAATCTAAATCTGTCTGTCACTCCACTCTAAACTCTTATTCTATTTGGATGAGTAAATGTGTCTGAACTCAAACCGCTGTGACAATTTTCAGTCTGTCATAGAGATGCTTCTGCTAGTCCTGTCTGAGCTTCACAAACATCCTTACATGCAGAGAGAGAGAGAGAGAGAGAGAGAGAGAGAGAGAGAGAGAGAGGGCATAAGACATAAGGGCCTTGATCTACTGAAAATACTTTGTGGATAATTATAAATAGATTTTTTTGTCTTTCTCAAAGTATCATAGAAAGGAGGCGCTAAATCTTCAAATGTTGTTAAATATTATCAGCTGATTTATTATCTTTCCGTGTTCATTTTGTTTTAGTTTTTTTTAATTAATTTGTATCTTCATGTAAATAATAAATAAATAAATATACTTCTTTATATTTACATAATTTACTTAAGTATTTCTTATTGATTAATTGCTACTTCCTAAATGATATTTTTTTCCCACTATATTACTTGCTTGCTTTGCACTCTTGTTATTTTATTTATTTAGCCAAATCGTTCACGCATGCAGCTAAATTGCAAATATTCCAGAAAAAGAAATGTGCAGTTTCTGTCATGCCAGTGAAGCACAGAAACTGATCTTCAGACAGAAACAGTGACAGACAGTGACAGAAAACTAACGTGTGAATCAAAGGTGTTGACAGGAATATTTCTATATATCAGTTTTTATTGTACCTTCCTGAAAGTGATTTTAACAGGTTCAGATCAGGTTTTAACTGTGCTAAAAACCACATCACCTACTGAATGGACAACCTTGAAAAACAAATTCAAAGAAATGGTTCTTAAATTACTTGCTTCATATATTTGATCCCCTGAAAGGTTGAATAATGCAAGTTAATTGAATCTAAAAGTTCCATACGGAACTTTTCAGTGGCACTCCAAAAATTAATTTTTGCCTCTTGTTAAATTTAATTAATTAAAATAAGCAAAAGTAACACGATTTTTTAATATTTTGTCACAACTTGATTAAATTGTGTTCAATCAACCTAATATATTTAAAACTGAAGTTTACTTAATTAATTTGTGTGAAAACTACATGAATCATTTTTGTTGAAAACTAACTGGGCAGTGGATCTGTAGTTCCCAGCATGCTTTGCAAGGGACTGCATTAGGAGGGTAAATTTAGGGATTAAAGTGTTATTTTATGTGTTTTTCTGTAAATGGGAAGATGTTGTTAATGTTAGTGTTTAATATTCAGTTATGTTAGAAACTTAGAGGACTTTCTGTAATGTTTTTGAATTTTGTGGTTACCATTATGCAGAAGAGTGGCGACTGTGTTTAGGCTGTGGGCACTCAGTACAAACTACACATGCATTAAACCTCACTCACAGACCTGCATAAGTACTAGGCAAGGCAAGGCAAGTTTATTTATATAGCACATTTCATACACAATGGCAATTCAAAGTGCTTTACATAGAAGAAATTAAAATAATAAAAAGAAATAATTAAGAATAATTAAAAAAGTTAAGAAAAATAAAATAAAATACAGTACAAACAGTCGGACGAACATTGGCACAGTGCTCATTCAGTAAATGCACAGCTAAACAGAAGTGTTTTGAGTCTGGATTTGAATGTGACTACTGTAGGAGCACGTCTGATCTCTTCTGGAAGCTGGTTCCAGCTGCGGCTGGCATAATAGCTAAAAGCGGACTCGCCATGCTTTGAGTGAACCCTTGGTATTTCTAGCTGATATGATCCTAATAATCTGAGTGATCTGTCGGGTTTATATTCAGTGAGCATATCTGCAATATATTGAGGTCCTAGGCCGGGGGGCGATGTTTTTTTTCCCAGGATGGTAGGGGAAGACTCATGAATATTCATTAGGAAAGTCATCCCTGATTGGTCTTAACCCCAGTGACGGGTAGGTTTAGGGCGGGGTTAGGGGTAGGTCATCAGACCCCCAGTGGCGGGTAGCTTTAGGGGTGGGGTTAGGGGTAGGTCATCAGACCAATCAGGGATGACTTCCTCAATGAATATTCATGAGTCTTCCCCTACCATCCTGGGGAAAAAAATATCGCGGCCGGGGGTCGGCAACCCGCGGCTCTAGAGCCGCATGCGGCTCTTAAGCGCCGCCCTAGTGGCTCCCTGGACCTTTTCCATTTAAAAATATGAAAATGGAAAAAATATTTTTTGTTTTAATAGGCCTTTTCAGAATGTTTGTAAACAATAGGCGCCGAGTAACTTCCGGGTGGCAGAACGCGAGCGGCTTCCACTGACTAACTGAATCCAGCCGGCGACTGCAACAGTTACATATTTAAAAACATTGTTGTTGATCAAAGTTGAAACGATGATGAAAACGTGTTGTGTTTGGGGTTGCGCTGCCAGATATACAGCAAAATGTGTATGGTTTTATCGATTTCCTGTGGGTGAGGAGGTTATAGCGACGTCGTGTCGTCAAAAGTAGGAAATCTTAACAATCCCCTAAATTATATGATTCATCCAACGTTTACATTTCTGCTGCCAACCCTGCTTGCCCTTCAACTCTGCTTCGTGTATTCTCAAAACGGTCCATCTACAAAATCACAGCAGAGCACCTATATAAATACTCGCATACATAGGCTATAGCCTACACAACTAAAGCATGCATCCATGTTTTATTTTGTATGTATGCGCGAGTGTTATATGGATGTGTATGCGCGCACCGAGTTTATATGTGCGAGTGTTTATAGGTGTGTCTGCGTGCTGCGAGTGTATATGTATGTGCGAGACGAGTGTTTATAGGTGTATATGCATGGACGTTTAAAAGTATTTATAGGTGTATGCGTGCGTCAAGTTTATATGTAGCCTATATGCAAGTTATTCACAAGCATTCATTACCAACATAATATGTATTGGTATGGATTTCATATTAGTGTGCACGAGTATTTCATATATGTATTTTGAACATCCAATAAATGTATATGCGAGTAATTTATAATTGTATATGCACGTGTGTTATGTATGTATTGATAAGCGAAGTTTGATTTAAATCCTACGTGGCGCCTCATACAATTGTCACTTTTCACCTATTTTTTACAGTCTATGCTTTTCACGCGCTCTCACTACACATCCATTTTCTCACGCAACTTACTTAAATGTATATTCCTCATACATAATATCGACCAGTCAGTGTTTTTCAACCGCGCAAAGGTCGATATAACAGCTGGAGAACAATTGTCACATAACATTTACCTCAGGATAAGCCATTTAATGACCATGATAGGCTATATAGCACGTTATTTTGGCTAGAAAAAAGAGCTATAGAGAGTATTTTGCTAATTATGTGTAGGCCTACTATATTACATATTTATTATATTTTTTACTTATATCATTAAACACAGTTGTTATTATGATAAAAAATGCATTATATTTAATACATTTTTTTATTTTTATTACATTTTTACTGTCGATGGTGGGCCTCCCTTCCAAGCAATTTACTAGCGTTGTCATAGGAACGCTTCGGCTTTTGCCACCCGGAAGAACGTCTGTTACTGTTGTGACGTCATGGTGAATTGTCGTATATAATTTCTGTAGGAGGAAAAACATGACAAACATTCTTAAAACCCTTTCGCACGTACGATCACATCGGTGTGATTAGAATGGTCAGTGCATGACGTGATCAACTGCTAAATTCAAATGTGCTCTCGCGCGTTGGCTGGCGCTGAGCCAGAGACAGGCGCTCAGAGCTGTCATATATCACAACTTTTCAGTGTTTTCAACCACATAATGTTTATTTTAGGTTTCAGACATATAAGTACTAAAAAAACAATACATTTAGAGTTTGTAAAATTCACACTGATGTTAAAGGAAGAGGCAATAATAATTATTTCCATTATAATTAGACACGTTTTATTCATATCAGATACACATTGTGTAAGTAACTTTAAAGTTTACTCTATTCTTCTCCCAGTTCACCACAGCCACTTACTTGTATGTATTTCGGGAGAAGTGGATGAATTCACGTGTTGTAAATCCAACAGATCCGATTCTCTGAACTGCGTCTGCGGCACAAACTAAGATGGCGGCGCCCATCGCGCATACAGCTTCTTCTTCTTCTTCTTTGGATTTTAACGGCAGCTTGCATCCTTGACGTTGCATTACTGCCATCTTCTGGTTCTAGTTATTTTCCATATTTTTAGTCATCATATTCTTGTCATTAGTCCCGATTTTGTCAGAAAACAAATCAAATATTTAATTCCTTGTTCACTCTTACTGCAGTCCATTATACTCTTTACTCCATGTCCTATTAGTCCTATTTTTTCCATGTCTTTAATCATAACTATTCTCTGTAATTCATATTTTGAACAATTAATTAACACATGTTCTACAGTCTCAGGTATTTGACATTGATCACAAAACCCAGTTGGATGTTTCCCCATTATATGCAGAGTACTATTTAATTTATTATGCCCTATTCTTAATCTGGTTACAATAGTTTCTTCTCTCCTGTTTCCTCTCTTATTTTCTACATTGCCAACTCTTCTTTTAATTGAGTATAGATGTCTTCCTTTAATTTCTTGGTCCCACCTTTGTTGCCATTTTTTCGTAATTTCTCCCCACACTATACTCTTTCCTTCTGATCTTGAAAGACTGATGACTGCTTCTATATTCTCTTTTTGAAGTGCTTCCTTAGCAATTTTATCTACCTTTTCATTTCCTATAATACCCATATGTGCTGGGACCCACATAAATATAACGTCATCACCTTTATTCTTTATTTTTAAATAGATAGCCATAATATCATAAAACAACTCCTGATGATTCTTGACCATACCGGTCTTAAGACTCTGCAGTACAGAAACAGAGTCGCTGCAAATTAAAGTTTGGTTTAACTTAGTGCTTTCTATCCATTCTAATGCCATCAAAATGGCAAACATCTCAACAGTATATACACTTAAATGATCTGAAGTTCTCCTGTTCATCTCAATCGTCTGGCTGGGAACTACAATTGCAGCACCTGTAACTCCGGTTATTGGGTCTTTGGATCCATCTGTAAAAACTTGCTTAAAATTACTATATTTTTGGTTCACATGTCTATAAAATTCACTCACCAAATCAACTTGATTATTTACTATTTTGGTCTGCAATACCTCTAAATCCACTATTGGAGTTTCAAACTTCCAGATAGGGATATTGGGCCATACCACAGTTTTACAAAACTCCTTTCCATATACTCCCAAGTCACGTGCCGCGTCATCTCCTGTCCAACCAAAACTACATTTTTTCCCCTTTCCCTTTTCCCAACTATCTTGTAATACTCTTTTGGTTGGGTGACTATCTATTTGTCCCCTTAAATTAATCCAGTAATTTACAAGCAACTGCTTCCGTCTTAGACTCAAAGGCATTTCTCCTGCCTCTACCTGCAGTGAGCACACTGGTGATGTTCTCATGGCTCCGAGACATAATCTCAGTGCCTGTGCCTGAAGATTGTCCAACCTTGCTAACACTGATTTTGCTGCTGATCCAAATGCCTGACTCCCATAATCCAACCTAGATCTTACTAGTGATATATATATATATCTTAATGACTTAAAGTCTGCTCCCCACTCCACTCCTGTAAGACACCTCATAATATTTATTACTTTTTTACATTTATCCTCTACTTGTTTAATGTGTGCTCTCCATGTTAATCGTGAATCAAACCACACCCCCAAAAAACGAAAACTTTCAACTCTTTCCAAATTATTCCTGTATAACTTCAATTTAATATCTTTATTTTTCTTTCCAGAGAAGAGCATCACTTTTGATTTTTCAGCAGAAAACTTAAAACCCCATTCCATTCCCCACATTTCAACCTGGTTTATTCCTTCCTGTATTTTCTTAACTACATATTCCAAATTTTTCCCACGTTTCCAAAGCGCCCCATCATCTGCAAACAATGATCTATTCATGCCATTATGTACATTCTTAAATATATCATTTATCATAATGGAAAAAAGTGTAGGACTTATAACACTCCCTTGCGGTGTTCCATTTTCTACTTTGTGTTTATTTGAAATATCTGTTCCTATTTTAACTTGAATCGATCTTCCTTTTAGGAAATCTAAAATCCAATTAAAAACTTTACCTCTTACTCCTATTTTGTGCAATTTAATCATTAATCCCTCTCTCCATAACATATCATACGCCTTCTCAACGTCAAAAAATACTGCTACCACAGATTCTTTACTTATTTGAGCTTTCCTAATATCGTCTTCTAAACACAACACTGCATCCATTGTACCCCTTCCTCTCCTAAACCCACTTTGAAATTCCGTTACCAAACCCTTTTTTTCCAAAAAATACATTAATCTTTCATTTACCATTCTTTCCATTAATTTGCAAATATGCGACGTTAATGCTATAGGCCTATAATTTGTTGGCTTACTAGCATCTTTTCCTGGCTTCCTTATCGGGATAATTATTGCTTCTTTCCAACTTTCAGGAATTCTTCCTCCTTCCCATATCTTATTAAATAGCATTAGCAATTTTTCCTTACTTTCTATACTTAAATGTTTTAACATAGTATAGCTTATTTCATCTTTTCCTGGTGCAGTGTTTCTAGTTTTAGCTAAAGCTCTTTCAACTTCTCCTATATTAAAAGGTTTATTTAGATCGTCCTCAAAGATTTCCTTTTTGTTTAAAATTTCCATGTTCTTAGATTTGGTGCTCTCTCTACCTCTCCTTCCCTCCACTGACAAATTATTTGAACTGTGTATACTAACAAATGCATCTACCAACATCTCTGCTTTTCCTTTGTTAGTAACAGCATCTTTATGTCCATCATTTAACACAGGATAATTCCACTCCCTTACATCCCCACTCATCTTTTTAATCATCCCCCAAACTTCTCCTATCTGAGTAGTACTTCCAATTAAACTACAAAACTCCCTCCAATATATCCGCTTTGTTTGCCTGATTGTTCTTCTTACAACTGCCTGTGCTTGTTTATACTGTATCATATGTTGGAAATTATGAGTTCTTTTCAATAACTTGAAGGCTTTATTTCTGGTTTTTACTGCAGTTTTACAATTCTCATTCCACCATGGTACTGACTTCCTCCTTTTTATACCTTTACTTTTAGGTATAGTTTCTATTGCTGCTAATAATATTCCTTGTTTTACTTCATTATTTAATAACTCTATATCTATATAGTTAACAACTTGACTTAAATATTTATCACTTTTTGCTTGAAATGTTTCCCAATCAGCTTTTTCAAATACCCAATTCCCTCCTCTTCCATCTATTTGTTCCACTACAGAGATATTAATCTCACATATAACCGGATAATGATCACTCCCTATTGTCCCATCTTTATGTACTCTCCAATCACAAACTGATGCCAAATTATTTGATACCAAAGTAAGATCGAGAGCTGATTCCTTTCCTGTCCTAATATCAATCCGTGTCTTATTTCCATCATTTAGACACACTAATTCCCTTTCTTCCAATAACTCTTCCAATACTACACCATTATTATCAGTTTTTTTACATACCCACAATGTGCTGTGTGCATTAAAATCCCCACACCATACCATACTGTTCTCACACTGTCCCCCTATTTCTAAAAGTTTGTTTATTTCAAGCTTTTTACATGGATTATAGTAATTTACGATTGATAATTTTGATTTTCCTCCCCAAATTTCTATTCCCACATATTCTTGTTCACTTTCCACTCTTGTAACTCTATAAGGAATTCCCTGCTTAACAAATGTAGCACACCCTCCACCTCCTCCCTCTTTCCTGTCTTGTCTAATTGCTATATATCCATTTAAAACAAAATCCAAATTAGGCTTTAGCCAAGTTTCTTGAACACGTATTACTTCTGGTTTTTCCTCTCTGCTGTCTATAAATTGTTTAAAATCTTGTCCATTTGCAATTAGGCTTCTGGCATTCCATTGAAGAATTAGCATAATTAATATTATTAACCCACCCATGTTGGATCTTGACTTGACTGCATATTAAGCTCATCTCTTACTTCTTCCCATTTTAATCCTACTAACTCCAAATGATGTACTGCCGCTTTAACTATGATTTGAATCCTTTCAGTTTTAGATTTAATCTCAGATGTTGCATTTATTACCCCTGCTATAAAGGTAACTAACTTCTTCTTTTCTTCCCAAATCTTCCTCCATTCTTTCTGCTCACCTCCATTTTTTTTTCCTTTATCATACTCTTCATCCACATCCTTCTTTTTTCCCTCACTTCTCTTGATAGCATCAGCATATTAAATTTTTTCCTTCACCTTAATTTGTTGTACTTCCACCTCTCGTTTCATTACTTCACATCCCCAGAAAGCAACACTATGATTGCCTCCACAATTGCAGCACTTTGGTTTAACACCTTCTCCACACTTCCCATAGTCGTGATCTCCTCCACATCTAGCACATCTTCTTTGCTTTTTACATCCCCTTGCCACATGACCAAATTCCTGGCAGTTATAACATCTCATAGGCTTAGTTATGAATTCTCTTATGTTATATTTAATATAACCAAAGTATACCTCTTTAGGGAGGTCCTTACATCAAATTCAATCAGAACAGATTCCGTTTCCTTTTTGTCAATTCCTCTTGTCATTCTTTTAGCAGATTTAACTGATCCAGTTCTCACCCTCAAATTCTCTACGATCTCCTTCATACCCACCATAAGAGGAACTCCTGCCATGATTCCTTTACAACTCTCGTCCTTTTCTCCTCCAACTCTAACCACTTTTGTTACTTTTATTTTTCCCACAGTGCTCATTCTCTTTGCCTTCTCTATCTGTTTTTCAGAGCTACATCCAATAAGTAAGTTTCCATCTCCCAGTACTCTTGCATATTTTACTTCTCCTATTTGTGCTTTAATGACTTTAGTCAGTTTTAACGGGTCAGTTTTCTTTACTCCCCCTTCTCCCTCAAAACGTACTACTACATTAAACAATTCTGATCTCAAATCATTTACCTCAACTTCTCTTCCCTCACTTTCCGTTCCACCCAAACTTTCTGAGTCATTTTTCTTTCTTTTATGTCTAGGCAATTTATTAGTTCTAGGTCCCCTTATCACCTCCTCCCATTCACTTTCCTCTTCTTGATCTCTACATTCCATGCTGTTTTCATATACTGACTCTCTTTCTGTCATCCTGAAAAGTTTGATATTATTTAGTCAATGAAAAGTAGAGGAGGAGCACCGCTACCGGACCTATACAGGCCGTCGGCCGGTACTCCCACACTCCTCTCCACTAACGACCTACCGTTTACCAAGTCAAAAGGTCCTCAGTTCAGTGTCCAATAATGAATCCAATAAATCAGTTCCAACTAATCCTTATAGTCAGATCGCTATCTGCAATTCTAAAAACCAGAAATGAAATATGTCAACAGTCCAGCCCAGTCCAACAGTCCACCCAAACAGAACTTCCCCAGCCAGGTCTTCCCACGCGCTTCCCTAGCCGCGCATACAGCTCAACTAACGCGATCGTTATAAAGGTGTTTAAACAACAAACCACTTCCACTTGCATATATTTGACAATCGGAATATCAGATATTTCATGCCATATCTAACAAATTTGTGAATATTTTGAATAAAAAAGGAAAAATGACATAAAAGCAGATCATCATTCATTCAGCTCTGTTGTTGCTGCGGTGTGTCACGTGACACGCAATGACGCGTCACCATGGAAACCATAAAGTGACACACGGTCGCCTTGAAAAACTCACGCTGGGGGGGGGGGGGTGTCATTCAGTATATTTTAAACTTACGTGTGAAAGGGTTAAAGTTTTTCAACGTTGTAAAAATAATACACGAATAAATAAAACGAAACATAATACATTAAAATTATAATGGAAGTTAAACTTAAAGCACCGTAGTCACATGGTGCGTCATTCTCTCCAGGATGCGCTGCAGGGAAAATAATCATTTAATCATGAATGCTCATTATGTAACGTTATTTGTAGCCTTCTTAATAAAGCTAATATAGACACTTACAACATTTGTTGCCTTCATTATAAGGCTTATATAAGGCTTTTAATTTTTTGCGCTCCAGACAGATTTTTTTGGTCCAATATGGCTCTTTCAACATTTTGGGTTGCCGACCACTGTCCTAGGCCATTGAATGATTTATATACCAGTAATAATACTTTAAAATCAATCCTAAATTTAATTACTATTCAATATTACTCTGTAAAAAGTGGTTTTAATTAAATTGAACACTAGCTTCTATCATTGGTTATAACTGTAGAGTCAAATTAGCTAAAATTATAATGTTGGCGATTTTAGGCAGGGCAAAAATTAAATGTAGTCAACCTGACAAAACTATCTAGCAGGAATGACTAAATGAATTTAAGTTCAACAAGATTACAACAAACCATTTCAAACAAATTAGATTTTGTTGGAAAAATGTAATTAATTTTCGTGGAAAAGTTTAGCTTAATTTAATCAAGTTCGTTCAACAGCTTATTTTTTTTGAGTGAACATTATATGACTGCGAATACAAATACAAGTCTTTCACCTGCTCTCTAACGTTTGCTCTCTGTTGAGATGCTGAGAGAACGTGTGTTTGACGCGCCCTCAGGCTCTCAGAGAGAACGAGAGACATGAGAGCTGAGAAGATTCTAGAACAGGTGTGTAAACCAACGTCTGTGAAAATCACAGTTAATGCCTGTCAGCAGGTGATGTCACTGACAGACCTTGAACTTTTATCCTCTTGTTCGAGAATAATATCCTGTCTAACAAAAATATGTTCTGAAAATGTTCTCTAAACATATAGAATGTCCAGTTTTTTAAAAAGTTTTCAAAACATTTTTTGGTTACATGAATGTTCCATTTTGTAAATCGTTACATTTGAATGTTAACTGAAACAAGTTGTAACATTTAAAAATGTTAGACGAACGTCCAACTAAAAGGATTCAGAAATAAAATGTTCCATAAACATTTTGTGCTATCGTTTTGAGAACATTATTAAAGACCAGTTAACTCTGAACAAACATCGTATTAACGTTACTGGATGAACGTTTGTTCATAACTTTGAGAGAACTTTGTACATAAGCCGAGGAGCGTTCCTTGTTAGATGGTACTCGTACAGTAAGTCTTATTTTGTTTCCAATGCTTATAGACTGACACCTGTTGGTTTGGATGCAGGATCACGCAAAAACAGAAAACAAACATTTTCTATTACAGAAGTCTCTGTTCAAATATGCATCTGTGAACCATAATACTTTATTCTGCAATTAAAAGTGTGCAAAAATATGAAGATTTTGTGAGTGGACTGGTCATGTGATCTCAACATGAAGGGGCATCATTCATGTAGAATGCAGCCTTTTAGCTCTGCTTTTTTTAACTGATCTGAAAAAAAGTGTTACTCATTTCTTTTTACAGGGCAAAACATTGCTTACTGGATCTTTAATTATAATAAATGGAATGAGTAACTGGTCATCATGTGTTGCAGGTTTGCGGTCGGGTCTGATGTAGTTGACACTAGTCTTTATATGGAGGTAAAAATGTTGGAAAACATGATATTCAGATGTTCAAATTTACACTTACAATCAAGATGTGAAGAAAAATGCATTGGACCTCTTTGTTGCTGCAGCTTTTTGTTGCTTTGTTTGTCTGCTTCAAATGCACGCGGCCCATTTGAAGGGTTTTAGGGTTCAGGAATGTGCCTAAAATGGCTCTGTTCTGATATTTCCATTTTATTATATGCGTTTTATTTATATTAGGGAATTTAGAGGGTAATAAAACTACTTATTTTCGTTTGTTATTTTGGCCTTGTACACTCCTGAATTTAATCCCTTTGTTTCTAGCTTTCACATTTTTTTTGTTAATAAATGTATATTTCTTTGAACATAATCTTTGTGAGTGAGCACACATTGATTTATGGTACGGCTGGCCTATAGACGGTCGTAACCATTACATATACACACACACACACACACACACACACACACACAAAAAGGATTTACTTTGAAACAATTTTCACTCTGAAATTGCTAGTAAATTTCACAAACAATTACAAGGAAATGGCCACTGAAATTTTTAGCAAGAAAGGCTGAAATACTGTTTTCTTGTAAAACGTACTCCAATAATCTTTTATTTACAACTTCGAAAAATCCTTTTTTACAGTGTAGACTGATTAAAACTGCAGAACTAGACACACTTACTCTGATTATGATCACTGTAATTATGAGCATTATAATCACAGTATTCTATGAGCTGCAGCCTTAATCACATTATAACGGTTCATTGAAACGAACTCTAACTTCAGATGCAGTGGCTGTTTTCATCATACATCAAACTCTTCATAATTACACAAGAGTAAAGAAGCTACAGACCTTTTAATGCATCTCTTAATTCCCCTCTGAATGTGCAACAGAGCTGATGGATTCGTGAGCCTGCTTTCAACTCAGCTAGTCGGAAACATTACAGATGAGAATGACAGTCCTCATACAATTGACATCATCAGTTCAAAATGTGAGTTCAAATCAATGTGAAATGCCACGCAGGGGCTTCTGGGAACATTATTGAGTGATAACTCAAATTAAGTGGTTTGAATCGGTTCAGTGAGAGAAGTGATTTGATTTGCTGAAATGAATCGGATCTCACAGTGATGCTTTAGAGAGAGAGAAGGAGGGAGGAGAGAGTATTTGAGAGTTTCCTCGGTTCACTCGTGTGCAAGACAATGTGACAAAAACAACATGTGCCATTTTGTCTCGCTACACTGCTACTTGTTGAGAAAAATGAACTGTTAATGGAAAATCTACATTTTTTCATTTATTAAAAAGCTGAGCACCATCACACTTGTTAAATGTTACATTAGTAATGTCACTGTTAAACCTTTTTTTATGCACAAAATATCACCTGACAGATATAACAATCAGAATCACAGGCTGTTAGAAAATCAGAAAATGACAGAAATTAATTGAGAATGTTTTTGTTTTAAAGGAGGGAGAATTAACATCCAACTCAAATAACTGGATTTGTTTTTAACAACAACAAAAAAGGGGCTTTTTGTCAAGACAGACTTTGTTGATAGTTTTTAGTGAAAATTTGAAATTAAAATGTTTCCATCACCAATTTGTTCAGTCTGAAAAGAATAGTTATTTTCCCAGAATTCATTACCTGTTGAACTGCAATTCAGTAAATTCCTCTCTCATTTCAACTTAACCCTCATCCTTCCCACGCGTTCTGTAACAAATACTTCCCTCGCGGGTCAAAATGACCCGAAGCCCTAAAATTATACTTATCCAGAAAGCCTATTTTATTTCATTTTGATAATATTTATTTTCTATTTTTTAATGCATTTTTTTTTGAGGATTTTTTTGTTATTTTTTATTTTCCTTTAAATTACTAGATTTGATCAACAAATAATATAACACAAAACTCAACTCAAAAATAACACAATTTCATGCATAACCCTTTTAATTCAGTTCAAAATATCTTACATTGGGTGTCTTTGCGACCACTTGTAATAAATATATATATATATAACATGATATTTGATGACTCTAGCTACTACATGGCCTTATAGCTCTATATGGAGAAAATGAGCTGTTCCGCTGGGTCCTAAAGTCAGTTTCTCTTCCATATGCATTTGGATACACATGTAGACATTATAAAATATTTTTTTTGGTAAAGTTTAAGCATTTTTAGTTTGAATTTTGTGCAGTTTTATGTTTTTCTATGTGTACTGGAGCATTCCTCACACTCCATTCATTCCTATGGAGGTCAAATTGATTTGTTATTTTTTTAAATTTCAACCACAAAACTGGTTACTGGTTAAATCCATTACTTTTTTTGTGTGTGTGTATTCGTGGTTCAAGTGCAACAAAATTCCTGGGGTCTTGGACCCCTCTGATGAACACAACATTTTTTTAAACATGACCCGAGGGAAGGATGAGGTTAAACTTACTGTGTGTTGTGGCCAATTCAATCCATATTCACACGTATGAACTCTTTCATTCTGAATTTTGCACAAACCTAGATGTGAGTTTGAGGAACATGCATTCTGTTTGGAGGAATGACTTACAGCCTCTGAGCTGAGGGATCAGCTAACATCTCATTCATTTCTCATTACTATCACATGCTCTTTCAGATCCCACACACAGCAGGACTGTACGTTTGAAGAGTTATCGGAGCAGCCCGTTATTCATCAGTAAAGAGAGGGAGGACGAGGAAGGCTGAACCGATAAGACAGGGATGAGTGATCCAATTTCTTCAGCAGCGGAAGCGTGTCGTCGTGATAGCCTTCACTTACGGCACACACACCTGATGCCCCTCCTGGGGGCAAACAGCAGGACGCCCCATTAGAGAGGCATGGAGAAATGTCACGGGCACAGCAGACATAAGACATGAGTCTGCAGATCACAAACACACTTAAAAAGATGCTGATCTGCCTATTCACAGATTTATTTGCAGTTCCTTTACTATTTCCACATGATCTGATCCAGAAATGCCTTTGTTGATATTTAATGCTCAGTTTTATGATCAAATCTCTGTAGTTTAATGCAGTGCGATACAATGATGATTGAGAGATGAACAAATAAATCTTTTGACTTTTTGATATTTTTTTGATAATTTTGACTTTTTTGCCATAATTATGACCTTTCATGCCAGAATTTCGACTTATGTCATAATTTCATAAAGATAAATCATAACGTTTTTAATATCATAATTGACTTTCCTTTCGACTTAATGTGACTTTTTAAGTCACAATTTAGACTTTATCTCATAAACATGATGGAGTCATAATTTAGTTTTTTTTTTTTTTTTTTTTGTCACAATAATGACCTATTTCACCAGAATTTCGACGTATGTCATTATTTTACATTTTTAATAACCTAACTGACTTTTCAAGTCATAATTTCAACTTTTCATCTCATAAATGACATTTTAAGTCATAATATCGACTTTTCATCTCATAAATGACGTAGTATGTTATCATTTCGTGTTTTTTGTCATACTTTCAACTTTTCCAAATTCAACTTTCTTTGTAATAATTTTGACTTTTCATGTCATAATTATGATTTACAAAGCATGATTTTTACATTAGAAATGCCTTTGTTGGAGTTGATTCAGTCCTATTAACCCTTTGATATTGTTGTAAACTCAGAATCGAAGACCAGGAGACTTGGTTGTTTCTTCAGCAGGATTGTTTATTGAAAACACGAGCTGTCGGTAGCTGCAGTCACCAAGTCTGAATAAGTGAAATGTTCTCTTACAATTTATATACATTTAGGGGCCGGAACCAAAAAGACAGGTTTAGGAACCGGTTCTAGACTGAGAGTGCTGCCCACCCTAATTCACTCAGCATATCTATTCAAATGCTGAGACCCGAGTACAGGACTGGCAGGACTCTCTTGTTAAAACACAAAATCCGAGAGCCATTAAGAGTTTCAGTAAAACAGGACTGACTGGAGTCTTTTGCTAGAAAACTCTGCTAATAATAATTTATACCTAACCTTAACATGCTAAATTCAATGTAAACCTAAATTAAACATTTTAATAAATTTGAAATCCCACATTTGCCCCTTTGAGAGTCTTAAAAACTCTCACAAAATACAAATTTAGACACTTAAAAGTTAATTCTTGTAACTTGTGTAAGTTACAGGCACATAGCAAGTTCAATCTTGTAACTTGTGTAAGTTACAGGCACAAAGCAAGTTCATTCTTGTAACGTGTGATAGTTACAGGCACATAGCATGATCTGTGTTGTTCATCTGTAATTGCATGCTGACACAGAAACAAAACATGCAATTAGGGTCCGTGAAGTTCTTACGGGTAATATTCTTTTATGGTTGGACCAGTCATTTTCTCGTGAGAGGCGTGAGTCATTTGTTGAATGAAACACTTGATACTGTGGAAGCATACGTAGAACGCCAGTAGGAGAAATAACAGCAGCATTGCTATTTCTTTAATCCACAGCCAGGGTTTACCAATCAAGTTTCCGAACCATGAAGAATTGTCTTCAGTCATCTGGTGTAATTTTGTTGAAAGATCAAGAATGTCTTGTTGGATTTTGTTCAAGTTCTCTGTTGGATCCATTAACCCGGTGCAGCACTCAGGTACACCATACGATGGGATTAATGCTCCAAGAGTTCTTGACCACCACGTTTGAACACAAGTGAGTCCTGGAATGCAGCCATCTTTGTTGATAGAAGGAGCTGAATTTTGTAGCTGTGGAGAGCTTGGGGTGGAGTGTGTATTTTCTCTGATAGCTGGTAGAACATAAACCAGGGTGCACCTGCCGTTGAATTGGCTGGGTAGGATGCTGTAGACAGAGATAGGGTGTGCAACCCATGGGATTCCGGCTCCTACTGAAGGTGCATGTGGCATGCAAACGTTCTTTCCAGCAAACAAGGCATTTCTTGACATATTCATCAGCTCTAAGAAGATGTTGTTTCTGGGGTCCACACTTTGTGCGATGTCCATGATGGTTAGTAGTAGTACGACAATCTTGATCATGATGAGGGATTACTGAAGTTCCCATAGGTGAGTCTGCATTGTGTATTTTTTTCTTCTGTGTTGGTTGTAGTCTCTGCAGTTGGTCTAGTTGTTTTCTGGAGGTTGGGTCTTCATATGCAGGTGTGTAGGTCAGTGCATATGGTTAAAAACAAACAAACAAAGAACAACTGCAACAGACCGGTATTCATTGTAAAGACTACAAACATTAGGGTTGTATCCTCTGTTCAATCTGTATCTGCTAATTGTGGTTCCTTCTTTCCCTATTTCTTAATTCATGAGACACCTGAAAGGAACAGTGAGGTGAGGATGGACTATGGTTGGGAAGGGCCTATAAGGGAATCTTCACCGCAGGGTTGGCCCCCGAAAGCCTGTTGCTTCCAGTTCTTCCCTGGGCTCCTCACTGGTCCATGTGTCCTATCCTATCCTTGTAGGTGGAGGAACAACTTTACAGTGTGAAATATGAGTCCAGGTTTTTCTGCTGTAATCAACATAACTTGATGTGGTCCTTGCCACTTAGGCTCTAATGGTTTGTTTTTGAATGACTTTATCATGACCCACTGACCTGGGACCTGATTGTGTGTCCACCTTCTGGTGGAGTCTGCCAACAAGACTCAACTCTTGCTTTGGCACTCTGTACTGCCTTTGTGAGGTTTTCACAGTAAGCGATCAGGGCATCTGAGGCAATGTGTACATCAGCATTTCTAAGATCAATCACACCTGGCATTTGCATTAGGTGTCCAGTAATAATCTCATGAGGACTCAGTCCTACTGTTCTGTTAGGTGACACTCTCATACTCTCATACTACACAGTACTGCTGGCAGTGCTTCAACCCATGGTACTCCTTCCTGATGCATTTTGCTTAACCTGATTTTGATTGTTCTGTTTGATCGTTCAACCTGTCCTGATGCTTGTGGCCTATAAGGACAGTGCAGATTCCACTTAACCTTCAACATTCTAGACACCTCCTTGACAACCTGTCCTGTGAAGTGTGTACCTTGATCTGAGTCAATGCAATCTGGTAATCCCCATCTGGGAATGAAATCAGTGACAAGACATTTAGCAGTATGTGCAGCTGTAGCACGCCCTGTTGGATAAGTTTCTATCCATCTTGAGAACTTGTCTATTACTACCAAAAGAGGCAACGATATGTAATCAACTTGCAAATGACGAAATGGTCCTGGTGGAGCTGGGGTATGTGCTGCTGGTGTAATGGCTGCTGGTACATCATTATTTTTCTGACATGTAACACACCTTTTGGCTGTTTCTGTGGCTACATTTCTGAATTTTGGATTCCACCATTGATTTGAGAACCTGTGATTCATCGTTGCTGGACGTCTGTGACCCAAATTGTGTATTTGTTGAGCCAAATATGGCAGCAGTGATTCGGGAGCAACATACTTCCCCCCTTTGGTCCAGCAGCCAGATGAATCAACGGTGGCTCCTTTGTCTAACCATGTCCATGCTTCATATAGAGGAACATCTTTGTACAAATCAATGATAGATTCAGGAGGCAGAATTGTCTTCTGTGCTGTACTACCTGAACACACTTGTACAGTTACATAGAAACAAGCCTGTTTAGCTGCTACATCTGCAAGAGCATTACCTTTAGCTTCTGTAGTGTTAGTTGTGAGATGTGCTTTCACTTTGATCACCGCTAATTCCTTTGGAAGTTTCATGGCAAACATAAGATCTTTCACTAATTCAGCATGCTTAATGGGGGATCCAGCAGAAGTTAGAAACTGTCTGCTTTGCCAAATGACACCAAAATCATGAATAACCCCAAAAGCATATCTGGAATCTGTGTAGATATTTGCAACTGATCCTGAAGCTAGTGTGCATGCTCTAGTTAAAGCCACCAGTTCTGCAGCCTGAGCTGAAAAATGATCTGGAAGACGACCTGAAGCTACCACCTCAGTGGTGGACGTTACTGCATAACCTGCTCGTCTGTTCCCTTCAATTACTTGAGCTGAACCATCAACAAACAACTCAAATTCTGAATTTTCTATGGGAGTTTCTGCTATTTCACTTGTCGCTGCGTATGTAAGCGTAACACAATCATGAGTCATTTCGCCTTCATCCTCTAACACAACTTCAGTCATTGCAGACATCATACATGATGAGGGGTTTGTGACCGGTGCACGCTGTAAAACAATGTTCGGGGCTGTGAGAGTAGTTAACCAATTTCCCCAACGAGAGGAAGTGACAGAAGTGACTTTTGCTTGATTCATTAGTGCGGATACTGCATGAGGGCATTTTACATTTACCGTCTGACCTAACACCATTACTGATGAAGCCTGAAGCGCTAGATGAACTGCCTGTACTGCTCTGAGGCATGGTCCCATACCTTGAGCTACTATGTCAAGTTTACCAGAATAGTAATGAATTGGACGTAAACTGCCCCCATGATCTTGCATTAGACATGCAGTCATAAAGCCCAAGTGTTCATGGACATAAAGCACAAAGGGTCTATCAGATTGGGCAATTCCTAATGCTGGGGCTTGACATAGTGCTCTCTTCAAATCATTGAATGCTTTGAGGTGAAGTTCTTCCATACAAACAATATCTGAATCTTTACCATGGCCTTTCAACAAGTCATAGAGAGGCTGAGCAATCGAGGCATATTCTTCAATCCACGGTCTACAGTAACCTGCTGTTCCTAAAAATGAGCGTAGTGTTTTAATGGTAGTAGGCGGAGGTATGGCTTTGACTGAAGCCGTTCGTTCCTGTGTAATAGATCTATTTCCTGCACCAATTGTTTGACCCAGAAATGTGACTTGCTTTTTAGCAATTTGAGCTTTGTGAAAGCTACATTTGTGTCCTTTTTTATGCAAATAGTCCAACAATGCTGCCAATTCAGTTTGATGTACCTCGTGATCTGTTGAGGCAATCAAAATATCATCGACATATTGGATCATAGTGGACTGTTTTACTGGACATTCTGGGTCACACAAATCACGTCTGACAGCCTGATGGTATATGGTCAGGGAGTTTTGAAATCCCTGAGCCAATCGGGTCCACTGATATTGTTCATGGTCAACTGTGAAAGCTAACCATGGCTGGCTGTCAGAGTGCAATGGTACAGAAAAGAATCCATTAGACATATCAATTACTGAAAAAATCTTACAATCTAATGGTAAGCCATTACAAATTGTAGATGGATCTGCCACTAGCAGGGTGATTTTATCAATGTTTTTATTGGCTACTCTGTAGTCTATGGTGAGTCTCCATGTCTCATTGGATTTCTTGATGGGCCATATGGGTGAGTTACAGGGACTGTTGGTTTTAACTAGCACTCCTTGCGTCAGCAACTTTTCTACAATAGGTTTGATTCCCTGTATGGCTTCCTTACTGATCGGATACTGTTTGGTAACCGGGGGTGGAGTTCCTGTCAGTTTGACTGGTTCTACACCTGTCAATAAACCACAATCATCCTTGTCATTAGCCCAAATTGGATGATTCAGTAAGAAAGCATACTCTGGAGGGATTGCATTATTGGTAGAAACGTGTGCTGAGGAAATTTTAATGCTAGCAGATTCTGAGGACATGTCTAAAGTTAGATGTACTTGTCTCAGAAGATCCATGCCTAAAATTGCACCTGTATTCAATGGAGCACATAGCAATTTTGTAGTCAGAGTTTTCGGGCCAAACTGTACCTCTATGGGCGGGGTTTCATACAAAACAGAATCTTCACCTATTACGCCAGTTAAAGAAAGTTTGGTTTTCTTGTACGGGATGTCTAAACCTTTAGCCAATTTTGTAGGAATTATTGTAATCTCTGCACCTCTATCAAGCAAAAAATCAATCTCTTTCTCTTGTATGCTACCTTTCACAAAAATTCTTTTGTCATTATGATGTATTACAGGGGAAAGGTAGCTACTCACAGCCCCAACAATTAGTTTTTTTCCTGTTCTTTTTGTGCTCTTAGAAAAGCCTGAGCGAGCTGTCCTAAAGTTTCAGTGGACATTGGCGGAACTACGTCCGGGTTGTAGGCAGGCTGAGAAGGAGCAGAATTATGCATTCTATTTCTTTTATTATCGTGCAACTTCTTCCTACACTCTTTCTCCCAATGCCCTAATTTTCCACAGTAGTGGCATGTACTTTCTTTTTTAGTCCATCTATTGTCTTGTTTCGTTGGGTTAAACCGGGGGTCGGCAACCCGCAGCTCTAGAGCCGCATGTGGCTCTTAAGCGCCGCCCTAGTGGCTCCCT
This sequence comes from Abramis brama, assembly GCF_963993115.1. Classification (NCBI taxonomy): domain Eukaryota; kingdom Metazoa; phylum Chordata; class Actinopteri; order Cypriniformes; family Leuciscidae; genus Abramis; species Abramis brama. The sequence goes on from NC_139972.1 coordinate 4,216,192, forward strand.
GGAGCTTTTTCAAAAATATGAAAATGGAAAAAATATTTTTTGTTTTAATATAATTTCTGTAGGAGGAAAAACATGACAAACATTCTTAAAACCCTTTCGCACGTACGATCACATCGGTGTGATTAGAACGGTCAGTGCATGATGTGATCAACTGCTAAATTCAAATGTGCTCTCACGCGTTGGCTGGCGCTGAGCCAGAGACAGGCGCGCTCAGAGCTGTCATATAGCACAACATTTCAGTGTTTTCAACCACATAATGTTTATTTTAGGTTTCAGACATATAAGTACTAAAAAAACAATACATTTAGAGTTTGTAAAATACACACTGATGTTAAAGGAAGAGGCAATAATAATCCTTTCCATTATAATTAGACACGTTTTATTCATATCAGATACACATTGTGTAAGTAACTTTAAAGTTTACTCTATTCTTCTCCCAGTTCACCAGCCACTTACTTTTATGTATTTCAGGAGAAGTGGATGAATTCACGTGTTGTAAATCCAACAGATCCGATTCTCTGAACTGCGTCTGCGGCACAAACTAAGATGGCGGCGCCCATCGCGCATACAGCTGAACTAACGCGATCGTTATAAAGGTGTTTAAACAACAAAACACTTCCACTTGCATATATTTGACAATCGGAATATCAGATATTTCATGCCATATCTAACAAATTTGTGAATATTTTGAATAAAAAAGGAAAAATGACATAAAAGCAGATCATCATTCATTCAGCTCTGTTGTTGCTGCGGTGTGTCACGTGACACGGTCGCCTTGAAAAACTCACGCTGGGGGGGTCAGTCAGAATATTTTAAACTTACGTGTGAAAGGGTTAAAGTTTTTCAACGTTGTAAAAATAATACACGAATAAATAAAACGAAACATAATACATTAAAATTATAATGGAAGTTAAACTTAAAGCACCGTAGTCACGTGGTGCGTCATTCTCTCCAGGATGCGCTGCAGGGAAAATAAACATTTAATCATGAATGCTCATTATGTAACGTTATTTGTAGCCTTCTTAATAAAGCTAATATAGACACTTACAGCATGTGTTGCCTTCATTATAAGGCTTATACAAGGCTTTTAATTTTTTGCGGCTCCAGACAGATTTTTTTTTTTTTTTTTTTTTTTGGTCCAATATGGCTCTTTCAACATTTTGGGTTGCAGACCCCTGGGTTAAACGTAGCTGCTGCTATTCTCACTTGGGTTTTAACATCAGCATCTCTTTCCCATGTAGCTAACCTGTCTAGGTTACTTCGGAGAGTTCAGTTAGCCCACGTAACCTGTAGGAATGGCAAGGCTGATCTGTACTCAGCTAAAAGACCATTTGCCCAAATACGGATTAGAGCTCCTCTATCATCTAGTACAGTGGTTCCCAATTCCAGTCCTCGTGACCCACTGCTCTGCACATTTTGTATGTCTCTCTTATCTGACACACTCAGTTCAGTTCATGGAGTCTCTCCTAATGAGCTGATGATCTGGTTCAGGTGTGTTAAATAAGGGAGACATACAAAATGTGCAGAGCAGTGGGTCACGAGGACTGGAATTGGGAACCACTGATCTAGTACACTTTCAGAATCCTCCACTATTCCACTGTAAGTTGCAGCTGCCTGACAAAATCTTTCAGTGTATTCACTTATAGTCTCTCCTTTCTTTTGTACACATCTAGTAACTTTCGACCAATCTATTTTGGGTCCTAAGAGATTCTTTAGGATTTTCAAAACACCTTCTCTCAAATCGCCTTTACTGGCATGTTGCAGTTCGGAAGGAACAGCAGACTCAAAACTGTTGAATTCAGATTCAGTTAGAATTTGTGACATCAGCTGTGTGACTTCTGGCAACGACATGTCGTAAAGACGCATTTTACTGATCAATGCTCTTCTAAATTCAGAAAATTCTGTGCGTGCTGAGGGTAAACTCTGGGATAGTCTCTCGATATCTTTGGGTCCTAGCGCTTTGGCAACAGCTTGTATTTGGACAACAGAAGAGTTGGGAGGAAGACTTTCAGTTCCCTCAATTCCCTGAGACCTTCTCCTAGCACCACATACCTTTACTGAGTCTACTGGCTTATCAGTTACTGATTGGATGGCTACATCTGTTTCAAAGAAAGCTTTTAAGTCAGGATAAATGTTATCCGGCTGACTAACTTCTACATCAGTTTTTTCTATAGCTTTGCTGCGGCTCAATTTCTTAGTCAACGAAGATATTCTAGCACGTAGCTCATTGATCTGTTTCTCTAGCTCTGAGTTGCGCTTAGACTGTTCTGTAGCTTTTGCTAAAACAAATTATTTGTGACAACAAATAATGCCCTTCACATTGTTTTTGCGGATGCTTGCTCCAAGCACCTTTTTACACTCATCTACTGACCAAGTTTTGTCTGGGTGAATTTCATATTTCTGAGTTAGTTCCTGTCTAACTTTTTCAGTGACTATTAGGTCCATTTGTTCTCTTAACATTTTTTTGAATTCACTTTCTAACCACAATGGAGTCGCAAAACCACCTTTTTCCGTTGTGGGGATCAGTCTGGCATTTTTTCTAAACATTTCTGTGAGATTTACCACACAATCAAAAAAAAAAAAAAACTAAAACTTCTCTAGGGTACACTTGTTAACACATCAGCTATTGTTAACTTTCCAAATGACCAACACTTCACACTTAACCTCCCTGCCTACAAGATCAGAGAATAAATCAAATATTAGTGATGATGCTAAATCTTCCCTGCCTACAAAAACAGAGGATCAACCGAAATAACTAGCACGTAAAGCTAATTCTTCTCTGCCTAAAGCAAAGGATACCAACTATTAGCACTTGATGCTAACTCTTCCCTAACTTTATAAAGGATAAAACCTTCTCTAGCAAGAGGATGAAACACTTCCCTGGCAAAGCAGAGGATAAACAATATTAACCTGTAATGTTAATCTTCCCTGACTGGCAGAGGATATCTTTCATCTCTAAAAAAAAAACTTTTTTAGAGGATAACTTAGTTAACAAAACCCTGCAGCTGTCTGTTAACTCTTCTCTGAACGGCGCAGAGGATAAACACATATACTGGTCTGTAGCGGTTCTTTGAATGGAGTGAAACTCACCAACCCTTGGTTGTAAAGGAAGATTCAGTCTGGAACTCAGTCAGTCTTTGAGATCTTTGAGCTTGAAGTTTCAATCTGGAGGAAGCTGGAAAGATTCAGTCTGGTAATCTTTGTTTAGCTGGAAGTTTCGCTCTGGATTCCAAAAGATGCAGTCTGGAAAGCAGATCTTTTGTTGAGCTTGCTGTTTCAATCTGAATTCAGGTCTTTGAGCTTGAAGTTCTTTGAGTTTCCTTTTTCTCCATCCGGGTCACGGCACCAAATTGTTGTTAACTCAGAATCGAAGACCAGGAGACTTGGTTGTTTCTTCAGCAGGATTGTTTATTGAAAACACGAGCTGTCGGTAGCTGCAGTCACCAAGTCTGAATAAGTGAAATGTTCTCTTACAGTTTATATACTTTTAGGGGCCGGAACCAAAAAGACAGGTTTAGGAACCGGTTCTAGACTGAGAGTGCTGCCCACCCTAATTCACTCAGCATATCTATTCAAATGCTGAGACCCGAGTACAGGACTGGCAGGACTCTCTTGTTAAAACACAAAATCCGAGAGCCATTAAGAGTTTCAGTAAAACAGGACTGACCGGAGTCTTTTGCTAGAAAACTCTGCTAATAATAATTTATACCTAACCTTAACATGCTAAATTCAATGTAAACCTAAATTAAACATTTTAATAAATTTGGAATCCCACAATATGAAGATTTCTAAACGATCAACATGATCAAAACTTTCTCACACAATCTGCTACATGCCTTCTGTTGTCTGATTGATAGTTTAGACTTGTTTTTAGCAAGTAAAAGTCTTTTAGTATAACTGTACAAACATCCTCCTTCAGCTCGTGCTTCGCGTGTCTTTCTGCTGTGATATTTATATAAAGTAAGCATAAGAATAACTTTGATATTGTTAGTAATATTTCAAGATGAACACTTACTGAAGCAACTCAGGTTTACTTGATTATCCATACATCATTTATTAGACAAATCAGTATGAAATATGATCATTAGGCTTTGATTAAGGTTTATATTTTTTCATCTCTCAGTCATCAATGTATTGCATTGCATTATACGTTTTAAAACAACAGAGATTTGATCATAAAACTAAGCATTAAATATCATCTTGCTAAGATATATTATTGTCAGATACAGAGTGATGACTAATATTTAAATGCATTTTTATGTAAGAATCTGTTATACTGTTATAAAGATCTCATTGATTTATTACAAGCATCAGAATTTCATCTTACTTTTTGTCCATTTAAATATCAGCATCTGCAATATATATTTGCTCAGTTTGAACCTCTGAATAAAATTGAGCTATTTTCCCTCCATATTCTCACTCTATGAGCCATAAAAGCCTGATGTATGATACTCAACAACAACAACAACAAAAAACACATTAAATGGTATAATAAATTGATCAATTTACAAATATTAGATTTTATATATCAAGCGTTACAGGTTTTTTTTTTTTTTTTCAGATATTGTTGATAGTTTTGAACTTTAAATGGAAAACATTAGTGCTTGTTTCTCTGTACAGTCACCGCAGTGTTTGATAATGTGGCACTTGTTAAAAATGCTGCGGAGGACGTGGTTATTGATTGGGATGGAACTGAAGAAGGAGGCAGGAATTGATAGCTTACACATCCGATCTCTGGTGTCAAGCGAGTCATTGTGCCGCAGGATCCTCATTAGCAGCAAATGAGCTTTTGAAAGGGTGTTGAATGCGATGAGTTGATTGGATTTACTCACTGATGTGTTCTTGTATATTTGCAGTCTCGGAGGGAGAGTGGTTGGCAAACAGCCTGGTTGAGATCAGCTGGCAGGTAAAGTTTCGTGCCTGAAAGTGTTGGCGTTTTTTTTGCTCTGGTTTGGCAGGCTGACGGTCCTGTTCTCAGAGCAATTATCAGTGAGTCACGCAAACGAAGGTCCTGCCTGTGAGAGAGCTCAGCGTTGCCACTTCATTAAAGAGTGTGATTTCTGTAAAGGACATTTATGACACACAAAAAAAAAAAAAAAAACCTTTTTTTTTTTTTTTTACATAATTTTGACTTTAGTTTGTAATAATTTCAACTTCTTGTCAAATTTTTGACTTTTTAGCATCATAATGTCTTTTTAAGACAGAATTTCAGCCTTTCATGGCATAATTTTAACTTTTAATGCCATAATTTTCATCTCAACTTTTCAACTTTTCATTTCAACTTTTTATTATCATAATTGACTTTAAGTCATAATTTCGACTTAATGTGTCTTTTTTTGACTTTCATCTCATATGACATAGTGTCACAATTTTGACTTTTTATGTCATAATGATGACTTTAAGTCTGAATTTTGACTTTATCTCATAGACTTTTTATCATAATTTTAACTTTTTGTCATAATAATGGCCTTTTACACCAGAATTTCGACGTATGTCATAATTTCACATTTTTAATATCATGTTTGACTTTTTTAAGTCATAATTTCAACTTTTCATCTCTTAAATGTGACATTTTATGTCATAATTGTGATTTTTCATCTCGACTTTTCATATCATAATTTCGATGTATGTCATAATTTTGACTTTTCATCTTGACCTTTTATGCCAGAAAGAATGTTGATTTGTGTTACAATTTAAACTTTTATCATAATTGACTTTTTTATCTCATAAACTTTGTCATAATTTTAAATTTTTGTCATAATAATGACCTTTTACACCAGAATTTTGACGTATGTTGTAATTTCACATTTTTAATATCATGTTTGACTTTTTCCAAGTCACAATTTCATAATTTTCATCTCTTAAATGTGACATTTTAAGTCATAATTTTGACATTTCATCTCAAAAATGTTTAAAGTCATGATCTTGACTTTTCATCACATAAATGACAGTTTATCATGATTTCGACTTTTATGTCATAATTTCAACTTTTTAAAGTCATAGTTGACTTTTTAAGTTATAATTTTGTCTATGTCATAGTTTTGTGTCATAATTTCAACTTCATTTGTAATAATTTTGACTTATGTCATGTCGAAATTCTAGCTTAAAAAAATCATAATTTTGCTATTTCATGTCACAATTGACCCTTCGCTAAGCCACGCCCGAAAACCGCCACAGGCCAATCGTGGCTTAGCAACCGTAACTAGGCGCGGGAGGTCTGGCAAGCTTTCGAGCGAGAGGGAAACATGCCGCGTTGTGCGTATGGATTGTGCAAATCTGATACCCGGTATCATAAAAGTTTGGACGGGGTGGTGGATTTTGTTCCCTTCCCGAAACCTAAAACCCAAAGGGAGAAATGCCAGGCATCATCTTCATTTATATAGCGCTTTTAACAATGTAGATTGTTCCAAAGCAGCTTTACATTGATAATAGGAAATTAAAAGTAAAGTGTTTTGGCTTTATAGCAGCTCTAGAATAAAGTTATTGTCCAGCTCGTGGATCAAGCAGTGTGATTAAAGGCAAGACGGAGGCTCACTGACATAATTTAACGTTACTTAAAAATATATTTCAGCATCTTGTTAATCGACGGCCAAACTAGTAACATTACCCAAATCCGATCGCGACTCTCCCGGTGTTAGTTCTAGTAAAAGTAAAAGGTAGTTAGTAAAAGGAGGGAACATCAGGGGGCTTGCCGGAGATCTCCAAGGGAAAGTTTGGTATGCAAACTTAATCAGTTCATAACAGTAAGTTAGTCACTAATGTGACCCACGACGTGTGAGCACATTAGCCTGGCGCACTACAAATATAAGCGGGAGAATGTTATCATTGCAAAGTGGTCAGGCTAATGTCTTGTGTTTATTCCACGATACATATGGATAAGCTGTTTGATTTATAAATATTAGAATATTTTCAAATTTCACTTACCCTGCTGTGCATGCACAAAGCTGTTCCTCAATTTGTGTGTTTCCCATTTGAATGGTCAGCATATGAGGCGGTTGCTGCTTGCGCTGAGACCTAACGTTATAGACTTTAGCTTCAATTTTGATGAAATTATTCTCTAATCGTTTGCATATTATGTCGTGGATATAGCCCTCGAATGCATACTGCAGTCTTGCTCTCTCATATTTTCACCTGTCTGCCAAAAATGACTAATTATCTCCTTAGGAATGTCTGAAACCAGTGCATACATACTGTAATAGACGTGCCAGGCGCAAAAGCTTGACAGGCGTAGCAACAGTAACTAAGGAGGGCGGGGCTTAGCGAAGGGTCAATTGTGCTTTTCAAAGCATGAGTTTTACATTAGCACCAATAAGAGAAATAACAGAATATATAATAACTGTTTCAAATGGATTTCAAATGCTCCGCCCGTTTGTCATTGGTCAGACAAACCGACCCCATAATGTTGCTCAAACAAACAGATTTATGTTTTAAAAGCGCCACAGAATCATATTACGGATTACTCATTTATATTTTATGTAATATTGGTTATTGATATATAACCATAGAGATAAGAAAGAGAGAACAATCACAATTCAATATGGAAATATAGATGAGCCGGTCATTAGCAAATTATTAGCATATAGTCCAATGATGTCCTCACTGTCTGTTAAACAATGTCAAAGAGAGATTTTTAAATATAATTTTCTTAAAAATAGATGCAATTATCAAAATGTCTCAGAATGCAGCACACGTTGAATCATTGGTGTTTTTTTATACCAGGATGCTTGAGGAACGTCAATACTGTAATTAAACACATGAAGCAGAGGGTTGTGGGAAGGTCAGGCAGGTCTGAACAGAAGGATTTTCTTCTTCTCACTCTGTTTAGTGTGGGAGAGATGAAACTCAGACAGCATCAGATGTGAGAGCGCATCAGTAAACAGCAGCTCCTCCAGGACTCTCTGCTCATTTCTTGGCTTTTTTATGGGCTGTTGAACCTCTGGAGGACGGCGGCCGCTTTCTGCAGCTCAGTGTGACTGTCAGAGTCACTCCTCAACAATCACAGTCCTACAGAGATTTTACTGGGACCACACATTTATCCTCCATCTACCCTTGGATGTCTTTTTCTTTACTTTTCTCAATTCCTCACTGTGCTTTTATATTTACAAATATTTGTTATAAGTAAAAATGACACTGTTGTCTTTTTAAGTCAGAATTTCAACTTTTTATCTCATAAATGACGTCATAATTTAGACTTTTTATGTCATAATTATGACTTTCTAAATCTGATTTTTGACTTTTATCTGCTAAATATTATGTGGTATGTCATGATTTTAACATTTTTATATCATAATTTACTTTTTATGTCATAGTTTTGACTTAGTTTGTAATAATTTTGAGTTTTTATGTCATGATTATGACTTTTTGAGCCAGAATTTTAGAAAAGAGCTGCTTGAAGAGCTGCTTTTTTGATTCACAGGAGATACAGAGTCATCTTGGAGCGACATCAGGGTGAGTAAATGATTTTATTTTTAGATGAACTGAGACTCTTTCCCACAATATTTGCTTCTCAAATGACATTATAAACCTTGTCGAGTGAGAAAGAGACTGACTGTCGTTCCTGTGGCGTAATCAAACCCAACATGATGGATTATAGGACGTGTGTGCGATTACATTTTAAAACAGCCCAGCAGAATGACAGGAGAAGAGATCTGTCCTATTAATACATCTGTCACTCAATTACGCAGTAATTCTCCTTTTTCCATTACCATATCAGCTTGCACAGTTCTGCCACACTTTAACTTCATAACAGTAGAGGAAAAACATCACAGTCTCTTTAATATTACATTGTTTACTACTTTACAGCAGAGAGTTCACCAGATAACAAAACGTTCTATGAACGCTTTCCTGACGTTCCCATTATCAAAACGTTATTTCTCTAAACTTGTTTAATGAATGTTCTAAATGAATGTCTAAACAACAATGAAATGTTGTCTAAATTAATGTTCTCTAAACTTTCAAAACATCCAGTTATTGAAATGCTTTAAATGAACATTACGTTTAGCCAACATTATGGGAATGTTACTTTTGAATGTTCTCTGAAAATTCTGAAACAAGTAGTAACATTTAAAAAAATGTTAGACGAACATCCAACTAAAACACTTTAGAAATAAGGGTCCCATGAATAGCGGTGTACGGTACACAGAAGTCATGGTTTGATATGAGTTCGGCGCAACAGGAAAAAGCAACAAATCCCCAATGCTAGGTTTCTTTTTATTTAAATGCTAGGTTTCTTTTAATCAGCCACAAAACTGAAAAGCATCTCTTGTGTTATAAAAGTACAAAATAAATAGAATGAAAACTTGTGCAGAGATTAGGTTTCTTTGCGCGTAAGAGTTCATTAACATGCAGTGACAATGGCGGATGCACAAAGTTTAATTTTACGCTATAAGAAAGAAAGAGAGAAAGAGCCTACTTTACCTTTCCACAAGGAAACAGCGAGTGAAGCGGCACCTGAGGATTGCCATTTCCAGGACACACATATTTCATCACTGGACTGTAGTGAGACTTCCACGACACAAATCGCACAATGCCAAATGATTTTGTCTCATTATAACAGCGGAAACAACTTAAAATACGCCGTCATTTCTGGTCATACAGATAAGAGTAAGACATCATTTGAAACTGTAAAGGATCTATTTTTCGCTGCGTACACTCACAATAAAAACAAAACATTGTGCTTTTGTAAAATAAAGAAAACAAACAGGATGTCACTTCTTTTCCATGAAGTTTGCATCACAAAAATTAATCAAAATTCAGCATATAGGCTACTATCAAGCTCTTGCATTCATCTGAACTCTTGTTTTGGGTCAGTGCCATAGACAGTATAAGAAGTGGACAGAGCCATCTCATTGGATCTCAATTGAGACAAGTGAAGCCCATTTTTAGCGATTTCTTAGCACTTCCTTTCCTGACGCGCAGACTCAAACCGAGCAAAGCGTTACACGGACCACGTGAGCAACCCGTCTGTCTTCTAGTAGCTGTGCCAAGAGAAATCTGAATCATTCCCTTCCGAATATTGCAGAGACGGAGAGTGTGAGTAGGAGCTGTACATGAGCTTGGAGCAGGAGCAACTTTTGCTAGGTATTCTGATTAATTATATTGTCATTTTGCCTCCACGTCCCCCCGATTGCCCGCGAGCTTCTCCTCCCGTCCATACGGTAATCTCTCTACTGTGCGACAGAGAGTCGCGTGGTTATGACGCAATCGTTAGCCTACTTTTACAATAACTGCTTCTACGGGGCCATAACATAAGCTACAAGGTAATGGAGCATTTTATACATTGTCGTGTTTCTTTAGAAATAAATAATGGACAAATGGAGTCTTCAAACGCCTCAGATGTAAAGTTATTCGCTGTCAAAGTGACGCCAAAATGAATGGGAGTCAATGGGATGCTAACTGCAGGTGAAGTTCTGCTACAAGATGGTGGCACACGGCCGGCTTCAACTTCCGGTCGACTTCCTTCCCGCCTGGTCAGTGCGTAGATCTTCTCTTCTTCTGCTCTTTCTCCTGTTGTAGAGGTTAGCAAACAGCGTTTCATTACTGTGCGCCCCCTTCTGGATTGGAGTGTGGATTGCCTGTGACTGACTGTATTCGTCGTCTGACTATATGCACTGAACCGTCATGTCCATACCTTGACAGTTTGGGATGAATACATGTCCCGTTACACCCATACCCATGAACGATGTGTGAATGACGTTTTTGTGCTATTGTTTTGAGAACACTGAACGAATGTCACTGGAGTAATAACTTTATAACTGAGCTGCTGTAAAGCCAAAACAATCTCTGTTACTGTAATCTCCTATTATCACTGTAAAGCTGCTTTGAAACAATCTATATTGTTAAAAGCGCTATATAAATGAAGGTGACTTGACTTGACTTCATGACTCATGTTTCTCATGAGAAAAAGTCTCAGATAATCTCATACGTGTCTCCTTTAGATACCCAAGAGATTTTAACGTCTCACTTATATAGATACCACAGTCAAACGAATGTGTTTTAGACCTCTTTGAATGGATAATCTTCATTTAAGATAACAGGCTGTGACAGGACTAGGACAGGCTTTTAAGACAGACAGGCAATTCCCATCCAGTTTTCTGCCCTTTAGGGAGGGAAATTCTCTTCTCGTGTGATTTATAAACCGCATCTGAATAGTGGCGCTCCACAGCTCGTCTCGTTGGCCTGGGAAACAAACTCATTCTCATTACCTGTCAAGCACATGCCTTCAAGATGCTATAAAAAATCAACAGATATTTCCAAAGCTCCACCTGCAGTCTTTTCCTCACGTCACAACGCCGGACGTGTGACATTTCATCAAGCTGCTTGTTATGAAGAACCAGTAAATGTGTTGAAATGCTTTTCATAGGCCTTTGACCTAAAAGTTCTTTCACCTGAAGGTACATGATCACATGTCTGTGAACACTGTTCGCACCGAATTATGCTTGACCTTATCAGTGGACTGCACACATGTGGCCTTAACTGACTTAATTGACCACGCCAGGATGGATTTACCCGTCACACTCAGCTTCAGGCCAAGAGAAAGTTTATCTGTGCCCTTATGAGAGACTTTATTGCTCTGGTTAAAATTAGGAAGCGGAACGACTCTTTCAGGTAGTGAAGCGTTGAGGACGAAATCACAAAGATCTGCTCCAAAACCCAGTGAAAAGGTACCAAGCAGGGTTTTTATGGTTAACTAAAACTAAAACCTTACCATTTAATTCTAGTTAAATACCAAAACTGGCCAAATTCTCATGTATTTTTTGAAAGCAATCCCAGGCTGAATTGAGATGAGAAGAAGAAAAAAAACATCCAAGAGGGCAAACAAGATTCAAACAAGATCTTGAAAATATATAGTTCAGTTTTATTTAAAATGGACAGTTTAAATTAATGTTTGTGTGTGCTGTGTATTTTAATGATTTTATAGAGTATGGTTAATTAAGTATCGTTATGTGACAAATTGCTTGTGATTATCCTAATTTATTAAGCTAAATTACTAAATGTAATTGCACCTTAAAGGAGGTATCATGTAAACACAGTGGTTGTGTGGCATATTTAACAAATGTGTTGAGGAATTAAGTTACTTTAGATATATTAACCCATGCATAGGGTAAAAAAAGCTAAAAATGTAGTAAAAATTATTATAGACCTACTGTGAGCTACAGAGACCTATTCCTGGTGAGAAACTACACTACCCATGATGCTGTACAGAAAATTACACCAATCAGAGAGTTGAAACAAGAAACACAAGGCAAAAGAGCTCTTTAGATTCGTCCACACCCATAAAGCACTGCGAATGACATAATCCAGTTGATCTCACTACACTCTCAAAATACTTTTGTCATGAGAAAGGGTTAAAAAAATTTAATTGATTTATAGAGCTAATAAAATTATTGGAAAAAAATCCGCTTTGTGCCGTGCAAAGAAAACCTATTCATGAATTTCCAAGTTCTTTTGGCTTGAGTATGTGATAAAAACACAGAATATAATGGCCATTTTCACGAATGTCAAATATAAAACTAACTTAATCTACAACACTGCCTACAACGCTCTGGATCCTCACTGGAAACCGAAAGTAACTCACTCTCGCTAAACGTTCACTCTTTAAATTCTTGCAGCCGGGAACAACACAAGTTGACACCATTATGACTAAAAGTTTGCTAAGAGGTATTTCCTACTAAAGCAAGACGGTGTTTGACTCTGGTAAGCGTATCCATAGCAGACCGGTGGGAGTAGCCTTGGATCGTGTTGAAGTTTTCCTTCCTATTTGGCAAAAAGGAAGACGACAGCCTTTTCCCTCTGTTTTGTAAAAAACACAGATTTCTTTTTTTTTTAAAATCACCTTTCTATTCTATAGGCAGCCAAGTTATACTGAATGAAGTAAAAAAACATCTACAGTTGAAGAGTTCAGATGCAAAAGCCTCTAAGTGCCATCTGAAAATTTCTTCTAGAATGGTCATTTTTATCAAGCTCGTATATTTAAGTTCAGTAATTTCACTTAAATGGCAATGAAAATTACCTATTAATTGCCATTTAAGTGAAATTACTGAACTTAAATATACGAGCTTGATAAAAATGACCATTCTAGAAGAAAATTTCAGATGGCACTTCAATTGTAGGTTACCACCTTTTACAGTGTATGTAGGCTACAGGCAGTAAGAGAACTGCATAGAGAATGAGCTCTACAAAAACAGCCTAGAAAGTGGCATGCACTTCTTTTTGAGTGTGTGTGCGTGTGTGTGTGTGTGTTTGCAGGATTTTATAAGCACAGTATTTTTGTGCACAAGCATTCAGAGGGTTGAAGCGGCTCCCAGTCTCCCACCAGCTGTCCTACAGAGCTTCAGGAGACTTCAGGACTCACCGGTTCAGCAAAGACAATCATTTACACACTCTAATTGGACGTGAGTGAATTATGCAGGGTAGAAACAGAAAACTCTGTGTGATTCTATTTGTAGATTTTCAGCAGTGTTGTGAAACCTGATTATGTGCCACTAAGAACAGAGAAGTTTATGAGATCTTGCCAGCTTTAGTAATATACAGTGTTCGTTGAATAACAGTGTATTGGGTTATTCTGGTTCAGATGATGAATGAAGCCAACATGAAATCAGAACTGACTCTATTTGCTTCCTTAATGCACATTATTGTGAATGATTCATTGGTGCATATTATTTTCAAGAGTTTGTCGTCATGTTTTTTCATCAAAATCTAATAACTTGCTCCATTTCAGACTTTTCAACTGCCTCACATCCAACATTTTATTTTGTTTATCCAGTTTTTATCTTGAATATTCTGTTTCACTTGAAAACATGACCCTTTTTTTTGTGAAAATGCAATTGATTGCACATTACGACTACTGTATGTTGACTTTAAAATGGCCCACAATCATCAGAATGAAAGCTGGAATGTTTTATTTTCCATTTGGTCAAATGCAAAAAGACATTATCGCAGCTAACAAAAATATGTTTATGTATATGTAAAAATGTTTTGCTAACATTCACATTAAGTTTTGAAAATCTTTCCAAATGTCCAGTTTTTTATTTTATGTATTGAGAATGTTTCTTCTTGATTATGTGAACGTTAGAGGAACGTTTTGTCATTTTAAAAAACCTTAATGAGAATGTTATTTTTAAATGTTCTCTCAATGTTTCAAACATAAAGTTTTATATATTTTAAGAATGTTTTGTCCTAACACAACCTTTAAAAACCATTAGTGAAAGTTAAATTGAACTTGCTCTAGCTGGGATCAGTCTGCTTATAGGGAATTATATAGGGAATTATATTTCAGTACTTTTAGCGATGCTTGTGGATCAATAAGGTACATTTATTTACAATAAATTTGACCACAGACAACAAAAGTAACGCTGGGTTTCATATAATTTCCATTTCTGCTTGACTTTTCTGGTATCGAGTGTTTCACTGAATTCACCCTCTAAGTCTAATGGCATGAGTTGTGTCGATGTATGAAGACACATACAGAGGAAAATAAGTAAGCCGTTCATTAATTTAATCAGTGTGCATTAAGTGAACCAGTGCAGAGAGAGAATGAAAGAAACAGAGGAGGAGAGTGAGATAGTGTTGTCTGGCAATCTCATCTCCTCAGCTGAGCTCTTAAGATGTGAAAGGTTGTGTCCGTGACACCGGCATCTCACCTGAGACTCTGTGTTTGTATTATCCGCTGCTCTCTCCTGAATGTCATCCAGCATTAGGCAGATCAACTGTCAGCCAATGCACTGCATCCTGTTGAAGTGACTGAACCTTGATCGAGCCGGGAGGGAGGGGGGGGGGGGGGGGGGGGGGGGTGTTTCACTGATCTCTGTGACGGGAGAAAGTGTGTGTCTCTCTGCCTGTCGTCTCACGAGGAGAAGCCTAAAGAAGCCGCTGTTTTGTTTGACGAGAAAGTTATTGAAGAGTGTGTGAGAGAGCGCACTGAGCGCGATTATTGTTTGGAAAAGACTTATGTAGCGCCTCTCTAGCTTGTTTCACTATAATGAGAGGTGGCTATCCTGAGTTCTTTAAATTTCTTTTCAGTCAAATATGTGAGTTTCACTAATAAATGTATCAGTATTCAACTTGTGTGTGTGTAATTATTAACTCATTGTATGAAATACTCTTTCCCTTTAAATCACTATTTAAGCAGTACTATTTACACTTTGAACAGAAATGTCTTTCAAGTACTTTTATCTTATAAACACTTTCACATTTAACCCAAAAATTACTCTTTTTCCTTAATCAACTTAAAGTATCAGTCAGTAACCACAACTGTTTTATAAAAAAAGACAGATTTAGTTAGAAAAAGTGTGTCAGAAAGTAAAAAGGTATTAATAAACTCACTTTTCAGATCACAAAGGTATTTAAATTCACATTCAAACAATAGGGCCCAAGAAAATAAAATAGCCGGCAAAACTCTATTTTAAATTTGAAATACCCTTCAAATGTTCAAATGATGCAGGCCTGAATGTAGCTCGGGTACGTTGTGGCCTTAAACGGAATGGCTGCTTCACCACACAGGCCAAACAAAAAAAAATGGTACCTTATACTCAATGTAGATGTAAGCTCACACGGACAGGATCAAAGGCGTCAGTAACAGGAAACAAGATGAAGAGAGTTGAAAAGAAGAGAAGATGGTTGACGAGGAAAGTCACATGGTCGACGATACGGGCAAAGTCCACCACTTGGTAACGCTATCCGGCTCCGTCAGGGTCTTTGATCATCGTCACTCTCACAGTTCCACACAGGCTTAACTACTCGAGATCGCTGGCCGCTAGCTTGTTAGCAAAGTCCATGCAAAACACTAAGCACTAATTTCAGTCTTCAGGTGCAGAGTATGCCACTCACACTGACAGAATTATCACCATTAAAGTGAATATAAGAGTCCTTGTTGAACACTTTCACTAAAACGGGTGCATTAGCTATTAACATTAACCACGTTTCTCTTATCAGTAAAACACACTCCCATCTCACGCGTCTCAAGATCCTCTTCCTCCCTTGTACTTTGACCTCAACCGTGATTGGCTCATTACAAAACTTTCAGAAATAAAATAAATTCACAAAACATTTCTGTAATTCTTTCTTTCTATGCTTACCGGCATCATTAAAGCATCTTCACAAATATTATTAACCAAAAAATATTCAACCTTTTAAATGTAAAACATGAACATAACACAATATGCATTTTTCTTAATGAGCAAAATCACAACTTCTTTGCTGGTCAATGATTCTTAACTTTTTTAACCTCAAATTCTATTTATTAAACTATGAAATTATTTATTCCAACTTATATAACTTTACTAATGATAATGATTTCAACAGGGTTACACTTATCTAATAAAAAACACGATCCGCAAGCCAACCCCGTCTCCTTCCTTCTTTCCACAAACAAACTTTTGTGGACAGACGTCAACATTAGACGTGCGGAAGACGTCGAAAAAATACGTCGACTGGCGTCACAAAACAACCCTTTCAGTGGACCGAATTTGGACGTCCAAAAATTACATGAAAAAGACGTCACTCCGACATCATATTGCGCAGTGGGTAGTTAGTGTGTAATGTTGCTGTTTAAGCATAAACAACATCTGCAAAGTTACGACGCTCAAAGTTCAAAGCAAAGGAATATATTTGCTTTTAAAGAAATTGTTTTTAAGGACTACAACAAACGGCTGGTAGAGACTACACAACATTCCTCCCGGGTTAGTGACATCACCAACCCTAGAATTTACATAAACCCCATAAAGATTTATAGATTATCATGACAGAATATGCTAATCAATGACTAGAAGATAACTACACATAAGCTACATAAATTCATCAACTAACCATTCAGAAATGTCCTGTTGCTTCTTCATGTTGTCACTTCTTCTTGAGTCTCTCCATCATTGTCTGACTCCGGTTTGAACATAAAAGGCTAAAAGTTTTTGAAAATTTCAGTGCATGTATGTGTGTGTGTGAGGTAAAAGGACGCGAGCTCTTGAAGCTCCGCCCCCTGTGCTGGGAGCTGCAGCTCATTTGCATTTAAAGGAACAGACACAAAAACGGTGTGTTTTTGCTCACCCTCAAAAAGTGACAATTTTAACACGCTATATAAAAATATCTGTGGGGTATTTTGAGCTAAAACTTCACATACACACTCTGGGGACATCAGAGACTTATTTTACATCTTGTGAAAAGGGCATTATACAACCCCTTTAATGGACCTGAGCTGACATGAACTAACAATGAACAGCTGTATTTTTATTAACTAACATTAACAATGATTAATAAATACTGTAACCAATGTTAGTTAATAAACTAATTCAAAACTTAAACTGTTGCTTCGGCCTGAACGAGTTTGAATTAGAGATACCTTTTATGAAATTCTTCTGTTGCTTAACAACAATCCAATTGAACATTCCAAATGGAGTTATTCCATCTTAATTTTAATGCTGTTAGAGGTTTAATTATTGTGTTTAGATCAAGTTTGTCATGGGATGAAATAAATGTCAGGATAAAGAGCATTGCAGCCTAATTCATTTGAATCTGCTATTACTCAACATTGTTTTTGTTGCTTAATTGCAAAGAACATGAACAAGAGTGTACAGTGACAATACAAAATGTCCAATAACAATTAGAATAGTAAAAAAAGAAAAAGAAAATGGCCAATATATCAAAAGATATTTAAAAATAGCCCAAAAGCAGAACAAATTGTACAGTTCTCAAAGCTTTCTTTGTAGTAGAGACTGAAATCAAATTCAGGTAATTTTCCATTTCTTTTAAAAAGACAGAGAAAACTTTACTTGTTTGTGAATGTAAAATTTGCATACTATTATTTGACATTCTTAGAATGTTAAATTTAAATACCAATTTAAATACCAAATTATGAACACTGTTGAATGAATCAGTAGAAAAATAAACATTTTAAATTTTGCCTGCACATTTGATTCATCTGGGGTTTTACTACAAGCATCAGGAAATACAATTTTAGTTATTGCTGCCCTTTCATTTGCTGCCGCTGCGCAGACCTTCTACAATGGGTCATTGTTTCTTTTTGCATCTGTGCAGAAAGTGTTGTCTGGACTCACCAATGGTTTTACAGTGGAGAAAAACATCATCCTCGCCTACAGGACTGAAGATGGACAGTAATTTGCTGTGACTTTTCCCTCCACGCCTGCTTCAGAAGTGACTAAATGGACTAAACTGATGTGTTGAGGGAAAGTCAGATGAAAAAGCCGAGAGACAAACAACTTTATCGACAATAATACAGAACAAAATGGATGGCAGTGAACTGTGTGAGAGCAATAGTGCACAGGAATAAACGATTAAAATAGCAGCTCAGAATACAGGTTTTATATTTAAAAGTCAACTGCGATGAGGTCATGGTTGTCTTATATCTTAAACCTGCACTCTAAAAAATCCTGGGTTAATTTTTCTTTTAACCCAAATGCTGGGTTGAGCCTTTTGGATAATTTTTTGGGGTTGTTATTTTCAGTGTTTGGGTAGTTTTTGTGTTACCCAGCTCCTGGGTCAGACGTAACCCAGCGGTTGAGTTGTTTATTGTGTTCCTTTTTGCGTCCTCTTTATGAGAAAGTTGTTCTCCATGCCATCGAATCGATGCATTTCATCGGTAAAATACAGGCTTGTGTACATTTTATTTTATCTATAAAACTGTACTGTGTTCATTTAATTTACAAAGCAACATTCAGTAATGCAATGTGAGTCAAATGAGTGTCGTATCTGTCTTTTCACGTGATGGAAACGCCTGATGCCTTGTAGGATTTAAATTAATCTCTAAGCACTAATTCATGTATGAAGTAAAAAAATAAGCTAGTATTACAGAAACAATTCAATAATAAAATCAACCCATTATGCTGGGTTGAATTAACAACCCAATTTGCTGGGTAAAATTAGCCCAACATGTGTTCTGTCCTATATTTACCCAGCCCTTGGGGAAAAAAACAGCCCAAATTGTTTTGTTTTTAACCCAGTGTGCAGAAAGACTGAATACTGTGTCATGAGTTCATGTAAAGGTAATATGTGAAGTAGCAGTCTGTTTTCGTTTGTGTTAAAGATAGAAATAACAGCCCCGTCCACCAAACGGAGAAGCTGAAATACTTCCCCTTTATAGCTAAAGGTTTGCATGAATCATCTGTCTTCAGAAGCTCGACTGTGATTCACTTTCTCTGGGGCCACTTAAATGATGCATCCCATTATTCAGAGAAAACGGCACCAACTACGGACAGCATTGCAAACTGATGACTCAAACTAAAAAGGATGGTTTTGTTACACAAGCATCTGGTGTTTGGGTTAGTTTAGTCAGAGCTAGTTGTTTTCTTGACAATGTGCAGTTTTTCCACATTTGTCTAGTTAAGTTGTCCTCAGTTCGCAGGTGGTGGACGAAGTTCCTTGTATGATCTGTTTCACGTGAGTCTTTGCTAATTCATTATGCGCCATCTGTCCGCAGAGCGTTTTGTTTGAGTAAACAGAAATTTAAGGCAAAACTTGCATCTCTTTGTCTCTCATTAGCAGGATGCTAATGAATGGTTGCTAATTTCTTAGCAGTTCGCATCAAACAAGTGTATGATGCATCTGCCCTGCAGCGAAAACCTGAAAATAATTTTAATTACACCCCAGAGACTTGTCGTGCGTTAAAATAGCGGGAGGAGAAGTGCTCTGGGCGACGAAAAGTTGATTTAAATTCACACAATAGAGCCTTGTGTGATCTGAAGTGAACCTGAGTTGTCAGGGTTATTGGTGGTTTATTTTGGTGAAAACTCACTGAATGCAAAAAATAAAAATAGTTTTTATTTATTTTATTTATGACCCAAATACACAGCTAACAAAAATATGTTCCAACAACTTTTCGCTAACATTCCCATTAGGTTATGAAAACGTTGTTTCTGAATGTTCTCTGAACGTTCAAAAAAATGTATAACATAATTATAAAAAACGTATTATATTAATTGTATGAGAATGAGTTGTTAATTTGAACCTTTAATAATAATAGCAGCTGACAGGTTTCCTTCTGTTTCCTTTGACATTCAAAGACACGCATCACCGATGATTGATTTAAAACTTCAAACCAGCAGCGGCAGAATCCACTGAGGCCTCCACAACAGAAAAACTCTGGAGATCGAGAGGACAGCAAGGCTGGGATGGAGGAGAGGAGAAAAGGCAGAAGAAAGAGCGAGAGGACCAATGAGGGACTGAAGCTCAAAGCCTGAAACACATGAAACAACAGCAGAGACACGAACCTGTTCCAGAGGGAGCACAAACTTTCCTGACTGAAATCTCGCCTCATTTTTGGTATTTTGAAACTCTTGATTTATCTCCATGATGTTTATGCTGGTTTTAGTTGTGTTAGTGATTTACTAAGTTATGTTAGCGATGATAATGTGAAGTGGAGAGACTACAGAGCCCCAAAAGGGACATGATGATGGAAAGAATATGGGATACTAATTATAATGCTGTATAAATTAAGAGCACTAGTGTGATATATATTTATCCATTCATATATTTTTTCATTTTTTACCTTTTTTGATTGTTAGAAATACCGTACTTAAAGGCACAGTAGCCAACAAACAAAATGCATGACCATTGGCAGTCATAACATACAGATATTTGCGCAGAAAATGCAGAGACTGACCACAATCAATCACTTTAAAATCAGGTGAAGGTTATGATACTTTTTTTATGGGTGAATCTCATGTAAAAACTGTAAAGAAAAATATTAAGTAGTTTGCATAAATGAAGCTTGTTTTAGGACCATTATAGCCTTTTGCATTTTCTAAATATTTTAACTTTTTTTCTTTGTCATTTCTTTTTTTTCTTCTTTTTTTTAGAATGAAATATGACCTGGACCTTTTTATGAGATGCACCTTTATAAGGGGCCAAAAACTGCAGCATGTAATTGCTTTTTTTTATTTTTATCGATTACTGCAAGTAAGAAAGGTTCAGGTTAATCAATTGATTAACCTGAGAGTTCAAGGTTTAAGTTAACCCTGCTTTCTGGAATACTACGCTAAACACTGAAAGGGCATATGTTTCTATATTGGTTGAGAAGCTTAAAAAGTGTGTGTGTGTGTGTGTGTGTGTGTGTGTGTGTGTGTGTGTGTATGAATGAGGACTGAAGATTACAGCTATAGATTTCTGCATTTCCTGATGTGTCACACGTTTCTTTATAAAAAGTCTTTGTTGTAATCGTGCGACTGAATGCAAAGGCCTTAAAATTAGTCTATAAACAACAATTAGTCCTAATGAGGGAGTTATATATAGAGTACATTATGAGTTAAGAATCACCAACACTCAAAAAAGAAAAAGCTTTAGAGCTGAAGTGGAAAGCATCATTGGTAATTTTTAAATTATGGTGGATTTGTTAGACGTCGTGCTGATCTACAATCTAAATGCAAAGATACAGCTAGCAAAAAAATGTTCTAAGAAAGTTTAGCTTACATTCCCATTAAGTTATTAAAATGAAATACTCTGAAGATTTAAAACATATATAAATGTTTTAAGAAGTCTTTTTTTGGTTATACGGTCATTAAAAGAACATTCCATTTCATTGTTTAGCAAACATTAATGTTATTTAAATTCTGAAACAAGTAGCAACATTATTTTGAGATTATTAAAGATCAGATGACTCTGAACAAATATTCTATTAATGTTACTGCAAGAATGTTTGTTCACAACTTTAAAAGAACCTTTCCAGAATGTTAGCTAAATTTCTAAGAAGGTTCCCTGTTAGTTGGGGAGGCCGTTTGCACTGCAGGCGAGAGATGCTGTACCTGTAAACATGTAAATGCAGCTCAAAAGCAGCTCATTCCACAGGCCTTTATAAAGATAATCCAATCTAATGTCTGCATGATATATCTGGTGTTGCTCTTGTGCTGCAGTTCTACAGGATTGAGAAATATTTCATCAACAAATGAAGGAGCCGGAATCCTGCACAACAATTCACAGTTGATTTATGGGCAACAAACTTTAAAGGTAATTACCAGCACTAAACACACTGAGAATGTATGTGTGCAGCGTATATATTTCTGTATGTGTGTAAGACCAATATAGATTCTCTATCTGTTTGTGTTCTTGTGCAGAGTAAGTTTATAAACTCACTGCTTGTGTTTTAAAGTTGCTGTGTTTCTGAAGTTCAGTGACTGTGATTGAAAGAGGATTTTGTTTCATTGTGACACATAAAAGATCATGATAATTGATCATGATAAAATTCTTAAATGGGTGGTATAATGCCCTTTACACAAGATGTAAAATAAGTCTCTGATGTCCCCAGAGTGTGTATGTGACGTTTTAGCTCAAAATACTCCACAGATATTTTTATATAGCATGTTAAAATTGTCACTTTTTGAGGGTGAGCAAAAACGCACCGTTTTTGTGTCTGTCCCTTTAAATGCAAATGAGCTGCTGCTCCCGGCACAGGGGGCGGAGCTTCAACAGTTTGTGTCCTTTTACCTTTTATGTTCAAACCGGAGTCAGACAAAGATGGAGAGACTAAAGAAGAAGTGACAACATGTAGAATGCAACAGGACATTTCTGAATGGTTAGTTGATGAATTTATGCTGCTTATGTGTATCTTCTAGTCATTTATTAGCATATTGTCATGATAATCTATAAATTGCGTTCCCAGGGGCAGAGTTTATGTAAATTTTAGGGTTGGTGATGTCACTAACCCAAGACGAATGCAGTGTAGTTCCTACCAGCCGTTTGTTGTAGTCCTTAAAAAGCAATTGCTCCCTTTGCTTTGAACTTTGAGCATCGTAACTTTGCAGATGTTGTTTATGCTCAAACAGCAACATTACACACTAACTAAAGTTAGAAAAGTAAAATCATAATCAATCACCCCTTTAAGTCTTTAATTTAATTTTTTTAATGAATTTATTCTTCGGTTTGTTCACTCTTTGTTTGTCCATTCTTTTCATATATTTAAAAGTACACTATGTAAATTTTTTTGCTCACAATTAACAAAATTGAAGGGAGCCAATAAATCATTGATTCTTCTTTCAAAATATGTTTTTGTCTTATCCTGATTAACTATTGTAAGCGTTTTATAAGTGTTGTGTTTATATTTTAGACCTGAGATGATGATTTTCGTGGGAAATTGCGTACTTGCGTCTAGTAGTAAATGTTTTATGACCAGTAGGAGAATCATATTCATTCACAGAGTAACGCAGAGCCGAAACCAAAACAAATTTCTTCTGCAAAATGCATGCAGTTTTGTTTTTTAACAGCTGGAGAACCAAAAGTTACATAGTTTACCTTAAAATTAATTTTCATTTATTTGTTTTGTCATTTTTTCTTTTCTGTTTGTTCTTTATTGATTGTTTATTCCACAATCTGTTTACTATTTTGTTCATTCATACTTTTCTGTTGTTTTTTATTTATTTATTCTGGTGTTTATTTATTCCACTCATTTTATGTTTGTTAATTTATTATTTTGTTCTTTTGCTTTTTGTTTGGTATTTCTTTTATTCAATCTTTTTCTCATCTGTTGTTTATTTGTTTTCTTTTGTTCTTTTGTTATTTTAGATCTTTTGTTTATTTTTCAATTTGTTCACACTTTTGTTCATTCTCTTGCTTTTCTGATGTTTTTATTTGCTCTGTTGTGGAAAAATTCATCTTTTCTTTGTATTTTATTTTCAACGATTTAACAAACGAATGCCATGCGTTCTTTGGCTGTATTTTGAGTTTCTTTTATGATATTGATACAGCTGCAGGGTGTGTGTGTGTGAGATTTCAGAGGTAAGGAGATTCCCGTGCTGGGGAGGGGTCAAGGGGGGTCCCTTTTGTTATTTTGTTTAGTGGGGGCTGTAGGAGATAGCTTTTGAATAGAACACTATAAAGTAGCTGGTCAACCTCTGCTCTGGGTCTCACTCCGCCTGCAGCTGGACTGTGGATGGACTGGGAACATTCTTGCAAGAATAAATATCTTTTAAGGAC
Source organism: Abramis brama (assembly GCF_963993115.1). Lineage (NCBI taxonomy): Eukaryota > Metazoa > Chordata > Actinopteri > Cypriniformes > Leuciscidae > Abramis > Abramis brama. The sequence goes on from NC_139972.1 coordinate 4,240,102, forward strand.
AATTTGAATCCTGATGTCTCTTATGCCTGATGCTGTTTTGTTAGTTACTTGTTTTTGCCTCAACAAGTTGGTGTCAGAAGTGGGATCCATGAGGTTTCTTCTGGCCCTGAGAAAGCGTATTGACGGACTGATCACCCTAAAGCACAAAAGGCTTTAGTCTTACCTCGCCGAATTGAGAGAGAAGAGCCAAAACTGCTATCAGGGCCAGGAGGAACCCACTGGATTCAGAAAGAACTCGGAGGCAGTAAAAGCATCTAGGGTAAGAGACAGTTAAATTATTTTGATAATTGTGAGTGAACGTGAACCATATTGGCTGAGTTTTGCTTTTTGGTACGAGCGAGAGGTGATTCAGGGGAATCACAATTTTTTTGGGGTAAGGGAAAGAATTGATCTGAGGAATTCGGATCAGTTTCTACCTCACTTAGCTCGTTGGTGGACGGAAGGGCCACAGGTGATTCAGGGGAATCACAGATTCAGGGGAATCACAGTTGTTGATTAATTAGTTTTACTCAAAAGCGCTAGTAACCCAAAAAAAAATAAAATAAAAATAAATAAATAAATAAATAAATAAATAAATAAATAATCGATTTAGGTGGACGGAAGAGCCACGTCAAATCAGAATTAATCGAGCGCTGGAAAGTGCTTATAGGAAGTTTTTGAGTGAAACGTAATTACAAACCACCCGACCGATCTTGGGGTAAGGGAAAGATCGGGTCTGTCGAAGACGTTTGACAGATTCTGTAAGACACGTGTCGAATTGTGAAATCCAGAAAAGAGGAACTCAGCCAAAAATGGGGTCATCTAACAGTAAATTAGATATTTTTTACACACCTATTTTGTGTCGAATGAAAAATTACGGCTAGAAATGCATGCAAGAAATTGTGGAAACGGATAATTGTTTAACAAAAAGGTTGTTGTAGTCGTGTTCAGCATGTGTGTAAAACTGTGAACAGACAGTAGTTTGTTGAACTGGCATGTAGGGGAAGATAGGATGTTTTTCCTGATGGAAACAGTGAATTGTTGGATTGAACAGATACAGAAGGAAGTGGCATGTAGGGAAAGAGTGTTAGATAAAATAAGGCATTGAGTATGATTAACAGGGATTAACATGATATAAAAGATAAGGAATCATGTACGCAAATGTAAGCAAAACGGGAAAAATTCTATATTTTAGAGATAAAATAATGATTGAAATGACGATGTGAATACATTTTATTGTATTAATGTTATGAAAACAAGAGTATTGAAGAATAGATTGCCATATTTTTGTAACAAGAGTTGAAGGTGCAAGCATCTAGGATAGCTGTGTGTAATTTAGAGACTGAGAACAAGATTTAGGGAATCTTGTGGTTTCTGTGAAACAGTAGAATAAGTGGGACTGAATAATTATAATACAATCTTGTGATTTATGTTGAATCTGCAAACTAACCATTTGATAGAAGAATAAGCTTTTAAAACCAGTGTTGATGAAATTAATGACACGTTAAAGTTTTAATACTGTATGAAGAGTAACTGAACAGTCCTGATAAATAGTGAGATAAAAGAGAGCAAATACTGTAAGCAGTTCTGCTCATGCTCTGAAGAGATTTGCAGATGATGTTTTGTAAAAGTTTGATTGTGATTGGAAAGATAAACAATAACTTGACTGGCTCCAAACAAAGAAAGTGCCAAAATGACACAAATTTAAAGAAAAGTCTGTGTTAATATGGGTTAGAAAGTAGATTAATGTTAATATGATGAAGATTATAATTTGGCTATTGTAATTGAATTTGCAAACGAGACTGTAATAGAAAAATACAGACAACTGCTTATCAGTGGCTCTGTTTACATTTTCATCACACACACACACACACTGCTTTGGGGGTGTAAAGTAGGGTGGAGATGCTAGAAAGATCAGAGTGATAAGACTATAGGCAGGATAACAGAGAGTGTTTTATTGTGGTCAGCGGGGTCATTCAGTGACTATAAATGCCCACTATATGACTGTAAAAGTAAATGAGGGAGAAATAAAGTTGATAGATGGAACTTTTGAAAGTTGTAAGAAGATTGAAAGATTGAGTGTAAGGAATTCCTTTTGAAAGGAAAGAACTAGAAAAAGTACCGGTTGACGTAAAATTACAGATAAGACTAAATGAGTTGTAAAATATTTTAAAGGTACCGGTCACTAAAAGGATGATTGTGTTTTAAATGAAACGCTTTGATAAGGTTTTTAGATGATATAGAGAGACGAATCTAACAAATGATTTATAATGATAACAAAAAATGTATCACGAGCAGAGAGCGCAGCCTCAAAAGTTAGTATGAATCATAGAAGCAGATTGATAAAACTCCTAGAGAAAACATTGAAGTCAGGTATTAAATTATGGTAATTAAAAACCTGACAACTAAAATTGAAATGAAATTTGAAAATTTTATCATTTCTTTAAGATAAAATAAGCAGAAGCAGTGTTACAGGATTAACAGTTGCTAAATGTAAAATACATGAGAAAGGCATTTGATTAAACAAAAGCTTGTTAATGTTGATTTCAAAAGATAAGCTTGTGATTTGGCTGAAACAAGTTGCTTATCTAAATCTGGCATGTGCTGTGATTGAAACTGCCACAGTTTCAGTGCAACAGAGACTCATTCTGAGTGGAAATTTGTAATGTCTGAATTACAAATACATGTAATTTATGGAAAAGATGCCTTAAGATGGGCTAGAGTTAAAGTCTGAAGTTAAAAGTTTATGAGAAATGCAGTGTACCAGTCCTGAATGCTTCAAGAGTCTCTCTCATTCAATGTCAGCTGAAAGCTGTTGTCTGAGCCTGTTTAAAGCACAGTGTTTCAGTTGAAAAGAAACATAGATATGGAAAAGCTAAAACAAATCATGCTACAGGCAGTTCAGATTTAACACATTTAGAGGATAATTTGTAAATGTTTTAGAAGTAAAACTGAATGACTTTAGAAGTCTTTACAATAACACTGTTTAGGACTTGCTTATTTTAGGACCAGTAACTTTTTTGTCTGATTTTAGCCTCCACCATGAAACAGGGCTGATGGCTCCGGCTACAGATGTAACAATACACTGAATAGACGGTTGTGATGACTAAATTCACTGAGTATAATCTCAGTATTGCGATTTTGCTGATTTGAAGATGTTTAAAATATTTAAGTAATTAAATACTGCTGTTATTAACCTGTCTCCCTGTGTTAACACTATTAGGCAGTCCAGAGTGCTCTGGTGACTCTTGAGTGTGCCTTTCCTAAGCTCCAGAACTGATTATGTTGAAGAAAATGGTCAAAGATTCTGTTATGGGGAAGAGCGGTTACCAGTGTGCACGAAGTGATATCACTCAAAGACGGGTAAGTTTCTCTAGGGCCAGAGGTCAACCTAAGACAGAGGGTCACGCTGACACTGGGTATCTGCAGAATGGCGGTGTTTTATGTGAGTTGGGTATGAGAGTGGCGCTGATTGACTGAGTGGCCACCAGCATCAGCAGATCATTGAGAGGCCAGATGGGCTGTGAGGAGTTACGGCATGTCTGACCCAGAAAATGTGAGTTCCTCTATATACCACTTGCAAGAAACCGCATTCATTGTATGGCTTGTTTTTCATTATGACAAGTGTTTGCAACCATGCCAGGGGACAACACCCTGATGAAGATTATAGATAAAGAGCTGATGGGAATGGGCTTTCAAGAGTCAGCTGAGACCGTGAGGTGATTGTCATTATTTGTTGTGGAGACAGTAACAAAACTTAATTTTTATCAGGAACATGATGTTGGTTGCCTTATGGGCAAGGGAAAATATTATAGAAGTTAATATTGAAATAATATATGTAAGAGATGTTTTGTAAGTTTTAAATCCTGAAGGTCATTAGACGTGGTGGTGGCTAAAGGTGAAGACAGCTTTTGTAGATTCAAGAAAAGTCTGGATAAAGGTTAATGGTCAAAGGTTATTGAAATGAATTTATTATTAGATTTTGTCTGAATTACAGTCTTAGGAGGCTGTTGAAAAGATTATTTGTTTATAGTGAGAGAGACTGCTTGAGTGAAGGAACGGATGGTATTCTGTCAGTCTTTCTGTTATCGGCATGCTAAAGCAAGCTGAAGCAAAATAATGATAATGCACCAAACCAATCCAGCTGACTTTTCTAAAATCAGATGGATAATGAACAGACATGCTTTGAAACTGGTTAAGAGGCCATAAAAACATTAGATAAAAGATACAGGAAAATGTAAGGTTAAAATGTCATTTAAAATTTAAATCTTTTTAGAGAAAAGATATGAATAAGAAATATGAGCAGTTCATAGTCAGGGATGAGTGTGAGTGTTAATTCATGTTTGTACAGTATGTGTTAGTTTAGGACAACCATTCTGTCTGAATAGTGTGTATAAATTTGTCATTAACCTCTGGAAAGAGTGTTTTAGCATTATAGATGGGTTAAGGCAAATGACAAATTTGAAAGTAAGCTGAGGATTGTGAGTCAATCTGATGAGAAGGCAACACAGAACATAGGACGAGCTTTAAGTTGATTGATCATCGAGCTCTGTCTGTTAATTATTATTTTGGTCATTTATGATGTGCAGCAGATTTGAATTACTTTCTGGACAGGTTTAAGTATTGATGTGTAATTAGAATTGTGAAGTCGTAGATAGCCGTCAGTCATGTGTTGAGAAAATGTTATAGATTTGACAGCAACAAACACTTAGGCTAAGTAAATATCAGATTATCCAGAGAGCCCTTAACAGTTTTGTATTGTAAAAAGGGGAGATTGTTATTCGACTGACGTTGACGAAGTGTGCACACCACGACCTGACCTGACCAATTGATGACCTGGAGAATATTCGTAGATGACAGTTGCTTAAGAGACCAAACAATAGGCCTGAAAAGCAAGAAACGCTGTGAAACTAGGGGCCGTTGCCTTAAAACAATTTGATAAGAAGATGAAATTGTGGCTTTAAGTAATATTTTTATTTCAGAGGCAGAGAAAGATGTCTAAAAGAAATTTGGCTTAAGGACAACGTTTGGGTTAGCAAACTTTATCCAAACAAATGTTACCAAATAAATATTAACAAATATTGCAGGTTTTCCTATAGCTCAAACAGTAGAGCGTTAGCGCTTGTAACGCCAAAGTCATGGGTTCAATTTCCGAGGGAAAGCAAGAACTGATAAGAATGTAAATGTGTACCTTGAAATGTAAGTCGCTTTGGATAAAAGCGTCTGATAAAAGTAAGAGAATTTTATTATGTTAAATTTATGCACGAGATGGGTGTCGTGCATCAAGAGGAGGATGAATATGCTCATGGCGGGAACAAGACAACGCACAGTAAAACAAGTGGTCAGATGAGTCTTTGAACTTTTTAGTATGGATAATTTGTATTCAGGCCACAAACAAAGACATTTCGGCCTCACAGGTGGGAAAACAGTAAACCCAGGGGGAGGGCTAAACCCATTGTCTTCACAGCAGGCTGAGAGGTTATCTAGCTTTGACCTCATCGGTATGTGAGGACAGTAAAGGTCCAGGAGGGGTTAGAAGAACTTTATTTGTCTTAACCAGCTAGATCTGGTTTAGTAAGGGGTTGGCATTTGCTGAAAGCCATCGCACAGGTGGGAAGATAAATGTTGGGAGGACATTGGGTTTAACTGTGTGCATTGTTTGTATTTTAAGTGTGCTAATAACAAGAATTGTTTCGACAGGAAACGCCGGAGCAGATGTGGCAGCACAGCAGACAAAAGAAAACTATGTGACAATAACCTCAACATTTGTTTTTCTTTACAGAAGATGCAGTCTTTTGCGCATGGCATGAGCAAAGTGAAGAAACAGTGCCTAACCCTATGTAATGCCTAACTTAAAATTTTCATTTTGCAGGATGTCAGGATGGATTGAACCAAACAGAACTGATTCTGTATTGTTTTGTTAACATGAGCAACATGGGTTGAATGTTTTTTTCAGGGGAAAAGGACCCTGAGTGCTATTCAATGAGCAAGAAATTATCCGGTGATATGTTTCAGGTTGAAAATTTCACAGGTCACACCAAAGGGACGACAAGACAAGCGGTCACTAACAAAATCACTTAAGGTCTCCATTCGCAGGTGACAGCAGACAGTAAATGACTCATTCCAGTGGGGGTGCGATCGTGATCTAAGGGAAAATCTTGTAAGGATTTGAAAATGATTGAAGGGTGTTAGACCTGGGTCCAAGCATCTGACCTTAACCACACCAACTAACGTCAGCAACCCAAAACGCCAACGAAAAGAATAAAGTGGGGGATCAATGATATGTGCTAGAAACTATCTCCCCTGCCAACGTTGGAAAATCCTCTCTACGGCATGCAAAGTGTCATATTGGTGAAGATGAAACGTCCATGAAGCAACGAGATGATCAACATATCTGGAGAAAATGTTGACCAATTAATGGTTGAAGAAAAGTTTTGCGATTTTATTTGATTGAATCAAATTAGGGCTTAGTATTGATATACATGAAGGGTATAACTGTTCTTGAATTAAGACTTGAATTAATTCTATTCTTAAAGATTTAATAGTATAATGGGTTTGATTAGAAAACAAGAGTGAATTTTTCTATGTTGTTTATCAGAGAATGATAAAGAGGAGGAATATTGTTGTGGAAAAATTCATCTTTTCTTTGTATTTTATTTTCAACGATTTAACAAACGAATGCCATGCGTTCTTTGGCTGTATTTTGAGTTTCTTTTATGATATTGATACAGCTGCAGGGTGTGTGTGTGTGAGATTTCAGAGGTAAGGAGATTCCCGTGCTGGGGAGGGGTCAAGGGGGGTCCCTTTTGTTATTTTGTTTAGTGGGGGCTGTAGGAGATAGCTTTTGAATAGAACACTATAAAGTAGCTGGTCAACCTCTGCTCTGGGTCTCACTCCGCCTGCAGCTGGACTGTGGATGGACTGGGAACATTCTTGCAAGAATAAATATCTTTTAAGGACAATTTGAATCCTGATGTCTCTTATGCCTGATGCTGTTTTGTTAGTTACTTGTTTTTGCCTCAACAGCTCATTTTTGAGTTTATTCTGCTGTTTTTGTTTGTTTTATCTTTGTTCATTGATTATATTTTTGCTCTTCCTTACATTCTTTTGTTAAATCAATCAATTTTTTTGTTCATTCTTTTTCTTGTTCATTTGTTGTCATTTTCTTCTGCCCTTTGTCTGTTTTTTCTTTCTTGTTTGTTTGTTCTTTCTTTTGTGTGCTAAGTTTTTCCTTTAGTTCATTATTTCTTTGTTATCTTCACACTTTCAATCTATCATTCATTCTTTCAATTAGTTCACTCTTGCCATAATTTGTTCAGTTTTGTCTTTGATCTTTCTACAGAATGCTGACGAATGAATTCAGTGCTGTAATGTTTATCCTCTAATCTTTCATATGTGTATTTTTCATGTTAATTATGTTGTGTAGTTTTACACACAGACACAGATGAGGCGTTAAATCCTCTTTCTGGATCATTAGACTCGTGTCCAGTAACACACACACATAAATTGTCACAAATACAACAAAAAGTTTTTAGTTACAAATTACTTATGTACTTAAAATACTTAAACATACTTAAAATACTTTCTCATCAATTTAAATAAAATACAAAATAATGCTGTGAAAAATTTACTTAATTAAAATACAAGTAATTTGCAATTTGAAAATACAAAATTTACAGAATATACTTAAGTACTATTTTGAAGTGCAAGAGTAACTGTGGAGTTAGATACACGTAAGGGTAGAGAATATCAGAATATCATTGTTTAGTGCAGAAGATGCCCTTGTGACGGGGAAGATTTGCGAGACAGCGAGAATGAGCTTCTCTCACATGACAGTAAAGTTGACATCTTACTTTCTTCTGACTGCTGTTATCAATCTCTCTACTTTTTACCTCTTTTTGAAAGTTGTGAAAACACTTTTGTGGCATTTTTCTTTTTTCTATTTGAGCAAATGGGAACACACACACAAAAAAATATTTAATGCAGTCTCTCATTCACCACTATAGAAGTTTACCCAACAATGACGACTTCCACTTCTGAAAAACCCAGAAATATGAAGAGTCAATAGGACGTGTTACGTGGTTTGCTTGCATCTAGCCAAAAACTGTGATAGGCTATTTGGTAGTCATATTTGTATTTTACATGTCCATGGTTCTATTAAGCTTGATAATTAAAGTTATTATATGCGAGAATAAAATTACATATTTAAATAAGTATTTTATTTAGTAAAATACAGTCCCTCAAAGTATTAAATTATAAATTACATTTGATTTGTTTTTGTAATGGAAATGCAAATGACAAAATACGCAAAAGTAATTAAATATGTATTTTAAATACATTTAATTAAAATACTGCCCATCTCTGCACGCACACGTCTCTGGGTCTAGTGAATATCTGTTTGTAGTAAAATGCTCTAGATCTCAGATGTGATTGAAGTCTTACTCTAAACCCTGATTTAGATGCTTCACAACAGAACAGGATGGAGAATCCTGCATATCCTAATGAGTATTATGTAAAATAGACTGTAGTGTATCTGTGTTTGTGTGATTGCAACAAAACGGCAAGGCAGTTCAGCAGCCGCCCTGCTGTTACAGTAACACCAAAGCACTATAATTACTGACCTGTGTGTGTGTGTGTTCAAAGACCCGATTAAACCCGTCTGCCTCTCTGATAACTGGTTTAAAGCACATTTTCTATAGATACAAATTAGCAACTAATGCTTTATTCTATACTAGAATTTTGTTCAAAATTAACTACATTTAAATAATAAATCAATAAACAATCAATTAATCTTCCAAAACGTGTTTTTGTCTTATCCTGATTAGAGGACCAAAAGTTAACTTTAATAATGCAGACAAATGTTATGACTTGATAATAAGAGAACGTGTTTAACAGGACAGATGCAGTGAATTTATTTCAGCATAGATCCAACAAAATCATTACAGATAATTCTGATACTGAAAAAATTAAACCTGTATGTATTTTATGTACAATGTTAGTTTAAAGTGTTTTTCATATAAATAAAAATGAATACATAAATGAAATTATATTCATTGTTCATCAATCCAGCCAGTACAAGCTAAAGGTGCTGCACTTTCAGTTTCCTTTATAGTTTTGTAATAATTTTCCTCAAAACTAGATGGTGACAATTTTACAGTAGTGTTACACGAAGATGTGCTGATAGCTATTCTTAGATTTGGCAATTAAAAATGACACAAATTCATTATAATAGGACACAGTAAATCAAAATCTAAAGCACAATGATGTAAATATGCACAGTGCAGAACTAAGTCCGGCTATAGTGAGTAAAAGAAGAAAGTCATATACACTTTGGATGGCTTGAGAGTGAGTAAATTAATCTTTCATTAGTCTTTGTCTCCCTCTGCTGGTCGAACACAAACACACATATTCAGGCTCTATATTTTCTCTGTAACAAAACTCCAACCTTTTTGAATTTATACTGTGCATTTATACAAATAAAATTGGTCAATCTATGAATAAGAAACTGTATTTTTCTGCTCTGAAATAAAAGGTGATTCACTGCCACATCATCAGGTCTGCCAAAGTATTGTTGAAATCTAAAAGAAGCCTTAATTTATAACAGTGAAGTCACTGTATCTTCAGTCTCTGTTGTTTCTGTTGACTGTGAGTCTCTGTAGCGGATCCTTATTCACCATCAGATGATCATCAGAAGATCAGACTGTCATCTAATACCTAAAATATAACACACAAACCGTCACATATGAAGTATGAGACATTACGTCTGTCACATCTTTTCATAAGAAAACATAGCACTAACTAGATAAGATATATTAATTCATACTCAAACATGATAACATATCTGATGTTCAAAGTCACTTAACAAAATCAAAATGAACATGAAAGATCACTTTCACAAAACAGACATTTGATACATAACCAGCAGAAACGATCATTACACACCACTACAAATTTAATATCAGTTAATAACAAACAACCCAAGTCTCAGATTATCACAAACAGAGACAGTTAAAGGATAAAAGCTTGAAATTTGCATTAATATTATTATTATTATTATTATTATTATTATCAGTCATAACAATATGAGCAGAATTTAACAGTTTAAACTTCAGAGACCTACAGAAAGTGAAGCTGAATTTAAGACTCATCTGATTATCTCAGACAAAATATTCACACACAAGTTGTGTTACTGAAGTGAAAATATGATGAAAATTGTTAAAAACTATTGTTACCATAGAGTATTCAGTTTATAATGTGGATCATCCTTCAGATCAGAGAGCAGCTTCACTCCTGAATCTCCAAGTTCATTCCCATTCAGATCCAGTGATCTCAGATGTGAGGGGTTTGATCTCAGAGCTGAAGCCAGAGCAGCACAACCTTCATCTGTGACACCACAATTAATCAACCTGTAGAGAACAATGACAAACATTAAGCTTGTCTCCAAAGTTAAACATAACCACTTAAAAAAATAACAACAATAACAATGCTGTCAATATGAAATATATGCAAATACTCACATACATCAGATAGGATTAAGGGATGAAATATACAGTTTGTACATTATGAAATCCTTATTTTCTATGGGAAGTCCCCATAAAACATAGAAACCCAACGTGTGTGTGCATGTTTTTTCCTGCATTGAAAATTTTTGGCGGCTGCCAAATAAAAATTGTGTCCTGCTAAAGCCTTATTTGGTCAGTTATTGTGATTTATTAAAAATCAAAAAGCCATTCTTTTAATTTCTCCACATTCTTTGTTCAAGTTCCCTCACAGTCCCACCTTATAGGGCCATTAAGGGAGGGTCTTTGTCTTCCCAGGTGTGAAACATCAATATTCATGATGATTCACACCTCCTCGCATACAGCTTTCTTACACAAAACATGTCTTGCAGATTTTAATCAATACATTGTTTTATGTGAATAAGTGGGAAGGATGATTTTCACATCGTTTTGAAGAAAATATACTAGGCTACGTGATTCAGTTATCAAAAGTCTTACAAACAAATAATCAGTATGTGTTTTATAGCCTTATTTCAGTGACTTAATTTTATTTATTTTTTACAAACCACGCATAAACGTAGTTTTCTCAAAATTACATACATGCTGCTCACATATTATTGTAGCAGAGTTTATGCTGAATACAGTGTAATCAGACTTTAGCCATGAAAATTTTACAAGTAACAGAAATAAGAACAAATGTCAGAGCATGTCTTACCACAGGGTTAAAACCAAAAGTTATATTTGTTAACATTAGTTAATGCACTGTGAAGTAACATGAACAACAACGAACAGCTGTATTTTTATTAACCCTCTGGGGTCTGAGGTGTTTTTGGGGTCCTTGAGATGTTCTGACATGCCCTGACATTTGTGCTTTTTTCAGTTGCTTATAAACATATTAATGGAAAAGGTGTAAATTCACTCTATATAGCACAAACAGGACTACCATAATATGTGAGTCACATGTATGTACATGTTTTCATTTTTGAGAGAATAATGTTTATGCATGGTTATTGAAAAAACTAAAAATGAAAGTTTCTGAAATAAGGCCACAAAACACATACTAAATATGTGTCAATAAGACTTTTGACTAATGGATTTTTTCTTCAAAATGATGTGAAAATCATCCTGCCTAATCATTCACATAAAACAATACATTGATTTAAGTTTTGTGAAACACTTTTAGTTTGGAAAGCCAATATGCGGATGGGGCGTAAACGCTCCAACAGCATCATGCATATTTAGTAGTTCACACCTGATGAGACAATGCCCCTGCATACTTAATGAGCCATTCATTCAGGTGTGTCACCTATAGCTAAATTAAATATACAAGCTTCATAAAAATGATCATTCTAGAAGAAAATTTCAGATGGCATTTAGAGGCTTTTGCATCTGAACTCTTCATATATATATATATATATATATATATATATATATATATATATATATATATATATATATATATATATATATACACACACACTACCAAATTGGTTCACAGTTAGAAGCATCGCAATTTTTTTTATTTTTCCACAAATTGTGCTTGCAAATTGTATAATATCCAAGGTAAACATGTCTAGTAATTGTGCAGTTAATTCTCATACTGTATTTTCAGTTTTGGAATATTTATCCTCTCCCCAAATTTGTCACTAATAAAACACAAAACAAATTATTTAAAGAAAAAAAATGATATTTACCTTTTAATAGTTTGTTTACATCTACCTTGTAAATATATATTTTTTATTAAAAAGGTTACAATTACAACAACAATTCAAGTGTAATCTTTCTTTGTAAAAACTAAAGTATACAAAACGTATTATTTGATGACTTTATTTTTGACAAAACATACTATATTTAACATATGAGCAAAATTGGCAAACAAAAGCTTATTTGATGTGGCAGTCTATTGTACAGTAAAAACTTTATAATCTATTCAAAACTAGTCGACGTCTTTCAAAACTAAAGTATACATTTTATCATACGTATTTCAAAGTAAAGGATTCATTAGTTAGTTGACTATTTTTGACAAAACACATAGAGTATATATTCCTCATCTCAGTATAGCAATAGAGTTTGCTAAAAGCTGTTCATTCAATAAAGCAGTATTTGAAAATCGATAATATTTTGTAAAATTACATTTATATTTGCATTTATGTCAAAACCTTGACACTTTTAAACATCAAAATGACATTTATTAATATGTATTCATGTCAAAATGGCATATAAACAGATTTTCCTATTCAATTTTGCATGGAAATGCTTCCAATACGCTTGCGTGTCGCGTGAAAAATAGGCGTCGGTTCTATTTCTAGCATGCACGCGTCTCACGCAGGCAGTGTGCAAACTCTAAACTGTTAACATGGGAGCCGAAATAAAAACGGACACGCCACGCAGCTGAGACGCTTACGCCACGCATCCAGTGTGTCACCGGCCTTATCCAGCTGATGTGGGCGTTTCACAGGTTTGTATGGATCGCCTCACATTTGCGTTTGTATAGCGCGGTCTCCGTGGGCGGAGTCACATTAAAACTTAATTAGCTGAGATGAGAACGACTGACATCTCTCTCTTTACATACATATTACATAAACTGTGAATATTTGTTTTTTATAAAAAATTACTTCATTTAAAAGAAGAGAATTCAAGCTTCATGCCTGTGTGTCTGTATGCCTGTTTGACTGAGTATTCGCTGAGTTACAGTTCATTTTCGGACGCGTTTCAGAATTGACTTCACTGACGGAGAGTAGGCAGAACTCGCATCATGTTTATTTTTATGTTTATCATGTTAAACACTTTGTTTTTATTCTGAGTATACACAAAAAAAATACACACTAAACAGGATCGATTGATGTATAACACAAGCATATAAGATAAAAATTAATATTAGTATTTCGATTTTTTTTTTGTACTGATAAGGAAAAAACGAGCCTATCGCGCCGGCGCGATAGCCGACCCCAGGGGGTTAACTAACATCAACAGAGATTAATGAATACAGTAATAAATGTATTGCTCATGTTTAGTTCATGTTAGTTAGCCCAATACATTAATGTTAACAAATCAAACCTTATTGTAAAGTGTTAACAACAAATAATTTAATCAGAACACCTCTGAAATGAGAACGTAAGTGTTCTTACCCCATTTAGCAAGAGTTGTTAGCAAGATTTAACCTTAATAATCTACAGTATTTTCAGATTATTTATTTGACAATGTGTAGAAAAATTAGCAAAAAAATTATTTAGTTCTGACTGGAGTGAGGTGAAACCATAAAAAAAGCGCAAAGCAAGTTGTTGTTACCTAGCTGCTAATTTCATTCAATTGTTGTTTATATGGTAGAAAATTAGACTATAAGTTAAAATAAACCTTTTAATGCTACTTTTTTTAATTCTACCTAGGTCAAGAAAGGATGACCGTGCCTGTCGGCCACCACCAAAGACCATTTTTGACCCAGGAAAACCCCTGGTGTGTGTGTGTGTGTGTTTGTTTGTAAAAATGAAGGAATTCTTAATACCAATGTAATTAATGTCTATTAAAGGCTGTATTAAAGCATTTAATGACATTTTCAGATTTTCTGTGACCTAAAGTGGGAACTATTTATGGTTAAGTTGTAAACTCATTATCTAACTCAGCATTTGAGCTAATTAAAAAAGAACACTTTGTTAATTACAGTGATAATGAATGAGGAACTCAATTTTGATATAGTCTATTAATGTATTAACTACAGTTTATAAATAATCAACTATAATAGTTGATATAATAGCAAATGATATACAAGTGCTCTGTTACTGTTAGGGTTGGGAATTGAAAATCGATTCCAATACTAGAATCGAATACTTCATATCACGAATAGGATACTTGTTATACAATTAAAATTGATTCCTCTTATCAATTCCTTTGAGAGCATTTCAATATGACTTTAAGCCAGTGGTCGCCAAATGTCTATGTAGATCTTTATCACTGTCCCGGTAGCTCCCAAAAATAACAGGAAAAATAAGTACAAAAAGCACATCAAGGCTCGAAAATTGAACTGTGCAACCTCAATTTATTTGGGAGCATTTGTGAGAGTACAAATAATTGTTGTGATGCAACCTTTTTTTCTAGAGATGCACCGGTCGACCGGCCATAAATTGGAAATGGACGGTTTGTGCTCCAAACACATGATCGGCAACTGGACGGTTTTTAGCTTAATTTTGGCTGATCTCTATTCCAGACTCACAAACAACCTGCATTGCAGTTGTTTTCCGAAATATCATTTGTATGAAAATATTACGAAGTCTGTTAACAGGATGTTAACACTGGCCAGAGACGGGACACGCTGAAGACAGACGCAAAGAGGAGAGCGCAGACGGGAAGCAGAAAAAAATACCAGGCACAGCAAGATCACTGTTCGCGATGCTTGAAATATAAGAATAAAAACATCCAAAGAAACGCTTTTTTTTCCATAAGCTCCACCTGCTGTCTGAGAATGAATTTGCATTTTCAGTCAGTCCATCTGTTTTTGTTTTATGCAGGTGTACGTGTCTTATGTAACAATTTCACAATGCTAAAGTCAGACCATTCTGTATTTGCACTAAGTCTTGAAATTATGCAATCTAATTTAAATCAAACACAACTGCTCATGCTACATATGTGTAGCAGACGGGACACGCTGAAGACAGACGCAAAGAGGAGAGCGCAGACGGGAAGCAGAAAAAAATACCAGGCACAGCAAGATCACTGTTCGCGATGCTTGAAATATAAGAATAAAAACATCCAAAGAAACGCTTTTTTTTCCATAAGCTCCACCTGCTGTCTGAGAATGAATTTGCATTTTCAGTCAGTCCATCTGTTTTTGTTTTATGCAGGTGTACGTGTCTTATGTAACAATTTCACAATGCTAAAGTCAGACCATTCTGTATTTGCACTAAGTCTTGAAATTATGCAATCTAATTTAAATCAAACACAACTGCTCATGCTACATATGTGTAGCATCTTTGTTTGGATTGTGATTAAAAATACAGTGGTTGACTAATTTCATTTTTTTAAGGCCAGTTTGGACTGTTATAGAGCAAATTAACAGCGGGTATCGGTAGAGGTAGATCTTGCCTCTTGAGAGATGACTCTCGCAATGTTTTCTGTGCTGCACACACATCCAAGCGTGCTCACAGAAAATGTGATTTTAATGCGATTTTAAACCATTCAAGCATGAGACGACTCGCACGCTGTTTTTTTTATTCCTGCTGCAATCTCTATAATAACACAAATCAAACAACAAAAGACAAAATTCACTTGTTCTTGACCGAGTAACTTTTGTAACTATATTTGTAATGTATAAAGTACATTGTTATTTTACATTTGATTACAGTTTCTGTAACTAAATACCTGAAAATCTTAAAACACTATTTCAATCGTATCTTTGTTTAGTTGTATCTATTTGTTGTGATTAAAAAAATGTATTTGTTCTTTTTTAATTACTGAGTGTTTACTTTACTTTATTAATGCTTGAAATGTATATTAGTTAGGCTAATTGTTTTTCTATAGTATTTTTAAACCACAGGCAAACATTCCTTGCATAAGTGTTCTTTAGCCTGTTGATTTTTGTTTATGATTTTCAGCTACAATTAAATGTTCTGCAAAAAGACAAAATGTGAATGATTTTGAAGTTGTTTTACCTTATTGTAATTGAAATTAGGAATTGATAAGAAAAGGAAACGATAAGCAGGATGGAAATCAGATTCGTTACAATTCAAACGATACCCAACTCTAGTTACTGTATACTTATGATTAAGTGTTACCGTTATTTCGAACTGGTTGCCATTAAGTGTAATTGTTAATTTGTTATGCAATGGTGTGATTCTACAAAACAAAACAAGACAAAATAAGCAAAGTAAAGATGAATTTGACTGATAGCATTATTTTAGCTTTTCAAGACTTACATGGATATGGCGATATATTTTTATCATGAATTATTTTGGTCACGTTTATCATGTGGTGTAGTATCTGATATGGTGACAGTCCACAGACCACTTTCCCCTTTTCAGCTGCAGCTACACATTATGAAGCGATGCTTATGCTTTTGAAAGGGTGGTCTGTTTGCACAAACATTACAAGCTAAGTTGATTTACATTGAAATATTTGTGAATTAAAAAAAAAAAAAAAAAAGAACTCTTCACTTTAACCTGCGTTGTCTGGTTTGTTTGGCTTATTTAAATCTTAGTTTTACTTTCTTTTGGGGGATATTAATATATTAGATCTAAATGTTCCTTTTCGGGTAGACTCTTCACCCTTGCTATCTACTGCCGGCAGAATCTGACGGGTCAAGCAGGAATCTCTTGCTAAACCGCCGGATGGGGCTTATTCCAAACGATATTTTGTGCACACCACATAAATATTAATCATTATTCACTTTCTGTCTTTCAGTCTTTCAGTCTTTATGGGAGAGATGATCTTACCCCAGTTCCTCCAGTTTACAGTGAGGATTCTCCAGTCCAGCAGAGAGCAGCTTCACTCCTGAGTCTCCTAGATTATTAAATGACAGATCCAGTTTTCTCAGTTGTGAGGGATTTGATCTCAGAGCTGAAGCCAGAGCAGCACAACCTTCATCTGTGACACCACACTTCCACAACCTGTAAAGAAAAATGACACACTCTTTACTCTCTCAGATCAGACACACAGATTGAATCAACAGACTCATATGCATTACACATATATACTCTTGCAAGTAATCAATTTTCTAATCTTGTATGTTTTCAATGTATAAAGATGTGTGAATGATTTACATTTGACATATTTATTGCAAGTAGTAACAAGATGAATGAAGAACTAGAACATTCCAGCTTTTTGTAGTTTTTTTTTCTCTTTTTATTATTTTTGTCTTAAATATATTGTTTTTATACTCTTATATGTTATAATTGAATACCTGTAATATTGTGTCATGTATGCTGATTATCAGACACTCTTGGAGCACCACCTGTGATAGAGTTTTACTTGTGGTAATTAATTTCAGTTAATGACCCCTAATTGCTAATTTATCAAGAAAAGGGTGAATGTTTGTTGCAGAGTGAGCACTGAAGACAGCAATGTGCTGAAACGTTTGCCCCTGTTCATTTGTTTAATTCACTTACACTTTGCCCAATGCAATCCATAAAATAAAATGAATGTTTTGAAAGACTTCTGTAGTCTGTACTGAATCCAGAGTGCGGCCAGCCACCTTCTTGTTTGTTTTACACTTTATTTAAACAGATGTGATATTAAATTCATTAATGGTAATCATGTTGACTCTCAATTGTTTTAATGAATGTAATTAGGGCTTTCACAATTCTTCTATTAATTTTGAGTACTTGATTTAAAAAAAAATCCTCAAATGCAATTTACCCATGTCGAGTAACCGGCAAAATACTGGAAGTGGTTAATTCCAAGGATGAGAATCTATGAACCGCATTATTAGAACGTTTACTAAGGCTAGGCTGTGATTCAATTGAATAAATATATGCCCTGCCGGTATAATAATTCTCAAAGCTGCAATATTTCTCAGCATCTAAGAGTGGCTTCGATCACAGTGAATGCTGCTCCACATGAACTATAATCATTTATATACATGAAGCGTCTCTAACTCAAAATCTGCATGCTGAGACTTTAGGGCTTATAGTGTACATCTGGAAACACAATGTGCGTAATTTCATCAAATTTATCAGGTAAATCATTTATAAACCTACGCCAACACAGGAGAATGTCATTATCTTTCAAAATATGCAAACTGTTCATCGCAATTTAAAAATAAAAGTTTAATATCTGAGTTTGAGTTTGCTGTCCAAATATTCTTGTTCGAAAAATTACAGTGGCTGTAGCATTACTGTCGTAAAGAAGTTGTCAAATATTAAAGATTAAGTGAACATTTAAATGTTCATGTCGTTTGGCCTATATTAAATAGGGATTTGAACTGCTGTAAAGTGGAACAACAATCACCAGGCTGTTGGCACCCTCTGAAGGCATTTGTTATAATCCATATTGTGATTGTTTATACAATATATATTGTGTATTTTAACTGTATTGTTCTATGTAACCATATGATTACTTGCTTTTGATACTTTATTTGAACCAAATATATTTGAACCAAATATTATTGCCCCATTGTTATTATATATGTATTTTAAGTCATTTTAAAGGCTATTGTTTGCTTTGGTCAATTTTTATTACCACAAAAAATTAGCCAGTTACTCGATTACCAAAATAATCGTTAGTGACAGCCATAAATGTAATACTTTATGAATAAATGAAATTATAAAATTCACAGTGACTCAGTTTCATGCGAGTCTCATATAATCTTACCTCAGTTCATCCAGTTTACAGTGAGGATTCTCCAGTACAACAGAGAGCAGTTTCACTCCTGCGTCTCCTAGTTTGTTCTCAGACAGATTCAGTGTTCTCAGGTGTGAGGGGTTTGATCTCAGAGCTGAAGCCAGAGCAGCACAACCTTCATCTGTGACACCACAATTGTAAAACCTGTAGAGAACAATAACACTCTCAGATCAACAGAGACTTAATTATTAAAGAGAAACCAATAACATAAGCTCAAATCACCATGTTAGATGGATCTTGGTCTGTCACAGAGCACAAAACAATTCACGGAGCTCGGAACGAGGAGTGTACAGGACAGCGGCATCCATAAGGGCAGGAATTATGGTCACGTTGACCCACGTAAGATGATTGACAGCTGTACGCAGAGAGAGCGCCGAGATCACAACTTACGCAAACCAGGAAAAGAACAGACAGTGCTGTCTACGCTGTTTTAGTTTTTCAGATCGATTAGTTTTTCAATATTCCTCCAGATATGCACACTTTTGGACTAAAAGCTCTAACGGGCACTATTCAGTGAAGCTATGTAAACAAATAAACCGCAGCAGACGTGAGAGAACGTAAGTACATGTTTTTATTCTATTCAAAATATAAATTACAAATTGATTAGTCTGCAATCCTGACATAAATTAAGAAATGAATGTCACTGCAACCTAGTTTTATCATAAACAGTGGTCAAATATTGAAGCTGGAGTCTTTAATCTTTCTACACTGCAAAAAATGCTTTTCTTATTTAGTAATTTTGTTTCAAGTCCGAATATCTAAAAATTCTTAAATCAAGGTGCAATTACTAAAATTAAGTGAGTTTTTGCTTAAAACAAGCAAAATTATCTGCTAAATGGGGTAAGAAAAATAATCTTGTTTCCGTTTGAATTACGATTAATTTTCTTAACCCATTGGCAGATAATTTAGCTTGTTTCAAGCAAAGGAGTTAATACATGACGAAGAATAGCAAGATACAAGGGATTCCTTCTTAAGATTTATCTATGGAAAGAAAGAAAAAGAAAAGGAACAAGGAGGAAGAAGCCAAGCAAGAGAAGCGAATAAGAAGTGTTGTAAATCTGTTTTCTAATAAGTTGTTTTTCAAATAAAATGTTTCTGAGTGATATCAGATTGCGTTTTTATTGTACTTACCTTATAACTACATCTAACAAGAGGGTAACAAGCACTTTAATTTACAGCCTGCAGATGTTATACTTACCCTGTAACTACATGGAACGAGTATATTTCTCCAGTATTAAAAAAAAAAAAAAAGTTGCAATACTTTTACTTGACTTCAAACATGAAAGTACAAACTAAAACAGCGGCACTTTAGCTTTCAAAACGAATGACTGATATGTACCCCGTAATAAAAAAATAAAAAAAGCCTTTATGTATTGGTAAACTATTATTACAAAGACTATGCAGTGTATGTTCTCGTTAAATTGTGCTGCAATGTTTCACCACGTCATAATCTGCGACATTGACACAATGTAGATCTTAAACCTCTATATTTTTATATTATCCAGTTTTCTCCAATTAAAATTAATGGACAGTGTTAATACTGACTGCTGAGATTGAGTGTGTTTAAAAGTAAAGAGCTATCAGTACTGCAGTATCACCTTAATGAGAAGCAGCTCATGTTTTCAATAATTTACAGATCGACATGAACGCTTCAAACTGAAACATTTTTAATCTCTTAATTCATATGAACAGACATGATGTCAATTTGATGAATTTGATCATGGTTCAATAGCTTTGCTTGTAACTAATGTAATAAGTCATTTCCCTGCATTTTATTCCATTTTGATGTTACTTGCAGTGACAGTTTCATGTGAGAGTCACGAGTGAACTTACCACAGTTTCTCAAGTTTACAGTGAGGATTCTCCAGTACAACAGAGAGCTGCCTCACTCCCGAGTCTCCTATATTATTCTTAGACAGAACCAGTTCTCTCAGGTGTGAGGGATTTGATCTCAGAGCTGAAGCCAGAGTAGCACAACCTTCATCTGTGACACCACAATTATAAAACCTGTAGAGAACAATGTAACTCAGATCACTCTCGTACCAAAATAGAAAAAATTGTTTGCTCCTAATTTTAAGAATTTTTTTTAAACAATTTATTCAATAGTTTTACTGTTATTCTAAGAGATTATGTCTCTATGTGGGAGAAAACAATTATATAAAACTGATATAACGGTATAACTGATATATAAGTGTATATATTTGAAAATAAATTTCTCACACAAATGTAAATGTAGTTGTGTATATCACAAATTAGGTCAGAAAGGACAAGGGTTTTAAAAGCTGAAGTGTGATATTTATATATATTTTTGTTAAACCATTAATTTAGAATTAAGGATTGTAATGTTTTAACAGTGATGATTGTTCTCCGTGTTACTTACTCAGCTGATCTAGTTGCTGTAACCACAGGCAGCAGCTTCTGAAGAACTTCATCTGCTGTATTTTGTGCTTTCAGAGTGACACTATTTGAAAATAAAAACAAGTTAATTATTAATGCTAATAATAATAATTAATATCATAAATAAATAAAACTACATACCATACTAAACACCCTCATATTTCTTTTAAATTACGCACTTCTTTATAAAGGGTAGGCAAAAAAGTTTTTTAATATCTAAATGTAGAAGCTACTAAACGTATTCGGCCAACACATTTGTTTTTTCTTTTTCTTGTTAATGTTGCTGTAGCATGTCTATTAGTCTGCATTTACACTACAACACTTAGTGCACAGGTCTATTTTGACATACCAGATTTTTTTTGTCCCATGCATTATGGTCATTACTTTGTCAACCATAGCTATTTCAGGAGTGCTCCTCAAACAGAAGGCTGCATCCTAGTGAGGTTGTGTCTTTCCTAGCCCAGTCCTTCTGAGGCGTGTAGGCTCTAATCCTCAGCATTAAACACTAGAATGAGACGGTCTAGTAGGTGCGCATGGCTCCGTCACACGTTCCCACCCCCCAGAATTACGGCACTAAAATACTATTAAAATTAAAATTAATGTTTTTAATTTAAAAATGTTTTAAAATCTTTATATTAACTGGCTTTTTTATTAATGCAATACAGTGAATGACAGCTGTGTGTGTCTCCCAGTAGCTTACATTATTGCCAGTTTAGTGTTAAGTGATTTTTACACCAAAACAAAAGATAACATATATACCTTCATCTCCAAAAACAATATTTTTGTCTTGTAAATTCTTACTGAACTCAAATAAGCTCAGTGCCGACTAACTTTCCATTAGTTTTTTCCTGAATTGGAAGGTGTGCAAAGGATTGTGGGAGAATGAAGGACACGAAGGATACACTTGATGCATCCTTCAAAAGGAGCTGAATTAAGGATGCAAAACGAAGGCTGCCTTCAAGGGATCCTTCAAATTGGGACAGCCTTCACAGGTGCTTGAAAATGTGGCACCCAATATTTGCAGCCT
Organism: Abramis brama; assembly: GCF_963993115.1. Classification (NCBI taxonomy): domain Eukaryota; kingdom Metazoa; phylum Chordata; class Actinopteri; order Cypriniformes; family Leuciscidae; genus Abramis; species Abramis brama. The sequence continues at coordinate 4,262,332 of NC_139972.1, forward strand.
TACTAGGACTTAATTCTGTTTGAGAAGCACCCGCAAATTATGTGCAATATCCCAGAAATCAATCTTTGCCCTGTGATTTAAAAACCTCTGATCTCTTAGTTTCTCTTTGTTCATAATGTTTTAGACTGTAATGATTGTTCTCAGTGTTACTTACTGATCATTTTCAGCTCCAATTAAGTTGTACAGCTTAAACTCATGCATTGTCTGCTCGGACGTCAACAACACAAAAACTAAAGCAGACCACTGGGATGAGGAGAGTTTCACATTGCGTAATCCTCCACGGCTCATATGAGGTTGAGCTTCATTTACTAGAGAAAGATCACCCAGTTCATTCAGACAGTGAAACAGATTGATGTATTTATCTGGAGAGGGATTCTCACTGATCTTTTCTTTAATATAATCAATTGTTTTCTCATTGTTGTGAGAGCTGTTTGCTGTCTGTGTCTTTAGTTCTTGTAAGAGACTCTGATTAGACTCCACTGACAGACCCAGAAGGAAACGAAGGAAAAGGTCCAGATGCCCATTTTTACTGTCTAAAGCCTCATCCACAGCTCTCTGATGGAGATCAGATAGTGACACTTTGTCTCCATTAGTTGGTTTGGTAATCTGGTCAAACACATTGATGTTATTGTTGATAAAGGAGAGATGCACATATAGAGCTGCTAGATGTTCCTGAATGCTCAGATGAACAAAGCAGAAGACTTTCCCCTGACACAAGCCCAACTCCTCTCTGAAGATCTGAGTGCACAATCCTGAGTAAACTGATGCTTCTGTCACATCAATGCCACACTCTCTCAGGTCTTCCTCATAGAAGATCAGGTTGCCTTTCACAAGCTGCTGATAAGCCAGTTTTCCCAGTTTGATAATCATGTCTTCATCTTTCAGTTTCTTCTCATAGTCCTTCTCATGTTTGATGTTGGTCTGAATGAGCAGGAAGTGTGTGTACATTTGAGTGAGAGTCTTGGGAATCTCTCCTCTCTCTGCTTCACTCAACATCTTCTCTAAAACAGTGGCTGAGATCCAGCAAAACACTGGGATGTGACACATAATAAAGAGGCTCCTTGATGACTTCAGGTGTGAGATGATCCTGTCGGCCAGACTCTGATCACTGATTCTCTTCCTGAAATATTCCTCTTTCTGTGTGTCACTGAAGCCTCGTACCTGTGTCACTCGATGGACACACTCAGAGGGGACGAGATCCGCTGCTGCTGGTCTGGAGGTGATCCAGATGAGAGCAGAGGGAAGCAGATTCCCCACAATGAGGTTCGTCAGCAGCTCGTCCACTGAGGCTGATTCAGTCACATCACACAACCTCCCAACGCTCTGAAAATCCAGAGACAGACGACACTCATCCAGACCATCAAAGATGAATGAAACTTTATACTTATCAGTGAATATGTCCATTTCTTTGGTTTCAGGGAAAAAGACATGAAGAAGATCTGAAAGACTGAGTGTTTTGTCCTTCATCAAGTTGAGCTCTCTGAAAGGAAGTGGAAATATGAGCTGGACGTCCTGATTCTCTTTCCCTTCAGCCCAGTCCAGGATGAACTTCTGCACAGAGACTGTTTTTCCAATGCCAGCGACTCCCTTTGTCAGCACAGTTCTGATGGGTTTGTCTTGTCCAGGTAAAGGTCTAAAGATGTCACTGCATTTGATCGGTGTGTCCTCTGTTTCTGCTATTCTGGACTGTGTCTCAATCTGTCTCACCTCATGCTCATTATTGATCTCTCCACTTCCACTCTCTGTGATGTAGAGCTCTGTGTAGATCTCATTCAGGAGTGTTGGGTTTCCCTGCTTTGATATTCCTTCATACAAACACTCAAACTTCTGTCTCAGATTTGATATCAACGTGTTGAAGACTTCAGGAAGTTCAGAGTCATGGCTGTAAGATTAAAATACCAGATTATTACAAATGTTAGTGAAGTAAAAAGACAAATTACAAAATGGATTACTTGTTTGTTGTATTAAGGGACAGAGAACATCATTGGGTTTCTTTCAATTATTAGTCTTGAGTGATGTGTATTGCAACACCTAAAATTAAACAAAAACAACAAAAGTCCTATATTTTACCTGAAAACAGGATACATGCTTTCATTAAAGTCTTGTGGTTGAATCACAGGCTTTAACACAGTTTTGTTTTTAACTGGTCTGGATGGAAGATTTGACCTTAAATCAGAATGAAGAGGGTAAAAAAACAAAATCAGACACACTGATATTGATGTAATTGTGTTATTAACGGAGTAACTTACCAACAGCTTTTACAGAGTGTAAATGCACTGCTGTATATTAATAACAATTTCATAAAAATCAAACACTATAAGCATAACTTTTACAGAATTTATATACCTGAGACCAGGCTGTGTTTTTCCACATTTTTAAAATAAGTGGCAGATTCATAGAGCAGATTCACAATTCAGAAGCACATAAGTTAATTTATGATTTACTGTCTGTCTGAACCAAAAAAAATAAAAGCGAACTATCTGAACTATACTGAATTACATTGCATCATATTTTTTTCCATTGCATTGTATTGCATTGAATTGCATTGTTCAATCAAAATCAGATCGCACTGCATTGTAATAGGAGTGAATCGTATCGCAACTGCTTCATATGCATCTTTAATGTATCGTATCGTTTGCTATGCTTCGACAGAACTGTTTTAGAACCAAGTAAAATAAAAAGCATACAGACCAACAAACTTGTATATGTTTTTTACTGGAATCTTCTGTCTTAGGAAAGACCAGGGAGTGCTGCAAAACTTTTGCTTTAACATCTGTGTCTCAGACTTACAATGTAGCAGGTACATGTGGGAATAATTGTAATCAAATTATACTTTAATTGATATCTACTATGCGTCCCTAAACTGGATGAATTTGTGTCAAGTGCAAAGAATGCAAGTGTCGAGATTGAGTGCGTCAGATATAGTATGTATCATTTGTTTACTGTTGACGACTAGGCGTGCGTAGACAGAATCACTGATTGAAGTCAGAAGTGTGTAACCAGCTAGTTTACACCAAAGCGACAATAGTTGTTATAATCATAACTATATACTTCAGTGTTTTTGTCAGTTTCCTGTAGCTCAGCCACTGAAATTCCAGTGAAAACAACTTGTAGCTTTCAGACAATATATAACACAATATGCTTTTTTCTTGTTCTTGTTTTACCACATGGATAAGCGTAATGTGAACGGTCTCTTACAGGTAAAAAGACAGACGGCAGTCGCTTGTGTGAACAGCATATTTGCATATTTACCAGTAAAGTCATTCTGGCAATTTTACAGTCATTTACTATGTGAAAGGGCTAATGTTACAACCTCCCTTACTATTATTGTATCCGTTATGTTTTTCTCCTGGTCTTCTAATAGTACTAACAACTTGAGCAAAATATCCTAAGATAATTAAAATTCTTGTTTAATCAAATTATTGTACCTGATCTGATCTTGTATACATAACACCAAATATGCTGTTGTCGGCACACTTTGTAGACAAAAACTTAGTTTCTATAACATGTATCATATTTATAATAGTTTATTAATACCATATTATTAGTATACATAAAAAGGTATATACTATAAATGTTCTAAATTAGTTGTATCTTAGCATAGTAGGGTACAATTTTATTTAAAAAAGTAAAGATTCTGAAAGCATTGAATGATATCCCATAATAATTTACTATAGCTTTACAGTAGTAACAAATAAATATATTTTATTATATGAAGTGAATAATATTTTTAAACATGATGGTTTCATTATAAATGTGGTGATCATCTCTAAGGTGGACATCCAACTTAATATATAAGATATTTACCATCTGAATCTAACCATGTCATGTCAATAAATGGAAAAGTCAGCCAACCGTTTCTTATGTTAATTTTTGTGCATTTCGTCCCAACAGCAGATCCTAGGGATGGTAAGATTCTCCGATTTGCATCGGTATTAAAGATAACGATGCGATGCATTGATTTAAAAAAGTGTGCATCGGATAAAAGTTGGCATTTGCATCGCGATGCTTTGTTTATAACATATTTGCATCGGTAAAAAACGATTTATTTATATATAATTATTAGTAGACTAGATGCGCTATACTTTTATTATTCAGAAAGTGACCAATAATTTGTGACCAGTATTTTATATGTAGATTGATTTCTCATCTCTAAACTGTTTCTTAAGCGCATTCTCTCATCAGCACTACTGCTACGTGAATATGATGTTTCACAACACTACTGAGACCGAGGCGTGTCCTGAGAGTCACATAGAACAGTGGTTTTCAACCTGTAGGCCACGACCCACTTTATTACGATTGTAATAAAGGTAAAGATGATTACAGTGACATACAGGATTCGTATATTCGGCATGTGCAAGCCAATTATTACTGATGTGCAAACAAATCGTGTAAGTGCGCTCTTGGCACACTGATCGCTTTAACATAGTATTTCTTCATGAACACAATTCTATTCTATTGGCTGAGGAGATTTAATACTTCATAATGGATCCGTATCGTATGCAGTCCTTTGGCATCTCCTTGTGGTCTTGCTTGGTATGGCAGGTTGACTTAAGCTTATTTAAGCTACAGTATATTTGAGCAGAGAAAGTACTTTTAATTTGTAAATAATGTCTGAGAATTATGTTTGCAAAAAAGAAAACTGAGGGTATAAATCTATCTTGCAGTATTGATTCGGAGAGGAGGGGGGCCTTGTAGTAAAAAAGGTTGGGATCCACTGACATAGTAGAATAAAGATTAACAAGGCAGAGGTAGAGCTGCATCTTCCACCAAATAATCACAAATCCAATGTTTGGAGACACACGTTACACAATTCAGAAGCACATAAGTTAATTCATGATTTTCTGTCTGTCTGAACCAAAAAAATAAAAGCGAACTATCTGTACTATATTGAATTACATTGCATCATTTTTTTCCATTGCATTGTACATTGAATCGCATTGTTGAATCAAAATTTGCACTGCATTGTAATAGGGGTGAATCGTATCGCAACTGCTTCATATGTATCTTTAATGTATCGTATCGTTTGCTATGCTTTGAGATACATCCCTAGCAAATATGCCTTTTACCTCAAATACAATACTTTTATATATTCTTCCATTATTGAAAAATTGGTGCTTTACTTACCTTGAACAAAACTGAAAATCATTAACAAGACCTTTGCTTCAAAATATAGTATATCATTTAGCGATTCTCATTTGCTACCTAAATCTACATTTTAAAAAAACATTAATCTTTATATTAAATTGGCACAGAATCAACTTTTCGCTGCTGCCCACGATCGCGTCAATGATCATCCAAATTTCCATGTGCATCATCAAAAGCGGTTGTGAAGAAAAGTGTTGAGCTGAATTTTTGTGCCACCAGTTGTACCAAGGGTTGGTTACAGAAACCATATATGACCGGCATGTAACGAACCAAATCAGAACTAAGATTTCGGCACCTCATTTGGGTGCCACTTAAATGCCTGAGCTGTCGAGCTGGCGGCAAGGGACTGTCTTTGAGTGAGTCCTTAAACCGTTCATTCAACTAACGTTCAAAAACACACTTCATTCTAACATAAATGTGGGTGTAGAAAAGAAGAACTCTTTAAAAAAAAAACACTGTTCTAATACAAAAATCTAATACTATAAGCAGATCTTTTATAGAAATGTTATTCTGAGTACCTGATATAAGGCCATTTGTCTCCAGTCTTAAAATATAGTGGCTGATCCATTGACCAGTTACTCTTCATAGACACACAGCTGGACTCTGGGTTTGAGCACTTCTGCTGGACTGAACTGGAACAGAGAACAGATTGAGTTTAATCCTTTAGATACTGTGTTCATTCTGTATGATAGGAACCATATTAATATAAACATTCATCTTGCATAAAAAAAGGACTGAGGAAACTATGATTTTTTTCTTTAATATTTTATGTTAGTATTAAAGGCTCATTATGTAAGTTTCGCCACTAAAGATCACTTATTCAAAACAAAGGTGTAGCTTAACGACACAGTGAATGAGTTAGGAATCATGGGAGTTGTCGCCTTTAGTTCTATTTAATTAGTTTAATAATTAGGTTAATTGTGATAGTGGCACCAGCTGCTGCTGTTAATGTGGCGTATTCAAATGACTTTGACAGTCCATTTACACACTGCAAAAAATGTTTTTCTTACTTAGTATTTTTGTGTTGTTTCCAGTCCAAATATCTAAAAAAATTTAAATCAAGAAGCATTTACTAGAGAAGTAAAATGACATAAGAAATTCTATTTTGTTTTCAGATAAACAGAAAGTAATTTAAATAATTTTTGCTTAAAACAAGCAAAATTATCTGCCAATGGGGTAAGAAAAAAAATCTGAATTCAAATGGAAAACCAGAAAAAAAATCTTAATTCAAATGGAAAACAAGATTATTTTTCTTACCCCATTGGTAGATAATTTTGCTTGTTTTAAGCAAAAATTACTTAAATTACTTTGTTTATCTGAAAACAAAACAGAATTTCTTATGTCATTTTACTTCTCTAGTAAATGCTTCTTGATGTAAGAATTTTTAGATATTTGGACTGGAAACAAAACAAAAATACTAATTAAGAAAGCATTTTTTGCAGTGCATTTGCACAGTTTAAATGCATATTGCCTGTTGTACACAGTTGCCCTAAAGATGCTGGGGTGGCGGTGGAACCGGGGCTTGGGCCCATCTTCGCTGCTTCCAGCTATATTTATTATAAATAGTTGTGTCTCATTGTGCTTCCCTGTGAACTAGTTTTCCTGAGTTGTCTGATAAGTCATTATGTTCACCTGTCATCTAGAAATGTTAATAGAAATGTTAAAGAAATGTTTAGCATCATAAATGTCTTCACTGTCTTTTTAAAAAACTGATTGCACATTTACAAAGCGAGTCAGAGAGCACAACTATATCATTAGTCACACCACACTTAATAACATTCAAAAAAAAGCAAGATTTCAAATGGAATGGACTCCAAGATGTAAATCAGGACAGCACTAAACTCAGGATTTAATATATTCTTCAAAAACAGGATATTTTCTAAAACAAAGGAATAAATATGATTATTTTTCATTGAAAGACAATTAAATACATTCTCCAAAAATGCTGAAGTAAATTCACAATATATATTTGTATGAGAGATTCAGTGGACGAATACATTATCCGAAACTGATTCCTTCAAGGTTCCTTGAATTGATCAATTTTCCCAAATGAATCGGGTAATTACGATTAATACTAATTCATCATTTAAACCCTTCAAGCTTAACTTTACCTGTATTCTAATACAGGTTTTTTTTTTGTCTTTTTCAGTTTTTAAGTCAATGAATCATTTTCTTTTGCTTTGTGCTTTAGGTTGCTTGATTATCATTAATGACATGCTTATATGAGGCTGTTGTCACTTTAAGACCATATAAATGGATCTAATATAATGATAATTAAAAAAAAAAATTGACACATAAATGTGTGTATTTGACCGGTCTGACCAAACTGAATTCAGCACGAGTGCGCTTTGGGTGTGTTCAGTTCAAACAAGTCCCGCTCTTCTCATTCATCCAGTGTTTCTTTGCTGCTCTATGGTGTTCAAGCAGTCCTGCGCTGCATGGATACATTTACAAACAGAAAAACTATGTAGAAAAATCTCCATCTATTGACATCGTCATATCGCCCAGCCCTCCTCTGCACCTCCTCTTAAAAAAACCTGTTCTAATACAAAAATCTAATACTATAAGCACATCTTTTATAGAAATGTTATTCCGAGTACCTGATACAAGGCCGTTTGTCTCCACTCTTAAAATATAGTGGCTGATCCATAGAGCAGTTACTCTTCACAGACACACAGCTGGACTCTGGGTTTGAGCTCTTCTGCTGGACCGAACTGGAACAGAGAACAGATTCAGTTTAATTCTTTACATTAATATGGTTCCTATCATACAGAATGAACACATTAATCTAAACACATTCATCTTACATCAAAAAGCACTTTGAGGAAACTTTGATATTTTTCTTTAATATGTTATGTTAGCATTAAAGGCTCATTATGTAAGTTTTGCCGCTTATGATCGCTTATTTAAAACAAAGGCGTAACTTAACGACACCGTGAATGAGTTAGAAATCATGGGAGTTGTCATCTTTAGTTCTATTTAATTAGTTTAATTAGGTTAATGGTGATATTGGCACCAGCTGCTGCTGTTAATGTGGCGTATTCAAATGACTTTGACAGTCCATTTACATTTACAGAGTTTAAATGCATATTGCCTGTTGTACACAGTTGCCCTAAAGATGCTGGGGTGGCGGTGGCACCAGGGCTTGGGCCCGTCATCGCTGCTTCCAGCTATATTTATTATAAATATTAGTGTCAGAGTTGTGTGATAAGTCATTATGTTCACCTGTCATCTAGAAAGGAAGGTAATAGAAATGTTATAGAAATGTTTAGCAACATAAATTACTTTACTGTCTTTAAAAAAAAATGTATTGTACATTTACAGAGCGAGTCAGAGAGCACAACTATATCATTAGTCACACCACACTTACTAACATCCAAAAAAGCAAGATTTCAAATGGAATAGACTCCAAGATGTAAATCAGGACAGCACTAAACTGGGGATTCAGTATATTCTTCAAAAACAGGATATTTTTATAAAACTAAGGAATAACTATGATTATTTTTCATTTAAAGCCAATTAAAGACATCCTCCCAAAATTTTGAGATAAAAAAATAGAAAAAAATCACAATATGGTAAAAAAGTTTTTCAAGAGTTTCAATAAAGGAAGAACAAACTGAAATCTCTTCTGTAAAAAATCCACTATGGATATTTCCTAAACAGGATTTTGTAACCTTTGGGCCAACAGGGAATGTCAGAAAGAAATTTAAAGAAACCTCAACATCACCAAAGGCTATATCAATGAAAATCACCAACAACACTTTTGTTAGCCTATCCAGTTGAACCCACGATCATTTTTTTTTTTTTTTGCTGTATCACCCAGCCCTACCAGTACCGTGCCCAGAATATCAATCTTATCAATATTGAATTATTATGGTTTATGGACATACCGAAGCTAATTTAATAGAACTGACAGATATTTGTATGAGATTCGGTGGACGAATACATTGATTAAATATCCGAAATTGATTCCTTCAAAGTTCCTTGAATTGATACATTTTCCCAAATGAATCGGGTAATTAAGATTAATACTAATTCATCATTTTAACCCTTCAAGCTTAACTTTCCCTTTATTCTAATACAGAGGTTTTCAAAGTCGGTGAATTATTTTATTATTATTTTATTATTATTATTTTTTCTGTTGTTTGATTAACAATGACGTGCTTGTATGAGGCTGCTGTCACTTTAAGACCTTATACATGGATCATTTCATTTTGACACATAAATGTGTGTATTTGACCAGTTTGGCCAAACTGAATTCAGCACGTGCACTTTGCATGTGCACCACAGAAAGCCTCCTGCCAGTACCGAATTCAGTTCTCTGTCGCAGTTTATTGTGCTTTTAATAACTCAAACAAGTCCTGCTTTTTCTTCTCATTCATCCAGTGTTTCTTTGCTGCTCTATGGTGTTCAAGCACTCCTGCGCTGCATGGATACATTTACAAACAGAAAAACTATGTAGAAAAATCTCCATCTATTGACATCGTCATATCGCCCAGCCATCCTCTGCACCTCCTCTTAAAAACACCTGTTCTAATACAAAAATCTAATACTATAAGCACATATTTTATAGAAATGTTATTCTGAGTACCTGATATAAGGCCGTTTGTCTCCACTCTTAAAATATAGTGGCTGATCCATAGAGCAGTTACTCTTCATAGACACACAGCTGGACTCTGGGTTTGAGCTCTTCTGCTGGACTGAACTGGAACAGAGAACAGATTCAGTTTAATCCTTTAGATTACTGTGTTCATTCTTTATGATAGGAACCATATTAATATAAACACATTCATCTTTCATCAAAAAGCACTTTGAGGAAACTTTATGATCTTTTTATTTAATATTTCATTTTAGTATAAAGGCACATTATTTAAGTTTCGCCGCTAAAGATCCCATATACAAAACAAAGACACAGATTAAACATCGGAGAGCAATCCGACAGTAAACCATGTTCATAGATGAAGTAATGTATTAAAGTTTTATTAATGTTCCTGTGGTATGAAGCAGGGCATGCCGAGAGACAGACATTATACGTTTCTGTTTTTATTATGCTTATATGCCGCTGCCACTCCTGTTGTTTTGTCGTTTATGATTATTTTACGATTAAACTTACATTTAACAGGTGCAATAAGTTAAAAATCACCAAAACAAACACACCCCCAACCCAAAAGGGTAACACCAGTGTTTCCAATTTGGGGATCACCTAATTTAACATCTTTATCCTTGTTGCTGATTTATATATTAATTTTATGACAAGGAGCTATTTTGCCTATATTTAAATAAAATTAGTTTACTAATTAATTTTTTATTTGGGGCAATTTGTCCTGCATTTTACATAGGCCTACAAACATAGTTCAATAAACACTATGGATTCATAGTTGAATCCTAATAGCAAGTATAAAGAAATTAATATTTCACAAGTAGTAAAAAAGCTCATTTGTGTGTGATTGCATTTCAGTCTTTATTTCCCTTGACGAAGTGTGAGATCATGCGCCGCAAACCCACACATTTTTTAAAAACATACCAAGCATAGGTCAGCCTGTTAAATGCAAGAGGCTCTCCAAATATAGATCTGAATGAAAGAAGAAAAAAAAAAAAGGTTATCAGTGGGTCTGTCCAGTAACTAATTATGCATATATAGCGACCTGCACTGCATTTTCAAACGATTTTTCAATTGCTCATGGTGGACTGTCTGACTAGCATGGGGCCGGTTATAGCCAATGCTGCAAAAGGGCAAAATCTTTTTCTGTAATACAATATTTAACAGTGTTTGTTGAAAGTACCTGCATCCTATAGAAAAAGCTCCATCTCTGGATCCTTGTGAATCAGCCATGATGAAGCTGCAGGAGAATCTGATGAGTTTGATCTCCTCCACTGACTCTGAATGAAAAAAACAAATCATTTCCTTCATAATTTAGCTGAACATATCTGGAGTGTGGGAGAAAAAGGATCATGTGACTGCATTAACTCAAGCTCAGTCATGTTTACACGTGCTGTTAAACTTCTGAAGAATCGCAGACATCACGAAACACAAAAGAAACATTGAAGTGAAAGAAACACGTTATTAAAGATTTGATATCAAACAAACAAGCACTTAAAATGTCCTCCAGAGATTAATATTAATATGAGGAAGTCACCACACATGAACACTCACCTTGATCAAACTTTTACAAGATAACGGTTCTCAAATCCTCCAGCTTTAACATCATAAAGACACACTGAAATTCCTGCATAAACGTTTTTATAAAATACTTTTATGATCTGTTTTTCTGTTTCGTGTTCATTTTTTATCTGATTAAAAAAGGTTAACTAACTTACTTTCACTTTCCATTTGTAGAGAGAGAGAGAGAGAGAGAGAGAGAGAGAGAGAGAGAAGGAAAGAGCGAGCGAGAGAGAGAGAGAGAGAGAGAGAGAGAGAGAGAGAGAGAGAGAGAGAGAGAGAGAGAGAGAGAGAGAACGAAAGAGCGAGAGAGAGAGAGAGAGAGAAAGAGAGAGAGAATATGTTCTATAGGGGTTTTATGTGTTTTTTGGGGGGGTTAATTGTTTGATTTGCTGTTCTCTCTCGCTCATTTCGTCAAGACGTTTCGCTCATTTGCTAATGACACAGGAGTGTTATCCATGACTCATAATGTATCACTCGAGCGGATTTCTGACCAGAATACTCGATTATTTCTAGATATACAGATATCTAATCAATCTTAAACATGTAAGGAATAATATTGAACTCACTTTTCTCGAGTGGACGCACACAGTGATAAACACTGCAGCGCGACTTCCCGGACAAACTTCACTGCGCCACAACACCTTCTTCTTCTTTGTGTTTATTACTTCTTCTTCTTCTTTAGGGTTTAATGGCGGTTGGCAAACCAGTTTACCGCCACCAACTGGACTGCAGTGTGGAACGTGTGTGTTTATTATTGGCGGGTCGCAGCTTTTTAGGTGCGCCACCTCTGTGCTGGAGTGTGAAGTGATTTCAGTCTAGGTGTACAACATGATGATATATCTATATTCTGTTCTTAATTCTACTATTCTTAAAACTGCCTGTAGTTTTACCAGACCCTTTTTTGTGTTTAATATGTTGCTGGTTGTAAATTCTTTACATCCTATGTTCTGTAGTTCTCTTTTTAGTTGATTTCTTTCCTGTTCATACCTAAACAGAATAAAAACACATGATCAATTGTTTCCATTACTTGGCATAGTTCACATAATCCTGTACTGTGTTTTCCTATTATGAGGTTTTGTATGGCCCATCCTTAGTCTTCCTTAGTCTAAAAGTATCTGATCTTCTGCTTAAATTTTTGTGTCATTTTACTTTGTCTCATGCTGTTGTGTATATTATAAAAATGTGTTCCTGTTTTACATTCATTCCAATTTCCTTGCCATTTCTGATTGCAAGGTTCTTTAATTATGCTTTTTCCTTCATCCTACTTAATTAAACTGTAATAGGGATGTTCAATTTAAGTGAATCTTTAGCCATTTTATCAGATCTTTTATTTCCTGATATCAACATGTGCTGCCTGGTACCCAAACAAAATTAACTATTATTCCAGCCTGTCTTAATCTATACATTATACTCAATTTTTCTATGAAGATATCATATCTCACTCTTCAAAATATTTGAAGGCTTGTAACAAATCACAACCATATTTGCCATCATTTCTTAGCAAAGTGCCAACTGAATGGTCACCATTTCTGCAGTGTATACTGAAGTCCCATTCGTCAACCTCCCATATTTTCCTATTTTAAATTCTGGAACATAGAATGCTGATCAGTACGGCATAGATGGTTTCTTGAGCCATCTATGTATAATTGGAAGAAATGCATAATAAACTGTTCTGATATATTCTACTGTATAGCTCTAGATATTGTCATTCTGTCCATTTTGAATACTAAATTTCGAATACCTTTTTGTACACCTTTCGTGTACAAAATTCTGCTGCTAGGATCCTGACTGGAGTCAGGAGAAATGAGCTTATTACACCGATTTTAATGTCTTTGCACTGGCTCGTGCAATTGGCATGCTGACTGCAGGAATGTCCACCAGAGCTGTTGCCCGTGAATTGAATGTTAATTTCTCTACCATAAGCCGTCTCCAAAGGCGTTTCAGAGAATTTGGCAGTACATCCAACCGGCCTCACAACCGCAGCCCACGTGTAACCACACCAGCCCAGGACCTCCACATCCAGCATCTTCACCTCCAAGTTCGTCTGAGGTCAGCCACCCGGACAGCTGCTGCAACAATCGGTTTGCATAACCAAAGAATTTCTGCACAAACTGTCAGAAACCATCTCAGGGAAGCTCATCTGCATGCTTGTCGTCCTCATCGGGGTCTCGACCTGACTGCAGTTCATCGTCGTAACCGACTTGAGTGGGCAAATGCTCACATTCGATGGCGTCTGGCACTTTGGAGAGGTGTTCTCTTCACGGATGAATCCCGGTTTTCACTGTACAGGGCAGATGGCAGACAGTGTGTATGGCGTTGTGTGGGTGAGTGGTTTGCTGATGTCAACGTTGTGGATCGAGTGGCCCATGGTGGCGGTGGGGTTATGATATGGGCAGGCGTATGGACAACGAACACAGGTGCATTTTATTGATGGCATTTTTAATGCACAGAGAGACCGTGACGAGATCCTGAGGCCCATTGTTGTGCCATTCATCCACGACCATCACCTCATGTTGCAGCATGATAATGCACAGCCCCATGTTGCAAGGATCTGTACACAATTCCTGGAAGCTGAAAACATCCCAGTTCTTGCATGGCCAGCATACTCACCGGGCATGTCACCCATTGAGCATGTTTGGGATGCTCTGGATTGGCATATACGACAGCGTGTTCCAGGTCCTGCCAATATCCAGCAACTTCGCACAGCCATTGAAGAGGAGTGGACCAACATTCCACAGGCCACAATCAACAACCTGATCAACTCTATGTGAAGGAGATGTGTTGCACTGCGTGAGGCAAATGGTGGTCACCCCAGATACTGACTGACCCCAAACAGTAAAACAGATCAAGCGTATCCACCATCAGATGATCATCAGAAGACTGCCATCTAATAGTAGTCAGTCCTAAAATAAAACACACAAAAAATCATATATGCTAAAAACAATTACCAAATTAATACCAAATTAATTTTCAAACACTCATACCTTACAACGGCGTCACACACTCTCCATCCACGCACCTCACTCACTCAACGCATGCGCACAGTAGTGATGTTACATAATGACACTGAAGCTTTAAAGCGTGTATCGAGTTCGCAGCGCAATTTCTCATGAAGCTCCATGCCGGAGCGCGTATTGTTTTCAGAGAAACATGTGATCATTGAAAAACGAAGCCTCACTTTCTTTCCAGTCACGTGAAGCTTCACCTTTCGTGTCGGAATGTTTGAACCCAGACCACTACTCTACAGGTTTTTGGAAGTTTAAGTCCATTTACTAAAAATATTTTTTATAAATAAGCCTATAGCCTATGTTACATGATCATATATTCTGCCATTTAAACGGCATAGAAATCATAAAATAAATAAACCACCTTTTGCTTGCATCAAGCAACTCTGTTTGGTATTTTTATAATTAGTAGTACTATAATTGTTACATTTCATTTATTGGCACACTTTAATATGTGAATTATATCATCTGAAAACTGAACATTTAGCATTGTCAGGCTTTTATTTGTGCTTAATAGATAAAACAACGGCGCTGCGCATTCGAGTGTATGGCTGCTATAAATTTAACCAGTCACAAGATGGCGCTGTTTTTGACACTCTTGATGCTTCGAATCTTGTCAGGGGAAAGTCTCAGTGCTTCATGGGGCTTAATTTGCCCATCCCTAGCGCATAGTTAATTTGCCCATCCCTAGCGCAATTTGCCCATCCCTAGCGCATAGACAGAGAGAGAGAGAAACGGGGGCCTATACCATTAAACCGGTTCAGGTGGCTAGCCAGCTATGTTTCAGTTTAGTTTCCGCCAACCCTGGGTTTCAGGTACTATGAAAGTAGCTGGCCTTAATCGGTATTCGTCCCCATGGTATCTTACGCTGCACGGCTAACCTGCTCCGGGGCAGGTTATGTTATGGATTCGAGATCTCAGACTTAAGTTTGACCAATCAGCTGTGAGCAAAGAAACAAACAGGTGACGTAACTAATTCCCAGTGTATGTTGCAATAGGCTTGTTTGAGATGCGCCTTGCCTCACCTGAAATGTAGTCGAGAGTAGGCGGCTGCAGTGAGGAGAAGTGAAAAGAGCGTAGGCAAGACAGGACAGTTCTCTCTTCTTGCAGTGGATCTGACATCTCACCTGTGAGATCAAAGATGGATATCGCGGGATTCATGCTCGTGCACAGTGTTGCTAATAAACTGGATGTAATTTAAGTTCTGTTGCTTTTATATGAAAATAATTATAATGAACAAGACACTCATTTATAATTACATACCAAATACGTGTTTATCAATCATTTTTACTCTAATTACATGTTTTATATATATATTTTCATAAATATGACAACAATCAAATAACCCATAGATAACACTGTCAGAGAGTTTGGGAATACTAAAACATAATTTATACACATAAAAACATGAGAGCAGAGCTTTAAAATCAAACAGTTTAAAAGAGAACGATACATCACGGTTGTTTAAACCCATCTATGGTTTAAACCAATGAGCATTAAGCTGTGTCGTCAGCAAGTCGTTTCCCATCATGCTTTTGATCAGCTCAGTCAGTGGAGAGCAACTGCGCTCGACTGCAGAATCCGACACGTGCGCCTTGCGCTCGCGAGTGTTTTTGACATACGTCAGCATGACATCAGAGCCAGGTGGACCGCACTAGGACACATTTCTAACCGGCATGCATCTCGCGGTGATCACCGGTGATCGGTTCTGCGCAGATTTTGCTCATCTCAAACAAGCCTAATGGCTTCACCTTTTCTTCCAAATCCTGTGGACATCTCAGCGCAAATTGTTAGACGAGCACTTTGTAGAGCAAGAGCTTTTAGGGACACATAAAATTTCCTGATAGTTACTTGTATGAAAGATACAGATTTTCCGCGGAAGGAATATCTTATCTTTGCGAACTTCTTGAGGCGCACATAAAGAATTTGACACGTCAAATACATGCACTTACTGTACCGCAAATGGCATTGCGTTGCGTTTTTTTGCAAGTGGTATCCTACTTGCACGGTCGGTGATGCACAGAACCTAGGGGAAAACACGGTTTGTCGAACCATTCGCAAGGTGGTCCTCGTTTGAATAGTTTCATTAACCCTCTGAGGTCGGCAAACGCGCCGGCGCGTTTTGCTGGATTTTCTCCACATTGTAGCACTATAAACTTAAATTACTCCGTCATTTATGGTCATACAGAAAAAAATATAAAAAAATAATCTGTGATATTTCTACTTTTGTATGTGTCCACTTACAATCAAATCAAAACATTGTGCTTTTGTAAGATAAAGAAAATAAACAGGGTGTGCGTTCTGCCTCTCCGTCACGGTGAACTTTTTTTTCTTGAGCACGTCTATAAACTGAAACAGAACTCAGCGAATACTTGTCACACATTTATGAGCCATATACCTTTATAAACATTTAAGTGTGTACTTTTAAATGATCGGATTCAAACTGAAAACAAATATTATCTGTTTAAGTAATTTGTATAAAACCAACAAGATGTCCAGCTTCTCAAACGCTTCCTAATTATTTTTAATTTGACCACGCCCACGAGCGCAAAAGAGATTCACATGCAAATCTCCACATGGAACGCGAACGCGCTCCTTACCTCAACAACAAAACACCAAAACACTTCACAAGTCTCTGCTTTTCGTCGAGTTTGAAAGGCGCACCGTGAGCTTACATTGGATTTACTTCAGAAGAAGAAGAACGCGATTTGAAGACAAGAAAGATGTAAGGTAAGAAATTCTTACATATTAGTTTATTGTTGCATAAATTTCACATTGCAGTTGAACTGTTGCTAGATATATGGTGAATATTATAATATTTAGACCCGTGTTTACTGTTACTGTGTTTGTGGATATCTGCTCAAACGTAGATATGTATATGGTAACCATAATGTTTTATATTTGAGCGCGATCGCGTTTGAATGTATCATATTTTGGATCGCGATCGCGTTTGAATATATCATATTTTGGATCGCGATTGCGTTTGAATGTATCATATTTTGGATCATGATCGCGTTTGAATGTATCATATTTTGGATCGCGATCGCGTTTGAAAAGCAAAACGCACCAAACGGCTTCATGTTTTTACTATTATCTCATTTCATATCATCATAACGAATGGAAACATTTGAAGTAACATGATAATCAATTTATTTTTCTCTAGCTTAGTTGTTACTGAAATCTTTTGGAAGATTTATACTGCTATAGGCAGGGATGTAGTGGAGGCTAAACACACGTAAACGCCATTTACGCACCTCCCAATATTTGGAAATAGCGTTTGCCCACCTCCAAAGTGCGTTTATCCACCTCTACATTGTGTTTATCCACCTCTAAATTTCACGTTATGTGAGCGGACTTTTCCAGCGCGTGATCGCCGATCGGCACATGATTCGAGCATTTGGGCCGTTAACTACAGAGCAGAATGCGCAGCGCGCAAACACGGAGCAGAGAGCGCAGCGCGCCGACACACACACACACACACACGGAACAAAGAGAACGGCGCACACACGTAGCAGAAAACACACGCTCGTGAAGTTACTAAACAAGCTGCGCGAGAATGAAACTTGATCGCAGCCGCAACAGGAAATCATTAAAATGATGCAAAAAAAGTTTTTTTTTTTTTTTATTCATTACAGGCAGCTGGTTTAATGTAGGCAGCATGTCAAAACCCAACTGTTCAAGAGATTCAGAGGGAATCAAGCCTGCACCAGGTTTAAGAAGGAAACACTGATCCACATTTTTCTGATAGACCAAACAATCAATTAATCGAGGAAATATTCAACAGATTAATCAACTATGAAAATAATCCCAAATCCCTAATCATTATGCACAAGTGCATTGCATTGGAAGCCCTGGATATAAGCCTCCCTCTCGATCTCTCTTAAATATGTTTGTTCTCTCTGTTTTGTCATTTAGTAAACTTCAATTTCAACCATATTATTCCTTTTTGAGTCTCTTTAACAAGAACTTAGATTAATGTATGAATTGAATAGTGATTGTGTGACCTATGATGATGGAACAACCAGTGATACCCTTGGTAGTACCATCAAATGATAGCCTATAGCGATGTCATCAGGATACACATACACCGGAAGGCAGTGGCCCACCTTACCGGGTGACCACGTCGTGGTCCACCAGAATTTATAGTTTACCCACCTCTTTTTTTACCACTACACCACTGGCTATAGGTTATTGTTATTATTATTTTATCCAGCACTGCGCATAGCCTATGCCTACAAGGCACAACAAACCTGGTGTTCATTATATTATATATTGTTGGAAACATTTGTGTGTGTGTGTGTGTATTCTGTGAATTTTAAAAAGCAATTTTAACCAGAAAAATCTAAAATTTATTCCCAAAATCGTGCAGGCCTTTCTCTTGATATCAGTATGTTCACTTTTTTTTTTTTCAGGGCCCAGATGCCACTGAGTCCTGCTGACTTCAACATTCACATGAGTCTCTGTACATGAACATGGTAAAGTGAAAATCAAACACCTTGGAAATGAAAGGTATGTACAATGTTTTTAGGAATGGCACAAAGGTCTCTGTCTTTGGATCATTGTTTTCAATAAGTGCTTTTTTGTCATTTGTTGTGTATCTTTGGATTATGTTGTGTTGTAAATAAATCCAAACAATTTAAAAGCCATTCTTTTTTAAATCTCCTCATTCTTTGTGCAAGGTTGCTCAGAATGACAGGGCCTGATAGCTCCTAATAGGGCCGTTAGGGGAGGGTCTTTGTCTTTCTCAGGTGTGAAAACAATACATATTAATGACCTCCCGCATAAAGCTTTCTCACACAAAACACGTCGTAAAAATTTTAAATCAATATATTGTCTTATCTGAATGAGCAGTCAGGGTGATTTTCACATAGTTTTAGAGCAAATATTCTAGGCTACGTCATACAATTTTCAAAAGTCTTGTGAAGAAATAATCAGTATGGGTTTCATGGCCTTATTTCAGTGAGAATTTTTTTTTGTATTTTCACAAACCACGCATAAATGTCATTATCTCAAAACTACAAACTTTTACATACATGCTGCTGATATATTATTGTAGCAGAGTTTGTGCTGAATACAGTGTAATTAGACTTTAGCCATGAAAATGTCACAAGTAACAGAAATAACCACAAATGTCAGAGCATGTCAGGACACCTCCAGGGCCCAGAAAACAGCTCAGACCCCAGAGGGTTAATAGTGTTCCCTGGACATTTATCGACCATGTCCATAAAATAGGGCTTTTATAAAATTGCCGGTAACATAATGATAGGGTGACATCACATGAACACTTTTTTTCTTTCAAATAGCAAATTTCACAAATGTACTAGGCTATACAATACAGTAAATGTTAAGAATTATTTTAAAACTGTTTTTATTATTATTCTGTTAATCTTATGATAGGATTCCCTAGAGTCATTGGAGCAATAGACTGCACACATGTTGCAATCTCCACTGCTCTAGGGGAACATGAGGCAAATTATGTTAATAGGAAGTCCTTTCACAGCCTTAATGTTCAGGTAGGCGCACATGTGAGATTATTTTTTCTGTGAGATGAATTTTTAGATTAATAGTAACATTAACAGATATAACAATGATCTAGGTACTAAACATTTCATCTGCAGATGACTTGTGATCATGAACGTTTGGATGCCAAATGGCCTGGCTCAGTGCATGACTCACAAATTTTCTGTGAGTCTGTGTTGTGTCAATTTCTTTAAGGAAAGCAAGTTAAATTTGGTACAGTACGAAACACTGTAAATTTGAATTGGGACAGCAAAACCTACACAATAACCCCCTATCATGACCCTCAGACAGGGCCACAGCACCGCTTCAGTGTGGCCCTCAGTAAAACCAGAGTGAAGATAGAGATGACCTTTGGCCTCCTAAAGGCACGTTTCAACTGTGTTCAGCGCTTGAGAGTCACCAGAGCGGGCATCAGAGATAGTGGCTGCATGTGCCATTCTGCACAATATAGCCACCATTAGAAAGGAGCAAGAACCACCACAAAACCAGATTCTCCCAGATGAAACTGACCTGATCACACTTGACCACCCAGCTGGTGCAGACGTAGATGAAATCACCATACAATATTACACTTAATAAAAGCACATTGAAACTGCAGATAGGTCTCAACCTGTTTTATTAGTTTTGTGGAATGGGAGGGAGAAAGAGAGCAAGAGAAAGTTGCATTAATAAAAATTCATACTAAAGTGTTACTTGGTTAAATAAGTTCACATACTGAGATCAGTTTTATCCAGCTGTTTGATCTCCAATTTTGTATTTTTTTTTTATTTGGAGCCTCCTCAGCTCACAGTCCAGCCCCTTTAGTGTGCAGTCTAGTTCAAACAGTCTAGTTCAAAACTCCTTTAGTGTGCAGTCTAGTTCGAGACTCCTTTAGTGTGCAGTCTAGTTCAAAACTCCTTTAGTGTGCAGTCTAGTTCTAGACTCCTTTAGTGTGCAGTCTAGTTCGAGACTCCTTTAGTGTGCAGTCTAGTTCGAGACTCCTTTAGTGTGCAGTCTAGTTTGAGACTTCTTTAGTGTGCAGTCTAGTTGTAGACTCCTTTAGTGTGCAGTCTAGTTGTAGACTCCTTTAGTGTGCAGTCTAGTTCAAGACTCCTTTAGTGTGCAGTCTAGTTCGAGACTCCTTTAGTGTGCAGTCTAGTTCAAACAGTCTAGTTCGAGACTCCTTTAGTGTGCAGTCTAGTTCGAGACTCCTTTAGTGTGCAGTCTAGTTGTAGACTCCTTTAGTGTGCAGTCACAGTCTAGTTATAGACTCCTTTAGTGTGCAGTCTAGTTCAAAACTCCTTTAGTGTGCAGTCTAGTTCGAGACTCCTTTGTGCAGTCTAGTTCAAAACTCCTTTAGTGTGCAGTCTAGTTGTAGACTCCTTTAGTGTGCAGTCTAGTTCAAAACTCCTTTAGTGTGCAGTCTAGTTTGAGACTCCTTTAGTGTGCAGTCTAGTTCAAAACTCCTTTAGTGTGCAGTCTAGCTGTAGACTCCTTTAGTGTGCAGTCTAGTTCAAAACTCCTTTAGTGTGCAGTCTAGTTGTAGACTCCTTTAGTGTGCAGTGTAGTTCAAATATACCTTAAACCATTTCACATGGTAAAACACAATTTGCAGATCTCACTTAGACTTTTCAGCAAAACTCTAAACACATTCTCATTCTCAAAACACATTCTGCACTCTAATGCACATGTCATACATACTGGTAAACACAAGAGGCAACAGTCAAATACAAATAGAGAACGCACGTCATTGATTGAACACAACCACTCAAAACTGATTTAACCTGTTTCAAATGATGCCCAAAGACAAGAAGCAGCACACTGATCATGTTTACTCCTTTGATTTTTGACCCTTTTAGTATTATATACTGTAGTACAGTGCATTGTAGGCTGTATACTGTACAATGAACAAATTGTATGGCCCTGAACATTGTGCTTTCCATTTGTTAACAGTACTGACTGCTCAATAGATTTTGACTGGTTGCAGGTTCATATCAACAAAGAACAAGATTACAGTATCACAGAGACAAAGGACAAGTTTGTGAGACGCAGGGTACAGTACTGTAAAAATAGGGGTACAAGGAGGAGGAAGAACACAAAAAAATTGCAAAGAGCAAAGCAGAGTAGTAATTTCTGATCAATTTTGAGCTACATGTTCATGAGCTACATGAACATGTTTTCGTTCATCAAAAGACAATGACGGTAAAATATGAAATTTACTTTGAGATTATAAATTTACTTCTCCCTGAGAACTATGTTTTTTTTGTTGTTTTTTTTTTACTTTTCTTTTTATTTCCTTTTATCAAGTGCAGTCATACAGTATGTCACAAATGAACTTTTTGATGGTACAGTAAGGTGTCACGGGTAAGTCTACAAACAGAATATCAGTCCATAGATATCTTTCGAGAACTACTGTATATGTTTTGAACAATGTGTTTTCTATTTTTTGGTGTATTGTTTACTGACTGCTTGATAGTGTATATCATTTTGATCACTTTGTTTATGAATTGAGAGCAGTGTTTGATTTTGAACACAGGCAAACTGTTTTGAGGCGAAAGTTTCATTTTGCAAGAGGAGTCAGAGGTTTTGTAAATAGTGCTTGAAGATGAGGTTTTGTGTTTAATGTTTTCAGGAAAAGGAGCAAGGTTTCAGAAATTGTGTTTTAGCAATTGAGAAAAACTGTAACTGATTTAAAGCACATTTTCTCTAGATGGAAATTAGCAACAAATGGAGTATTCTATACTAGCAGTATATCTGTACCATCTTCAACAGTTCATATTAAATTCAGGTTTCAAGTCACGAGCACTAAACTCAACACACTGCAGATGAATGTGGGCCACTGGAGCATCAGACAGAAATATTCTGAACGCTGAGTTACTCTAAGAAGGTTTGTGTGTTGAGATCCATGCAGCAGCTCCACAGCTCTGCAAACCCCATCACTCATACGAACACACAGTGCCACCTAAGATATTACAAAGATGTAAAAATGAAAATATTTTTTTTTTGCATGTGTGTGTTCAAAATTAACTAAATTTAAAGGGGACATATCATTCTAAATCCACTTTTTTAGCCCTTAAATGCATTTTGTTGTATAATTGGAGTGTTTAGAAGTACAGAAAATTTGAAATTATTCTCTTCAGGTGCTTCGTTGATATCTTTATATTCTGTTTTGGTCATATTTTTCAACCTGTTCTGATTTTTCTGTTATCTATGACGTTTTTTGAACTATTACGTCACAGTATTTGCAGCGGAACTGCCAAATAAGGACATTGACTTCCGGTCCACCACTTCGAGCAATCCACCATTTTTATTTCTCGCTGCAGTTTTGTAGTCCAAGCTAAAGGATGCAGAAGTTACGAGAGGGTAAGTTAAAATGTTCGGTTGTTGGATGTAGTAACCCACACGCTTCATTACACCGTCTAATGTAGATGAACTGCCGCGCTTGTGACAGGGCCATAGACTGTAAAAAATAGGACAGGGCGCATGTTTAACTGAAAGAACGAGCAGAAAGAGCAACCCCGGTCGCGTGCGCACACTCTCTCTCTTCGGAGCCAGGCGAAAGTGTAAACAAGACTTCACCGTCTCCAAACTAGACGTTCTCTTGCTCTCTCTCCCTCGCACATATTAATCAAAATAAATCGATACGGTGGTAAAAAGTCGGAAGACCAAAGTTTCATGTGTAAATACAGTAACACACCATTGCGATACATCCATATGAAGACGTTGTTCTGCAGGTTCGTCGTCTTCATTTTCATCTCGGCTCCGACTCTGGCTTGAACATGTAAGGCTGGCTGGACAAGTCTTCCGTTGTTGACATTTTGTTAATAATGTGTGAATAAAACGTTTCTGTGCCGCTAGATAATCTTATCTCTGCTATCAAACTACAAAAATGGCCGAACGGGGTGGAGTTGAACCGAGTGTCACCGCTACAACCTGGAGAGGGGGCAGAGTATGAAGTGTCTCAATTGTATTTAAAGAGACCGCACCAAAACGAGTTGCTCTCAGACGCACATCAGAAAAGGGGTAGAAAAGGGGCCTGTGGAGCTATAATAATGAGGAATTCAGACCCAAGCATTGCAGTTCCGCTTTATATAGACTACAAATGTATGATTTATATGTAAAAAGGAACGATTTAAAAGCATGATATGTCTCCTTTAAATAATATTATTTAAATATGTGATGTGAAAAATATTATGATTGGATAATAAAGGAATGTGTTTACAGTTTTTACCAACTGCTTACACACAAAATCTTTTCATGTCGCACGATTTTTGAAACCTCTCACTCAAAGTGCAAAACTACATACCAAATCTCCAAAACCATAAGCTATTTCTCAGCCCTTGACTCAGTTTTCAATTGCATTAAACACTTTTTTCAAAACACTACACACAATTCTCTACCTAAAACACAAAAATCTAACAGGAAGTGACTTGCTTTCCTTTTCCAAACACAACCAATCAAAATGCTACACTTATTCACCAGGTCACACACTCCTCATATGTGCAAACACGAATTGCTTAACTGATCACTAACCAATCACTGCTTTATTGTAGTATAGGCCTAAATAGGTCAAAGGTCAGATGATCTGTTTTGAACAATGGATTCCTGGGACAGTTTTGAGAATTGTGAGTAGAGTTTTGAAAAAATGAGACTTAGTTTTGAAAACATGTATAAGCAATTGGTAAAAACTGTAACAGGACAGATGCAGTACGTTTATTTCCGCACAGATAATTCTAAAGAATAAAGGAATTAAGGAATTAAATAAAGGATAATTCTGATACTGAAAAAATTAAACCTGTATGTATTTTATGTACAATGTTAGTTTAAAGTGATTTAAAATAAGTAAAAAATAAACATGAATGAACCAGACTTATAAAATGAAATTATATTCATTGTTTATCAATCCAGCCAGTACAAGCTCAAGGTGCTGCACTTTCAGTTTCCTGTATAGTTTTGTAATAAATTTCCTCAAAATTAAATGGTGACAGTTTTACTGTAGTGTTACACGGAGATGTGCTGATAGCTATTCTTAGATTTGGCAATTAAAAAAGACACAAATTCATTATAATAGGATACAGTAAATCAAAATCTAAAGCTCAATGATGTAAATATGCACAGTGCAGTACTAAGTGCGGCTATAGTGACTAAAAGAAGAAAGTCATATACACCTAGGATGGCTTGAGAGTGAGTAAATGAATCTTTTATTAGTCTTTGTCTCCCTCTGCTGGTACAACACAAACACACATATTCAGGCTCTATATTTTCTCTGTAACAAAACTCCAACCTTTTTGAATTTTTACTCTGCGTTTATACAAATAAAATGGTTAATCTATGAATGAGAAACTGTAATTTGCTGTGAAATAAAAGGTGTTTCACTGTCGCCTCATCAGGTCTGTCAAAGTATTGTTGAAATCTAAATGAAGTCTTAATTTATAACAGTGAAGTCACTGTATCTTCAGTCTCTGTTGATTCTGTTGACTGTGAGTCTCTGTAGTGGATCCTTATTCACCATCAGATGATCACGAGAAGATCAGGTCATCAAAAGTCCTAAAATAAAAACACAAACAGTCACATACGCAGTATTTGAGACATCAAGTCTGTCACATCTTTTCATAAGAAAACTTTGCACTAACTAGATCAAATATATTAATTCTCAAACATGATAATATAGCTTCTATCTGATGCTCAAAGTCACTTTACAAAATCAAAAGGACATGAAAGGTCACTTTCACACAACAGCTGATACAGAAACAGCAGAAGTTATCATTACACTTAAATGCAAATTTAATATCAGTTAATAACAAACAATCCAAATCTCAGATTATCACACACATAGAGACAGTTAAAGAGTAAAAGCTGAAAATAACATTAATGTTATTTCTGCGCGTGATCTACTGACAACACGCAAATCGAAGAACACAGACGCAATCAGATAATTTCCATAATGCTCAACGCAATCTACCAGGTAGCGTCTGGTTTAAGACGTGTTTTTTTTGGGCGGTAAATAATAGCACAAACACCAGCCCATTGACGACTGCAAACCTTTGTAAATCACCTTGAGTGATTCATTTAAATACTCTTCTCCCATAAATTTTGCGCCTGAAAGGGAAACTCCTACAAATGCATTTGCAATAAGGTCAGTCTCAAAAATAACTGTGTCCACGCCTATTCAGCACTAATTTTTCACTATGTGTCTTTAATAAATCCTGAAAGTAGTTTTTTAATACCAAAATTGAGTTTGCGCTGGCGCAAGCTGTTAGTAAATCTGGCCCTATGGCACAGGATTGAGCAGCCCAGGAACCAGCAGTCAGTGTCTCAGGCTGGGCAGGACAAAACTCAAACACATAGAGACACACAACACAACAGGGGAGAAACAAGACACAAGAACAAAACCACTCAAACATTAAATAAGTACAAGGCATGGCAAACACCAAAGTTATGTGACTGAAAAACTAAACATATAGCTCTAAGGGAAAGGAAAATAAAAAAAAAAAACGCACTAGCAAAACAGGAGTACAGCAAAAGAAGGCTAGGTGTAAATAGGTAGCCTGGCAAGCCAGACCTACATCAAGATGTTAGGTCTGGCAACTCACCATAGACACCGCTCAATCCGAGGGGCGGGATAAACGGCTGTCTTTCAAATTCACTCTGCACGCAATAGGACAGCGCTTCAACCAACCAGAGCGTTTTCCCAACAGCGGAGCTAACGTTAGTTGATAGAGTCAACTTTTGAATCTGGCCGGCAAAACTACGAACACATCTTCCTTTTTTAAGAATGACTTAAGTGCTGTTCTTTGCTCTTTTCTCAAAGAAAAACTTACCTCCACGTCCTCCAGAGTCGCGGCCAAAGCCGATTCGAAAGACTGTTCGCCAGCAGCTCAGCCGTTCTTTGTTTTCAAGTAGCAGGGAACCGTCGCAACTCTGTCATCATTATGTTAAGCCCGCCCCGCCTACTCTATACACGATGTGATTGGCCTGACCCAATTTAGGTTTTTACAGCTCCGAAAGTCAACGGAGAGTTGCTAGACTACCCTGGCTGCAAAATAAATGTTGCTGCCACTAGGGTGCATCTAGATTTCTAGGCTAGTAAATAGGTATAGACAAAGGCTAAATAACAAATCAATTAAAAGGCTAAAATAACAATGCAAGGATACAAATAACTACAGAACAAACTCTGGACAATAACACCCAGATAAGAAGGCAATACTTCAGACAAGTCTATGATACACAACACAACAAGCAAAGACATGAAGCAAGGAAGCACAATATAAATGGAGGAAAGCACATGAGAACCTGGTGATCACAATTAGTGAATCAAGGACTAGACAAAGACAAAACTAGGGGTAACCTGGAGGCAAGTCAAGGCGAGCACATGGCCAATATAAATAAAGACACAGCCATATTCTCAATCACCAAAAAAACATGGAAACATTAAACAAAGACACAACAGACAAAGCGTCCAGGGCAGAGCCCTGAGAAAATATTCACACACACATGGTGTTACTGAATCAGGTACAATTTTCTTTTCTTTTTTCTAGGGAGTAAAACAGCCATTTGAACTTACAATTAAAAAATGGTCAAAATTAAAAATCTTACATCAGTATCTCCAGTTTATAATGTGGATCACCCTTCAGATCAGAGAGTAGCTTCACTCCTGAGTCTCCTAGTTTATTCCCATTCAGTTCCAGTTGTCTCAGGTGTGAGGGGTTTGATCTCAGAGCTGAAGCCAGAGCAGCACAACCTTCATCTGTGACACCACAACTCCACAACCTGTAGAGAACAATGACACACTCTTCACTCTCTCAGATCAGATCAGATCAACAAGGACTTTCTCATGAAACTAACAGTATAATGATGATGTGAGAGAGACAATGAGAAAAAAATAAATAAAGATGAATAAATTCAGAATCATCTGAAATCATATTATTCTCCTTTTTGCTCCCTGAACTCTGACATCAAATTCTACTACAGATTTATATTAGTGATTAAGAATAATTGATATTACATCTATAGCTCTCCTAACAACACATCGATATGACCCTAAATAAATTTTTCTACATACATTTACTATACTCCCTCCATTATCCCATCAATAAAGTATAGGCTTATGGTCTTTTGACCAGATCACGTGACTCTTAGAGAGTGATATTAGATAAGTGATATATTTATACGCTGAATGATATCTATAAGCATTATTTGACTCTTCTCTACTGATTCATCCTGATGTTCCCACTCTTAGGTGGAGAGAGTCCTTCAACTGTAGGAATGCAAATTCTCAATGTTTCTTTCAGGGAATTGTGACTTGTGTTCATGCATTTAGCTGGTGGCGCTCTGGGGTTTGCTTTTCGTGATTTCTGTTAATATGATTTTCTTACTTTATCTGGTAGTTGGTTTGCTCCAACACATTGCACAAACATTGCATTTCCTTTTGCAAAGTTACGGTTTGCGCCAATATATTTACAAGGCGATACTTCAAATGAGCTCAAGGAAGGCTTTAGGGTTTCGTTCAGACTCATTAGTAGCAGAGAATTAATGTGGCGAGCGGAGCTCAAGTCTAGCATCAGCCCTTGATCATGTCTTTCCTGCCAAAACACAATTAAGATTCAGTTATCGCTGTCTTCTCATGTTTCAAATGCTCCTTCTAATTCAATGCATATTTAACCCTCAGGGGACCAAGGTGTTTTTGGGGCCTTTGAGATGTTCTGACATGCCTTGACATTTGTGCTTTTTTCAGTTATTTATAAACATGTTAATGGCAAAGGTGTAAATTCACTCTATATAGCACAAACAGGGCTACCATAATATGCGAGCAACGTGTATGTAGATGTTTGTATTTTTAAGAGAATAATGTTTATGCGTGGTTATTGGAAAAAATTAAAATGAAAGTTGCTGAATTAAGACCACAAAACACATATTAAATATGTGTCCACAAGACTTTTGACTAATGGATATTGTCCCTTTGAGTTCTAGCTTCAAAATTATGTTAAAATAGTTTTGCTTTATCGTTCACAAAAAAAAATACATTGATTTAAATGGTGTAAAACAGGTTTTGCTTGGAAAGCCAATATGCGAGGGGGAGGAGTAGTTTACACCTTAGATTACAGTGTCCCACCCACTCTGCATAATGACTCTGCATAATTAGCCATTCATTCAGGTGTGACACTGACTGAGCCACAATACAAGGACAAAAGATGTATTTAGAAGACTTATATTGACCATTTAAGATTTCGCTTACATCTCTCTTGTAAATATGTTTTGCTATTTTATTAAAAATGTTACAATTACAACAATAATTACAATTTCAACAATATTTCAAGTGTACTCTTTCTTTGTAAAAAAGAAAAAGAAAAAAGATTATAGGCCTACATTTTATCATATGTATTCATTAGTTTGAATATAGCCAACATTGGAACATCTAACATCTTAGTCTATGACTTTATTTTTGACAAATATATATATATATAGATAGAAATATAACGTTAGATATGAGCAGAAATTGCTAAACAAAAGCTTATTTGATGTGGCAGTATATTCTACAGTAGCCTAAAAACTGTACCCAAATCTAGTCAACAAGTGACTGACTGTAACGTTGTTTTTATGAAATATTAGGGTATATAAATGCTAATTTGCAGTTTAATACGTTGGTTATACAAATACATTTTATTTCAATATTCCAGTCGATTTTTACTCATCTCAGTAGGCTATAGCAAAGCAGTTTATTCTTTCACACACAGACGCGCGATTTATATTTAGGCTAAACAGTCTTTACAAATATGTACCCTTCATTCATCTCACAGAAAGGCGAGTCATATTATAGAAATGCGATTCATCTTTTTGCGGTTTGCATAGGCCTACACTAACGTTTTTCCATAACGTTATTCCACACGTGAGAAAAGAAAACAGCCTACCTCACTCCTCAGCGGAATCTGCTCCTCATATCAGGAGATATTGCTCCTCATATCAGCACTGTTCTGAGGAATCTTTTCTCCATAAGGTAGGCTATATTATGCCTCACTCGATCGCGACGCGCTGTGTTTACAGCTGATGGGCGTTTCACAGATCTTCTTCTCAGAATTTGCGTTTGAATAGCACGCGCTCTCCGGGGAGTGGTCACATTACTGTGAATGAGCTCGTAATGAGCTCGACTGGAGTCGCTCTCTTTTTATACAGATTACAGAAGCTGAGAATATTTGTTTTTTATATAAATGACTTCATTTAACAGACGCGATCTCAAGCTTTATGCCCGTGGGTCTGTTTGCCTGTTTGACTGAATTTTCGCGGAGTTATAGATCATTTTCGAACGCGTTTCAAATGGGAGTTCACTGAGAGAGAGAAGGCAGAAATCGCATCATGTTAATTTTTCTTTATTTGTCAAAAAGCAAAACACTTTATTTTTATTGTGAGTATACAGAAAAAAAATAGAAACTGAACAGGATCGATTGATGTATTACACGAAAATGAAAGATCAAAATTAACAGAGCATTTAGTGTTTATTTTCATTGCTAAAAAAAAAAAACGAGCAAAACGCGCGGGCGCGTTTGTGGTCCCCAGAGGGTTAAGGTCACTGAAGAGCATGCAGTTCTGTTGATCAGATTCATAGCTTCACTAAATGTATGAGGTCGTAAGGGGCCTTAGATTCTGTGATTATAGTGTGAATTTATATTTAGTTTATTTTCACTCAGCATTCATTTAATGAATCTCTAATATATTAATTTTTCTCTATAATTATATTTACACATTATATTATGACAGTGGTGTCTGCACACCAGTGATTGATTGTGCTGTTACACCAGCATTCTGAGGTGCTCATGTTATTTTGTTGAGAGTTCATTCAATGTTAATTAAAGGCACAGTGTGTAAGGTTTTTTGATAAAAAATATAATTTTAAATATTATATTATTCTCTTGCCCTTCACTGTTGTCCTTCCATGGGACTCGAGACCAGTGTGTCGCGCAGGTGTATATCATTAGCATTTGCTCCACCGGCCACGTTCCACTCCCACGGCTCTCGTTTGCACCCTGCCCCATACCACAGTAACATTAATACAATTTTAAAGGTCCCATATTGTCAAAACTGAAATTTCCTGGCTTTTTTCATGATAACAGAGGTCTAGGGGCTATGTAACTACCATATAAGTTTCAAAACAGTCAATCCACAGACAAATGCACACATCCTGCATAAAGTAGCTGTGCCTTTTCACGAGCCGTTGTGACTTCGGCGTCAGAACTACTCAGTCACCGCCTTCAGTCACCACCCCGAGCACTGCACACCGTCCCTCACTCCTTTTGACAAACCCCAGACAACAACGCGTCCATGCCATTGCTGAGCAACAACAACACAGAAACATGTCAAGAAGCGGTTCAGTCAATGGATGTCAGAAAACTACATCATTGCACAGGCTTCTGAACAACATTAATATAAGAGACCAGTGGCTAATCTTCATTTATTCTGAAATACCACAGCAATATTTTGTTCGGCCTTAACTGTCTGTTCTGCACATTTCACAAGTGACTGCTTCGTCAAGGCTTGTTTACACCTGGTCACTTCATGCGTTTTTACTGATCAGATAGCTATCTGATTTATCAAAACGATTCCATTTACACATGGTCACATAAATGTCTTTTTGCAAAACGGATATAAATCCAATCTTCTATTCCCGCGCTATATGCAGATTTAATGGAGTTCACGTCACCGAAAGCAACAGATATGAGCTGCATTTTATTGATCATCAGCTAATTTCAAAATCAAAGACCACAATAGGAGAGAGCGCGGCAACAGCACTTGTAAGATCATTTCGCTTCTTTACTTTTAATGAAGATGATTGTGTGTTAAGTGTCTGCGACTTACTTTCACTTTGATTTGCGATAGTTTGCTTGTTGGCTTAATGAATAGATGCTCAGCTGTTCATCTGCGGTGATGCTTTCTGCAGTAGCGCTGTCATATCTGGCTATAACATGTCATATAGCCTATAACACAATCTCACACATTTATCTTTGGGAGGAGTAAAATTTACATATGTGGTTTCACAACCAGATGCATTTACACTTGTCCAGTTTCGTCTGGAATGCGGCCCAAACCACCTCCTGAAATGGTTTGAGCGATCGGATTTAAATCCATTTCAAATGTGTTTCGGAGGGCATTTACATTCACAATCGGAGAGCTATCCGATCACATAAAAACACATGAAGTGGCCAGGTGTATACAGCCCCTCAGGCACAGTTCAATACCGTTTTTTCAAAGAAGCTACTCATCAAAGATGCTGCAGTCCCTACATTGTTGGGTCCGACCTCAAATTCGCAACCCGTAAGTAAACTTCTAACACATTTTATGTTACATTATGGAGCCAGCATAATCTGAAATTATAGTTTGTAAACGGATATGCAATACTAACGTGTTGCTAAGTTGATGCTGGCGTGTTGTTTTGTACAGTCTATGAATGCCACAAACTTTGATAGAATATCTGTTGGAAACTGAGTTTGTTTACAGACAGTTTAAATTAACGTTAAAGTTAAATCTGCGTGCAGCATTGATGTAATGGTAATTATAATACTCTTACAATAACGCCGAAACTTTAATTACTATTCTGAAACATCCTTTTGGAAGCGCGTTTGAGGAGGGGGTTGGTTGTCTCCTGTTGTCGCCGATTCGGGGACTGAGTCCGGCTCGAACATATAAGGCCGGATAACATTTCCCTCAGCAATGTCCATCATTACAGGTGTTTTATTTACCTTATCTGTGAGCATCACCAAGCCACAGCGGGCTACAGCATACATGACCCTTGTTACCTGTGGTTGGCCTGGCCGTGCGTCACTCAGAAAACAACAGGCCAATCAGAAGAGAGGCTCATGAATATTAATTAGACAGGCCAAAAATGACCTGTTCTTAGCAGCACTCCTAAGAAAGGAGCTGTAAAAATATATTGAGATGGTTTTTGGTACTTATACCGCAAATATATATTCTTAAGGACATCAAAACCTAAAATAAAACTCCAGAAAGGTGTACAATATGGGACTTTTAATACATTAGCTCATCCATGAGCATGATTTCGGCCCGAGTCCCATTGGATTGCTTTCTATCATTTGTAGAAGTGAAAATGACAACTCCCATGATCCCACGCTACACAGAGAGCCATTTACATTGTTTTATATTACATTTACTTTATATTTGTCTCAAATCATCATAGATGTACATACTGACTTCCCCCTGTGCCGCAAGATACATTTAGTTTTACATTCATTTACAGAAATCAGCTGCTTGGATGAAGATTGCTGATTTTATCTTATTTTCAGGTGAAATTCTCAATTAATTCAGTTAATGGATGCCCTGAGGTAACGTGACTGCAGACTCAGCAACGACAGTGTTTAATTGTACAGTACAATCATATCATAGTACAGACATTATCTTAATTTCATAATGTCCTTAAGCATAACAAAATTGCTGGCCATAAACTGACAATGTGCGCGTCAGGTATACGATACCCCGAGTTGTCCTAGACGTGGCGTGGCGCGGCGCTTCTCTTCCGGTGTGCAACCCCCTTTAGAGTCTTTATGGTAGAGATGATCTTACCACAGTTCCTCCAGTTTACAGCGAGGATTCCCCAGTCCAGCAGAGAACAGCTTTACTCCTGAGTCTCCTAGTTTATTCTCAGACAGATTCAGTTGTCTCAGGTGTGAGGGGTTTGATCTCAGAGCTGAAGCCAGAGCAACACAACCTTCATCTGTGACACCACACTCAGTCAAACTGTAGAAAACAATTGCACACTCTTCACTCTCTCAGATCAGACACACAGAATCAGATCAACAGAGACTATATTAAAAGAAAACAAAAACATAAGCACCAATAACCATGTTCAATGTAAGTGAGTTTGGTAACACTTTTATTTTAAGAATTAAGTTAATTAAGTTATTTTCGTTCTAAAAAAAAAGTTCAAAATACGCGAGCAGCGATGTGCTGTTAGTGAATATTCCAACACCGCCACAATGATGAGAGCAGCATTTAGATGAATATGTTATTATTACGTGCTGCACGCTTTCCTCTCAATAACAAAAATGATATTGGCGAGAAAACAGCAGTTAAGAAAGTATCTGATCATAGCGATGTGGATATGTTTGAACAAGCTCTGCAATTCGGCACTCCAGTAAAATCACGTTTATTTATATACCACTTTATACAATAGATTGTTTAAAAGCAGGAGCTTTACCGTAAAAATTCACTTTGGCAAGCTGTTTCAAACTCCTGAAAATTTAGTTTTGGCCTGATTTTGATCTAAATACATCACACCAGTTAGTTATTCAATTCCATTTGAAGTAAAAAAAAAATAAATAAAAAAAAATAAAAGATGGATGTGATGGTCATTAAGGATAAATTCATCTTGTTCTTCATGTATCAAAGTCCTGACTGTGCTGAGAATACTGTAAGTGTGTTTAAAGCAAAGAGTGTTAAATGTTGATAGTATCACCTTACCAAGGAGCAGCTCATGTGTTCAATCATTTACAGATCAATCACTCAATCACCTAATTACTAATTAGGGATATCCCGATACCGATACTGGCATCGGGGATCGGGCCGATACTGTCCTCATATACTCGTATTCATAAAAATTCGCCGATACCACGCACCGATACCACATACATTTTGCAAAACGAAACTGGCCTCCGCGAGTGCTTTGTGGAGGTAAACTGAGGCATAGAAAAGTATAATGTCGGCGGTTTGGGCTCATTTCACAGGGTTTGTACAAGGTGCGTGTGTATAGTAACATAGCTGTGGTGCGTGAGCTGATAAGAGAAAAACGCGCAGTGGATTAAGTGCGCAACGGCACAGACGCGCGAGCTGGTCGAGCACATCCCTTTAACCCTCTGAGGTCGGCAAACGCGCGGGCGCGTTTTGCTGGATTTTCTTCACATTGTAGCACAATAAACTTAAATTACTCCGTCATTTATGGTCATACAGAAAAAAGAAATATGAAAAAGGAATCTGTGAGATGTCTACTTTTATATGTGTCCACTTACAATCAAATCAAAACATTGTGCTTTTGTAAAATAAAGAAAATAAACAGGGTGTGCTTTCTGCCTCTCCGTCGCGGTGAACTTTTTTTTCTTGAGCACGTCTATAAACTGAAACAAAACTCAGCAAATACTTGTCACACATTTATGAGCCATATATCTTTATAAACATTTAAGTGTGTACTTTTAAATCATCAGATTCAAACTGAAAACAAATATTCTCTGTTTAAGTAATTTGTATAAAACCAACAAGATGTCCAGCTTCTCAAACGCTTGCTCATTATTTTTAATTCGACCACGCCCACGCACGCAAAAGAGATTCACATGCAAATCTCCACATGGAACGCGAAAGCGCTCATTACCTCAAAAACAAAGCACCAAAAAACTTCACAAGTCTCTGCTTTTCGTCGAGTTTGACACGCCGTGAGCTTACATTGGATTTACCTCAGAAGAAGGAGAACGCGATTTGAAGACAAGAAAGATGTAAGGTAAGAAATTCTTAATTATATTAGTTATTGTTATTGTTGCATAAATTTCACATTGCAGTTGAACTGTTGCTAGATATATGGTGAATATTATAATATTTAGACCTGTGTTTACTGTTAAATACCGTTTGTGGATATCTGCTCAAACGTAGGTATGTATAATATAGTAACCATAATGTATCATATTTTGGAGCGCGCTCTGCGTTTGAATGTAACATATTTTGGAGCGCGCTCAGCGTTTGAATGTTTCATATTTTGGAGCGCGCTCAGCGTTTGAATTTATCATATTTTGGAGCACGCTCAGCGTTTGAATGTATCATATTTTGGAGCGCGCTCTGCGTTTGAATGTTTCATATTTTGGAGCGCGCTCAGCGTTTGAATGTATCATATCAGCGTTTGAATGTTTCATATTTTGGAGCACGCTCT
This sequence comes from Abramis brama, assembly GCF_963993115.1. Lineage (NCBI taxonomy): Eukaryota > Metazoa > Chordata > Actinopteri > Cypriniformes > Leuciscidae > Abramis > Abramis brama. The sequence continues at coordinate 4,298,060 of NC_139972.1, forward strand.
GCGTTTGAATGTAACATATTTTGGAGCGCAATCTGCAATTGAATGTATCATATTTTTGAGCGCGCTCAGCGTTTGAATGTAACATATTTTGGAGCGCGCTGTGCGTTTGAATTTTTCATATTATATCATCATAACGAATGGAAACATTTGAAGTAACATATGATAATCAATATATTTTTTTTCCTAGTAGTTGTTACTGAAGTGATCCGTTTGAAATATTTATAGGCTGCTATAGGTTATTGTTATTATTATTATTATTATTATTATTATTTTATGTAGCACTGCGCATAGCCTATGCCTACAAGGCACAGCAAACCTGGTGTTCATTATATATTGTTGTGAATTTTAAAAAGCAATTTTAACCAGAAAAAATAACATTTTAACCGTACAGCCCTATAGTTTCTCTTGATATCAGCATGTTCACAGTTTTTTTTTTATATATATATATATATACAGGAACCAGATGCCACTGAGTCCTGCTGACTTCAACATTCACATGAGTCTCTGTACATGAACATGGTAAAGTTAAAATGAAAGCCATTTGAAAATGAACACCTTGGAAATGAAAGGTATGTACAATGTTTTTAGGAATATCAGAAAGGTCTCTGTCTTTGGCTCATTGTTTTCAATAGTGTGCTTTTTTGTCATTTGTTGTGTATCTTTGGATTATGTTGTGTTGTAAATAAATCAAAACAATCAAAAAGCCATTCTTTTTTAAATCTCCTCATTCTTTGTGCAAGGTTGCTCAAAAAGACAGGGCCTGCTAGCTCCTAAAACCTGTCTTTCTCAGGTGTGAAAACCATACATATTAATGATGTGTTTACGCCTCTTCGCATAAAGCTTTCTTACACAAAACACGTCTTACAAATTTTAAATCAATATATTGTCTTATCTGAATGAGCAGTCAGGATGATTTTCACATAGTTTTGGAGCAAATATTCTAGGCTACGTGATACAATTTTCAAAAGTCTTGTGAAGAAATAATCAGTATGGGTTTCATGGCCTTATTTCAGTGACAATTTTTTTTTGTATTTTCACAAACCAGGCATAAATGTCATTATCTCAAAACTACAAACTTTTACATACATGCTGCTTATATATTATTGTAGCAGAGTTTTTGCTAAATACAGTGTAATCAGACTTTAGCCATGAAAATGACACAAGTAACAGAAATAAGCACAAATGTCAGAGCATGTCAGAACACCTCCAGGGCCAGAAAACAGCTCAGACCCCAGAGGGTTAAACAGACATCAGTGGAAAGTTTGTTCAGTCGGATGTCAATGGCAAAGAAAATAAAACGAGGCATGTAGCTTATTAACGTTAACTGACAAGAGAGAGATAGAGAGCGAGCGAGCACACTTCTGTTGAATGCTCTTGATTGCTGATCGTTCACTCAGCACATGTTATTTGGATGAAAACTAAATCGTATATGTAAGTAAAGTAAAACATGAACTGTTACCTGATTTAAGTATAACGCGTGGTTTCCTACATTATTACAGGACGTGTGCAGGTCAAAAAGTTCCATGAACGCAAACATCCAAAGTGCGCGCCCCGCAAACCAGCGTCTCAGCGCGCGAATAATGAATTAAATTGTCTTTCACGTATTGCGCTTGTACGGACGAATTCACACAAAATTATGCAAAAACGCCCGTCTCAGCAAGTATCCTATAGTAAACAAAGTCGGTTATATCTCAAATGAACGTAGCATGTTCAAATGCGGTCCGTGCGTTCGGTCTTAAAGGGGCAGCAGTTTGATAAACCTGCTTCTGTGTTTTAATGTTAATCAAACAAAGGACAAAGAAATACTCACTGCTCTTGACTTAATAGGCTACCCTTTTCAACTTTACAAAAATATCAATCTATATATAATTTATACAGTAATGAATATGCTTTTTTTCACATTTGATTACTTTATTCAAATTTCTGTACCTGTTAGATCTACCTGAAAAACTCTAAAAACACTTTATTTCATTTGTAGCCTTTCTTTGTTCTATTGTATTTATTTGTAATTCGATTGTTTGTTCTTATTGTGTCACTGACTGCTTACTTGTTTTAAATTCACATTAATTAGGATGGTAGTTTTTGTTGTAGTATCAAGATTGGATTAAATAATTGATATTTCACTGGTTTTGACAAACATTTGAACCGCTGACCCGATCCTCAGCACTGAGCCCTGCTGAGCAGCTCTAAATATTTGCTGTGGCTATTAAATGAAAGATAAAATATGATAGAGCAATAGAATGAACAGTGACAGTAACAGAAGCTCATACAATGCATTTTAGCAGGCTTAATTAAGCATAAATAACTGAAAGAAATATATATTTGATGAACAAATTAAGCCAACTAATATGATGTATATTCTTTTGGTTTATCTATTAATACATTTAAAAATTACAAATGCAGTGAAAATTCAGGTATCGGTTACGGTATCGGTATCGGCGAGTACCAAAAATCAAAGTATCGGTATCGGACTCGTTCTGCAAAAAGTGGTATCGGGACATCCCTATTACTAATTACTTTAAAGGTGCCCTAGAATGTGAAATTGAATTTATCTTGGCATAGTTAAATAACAAGAGTTCAGTACATGGACATGACATACAGTGAGTCTCAAACACCATAGTTTTCTCTTTCTTATTTAAATCTTGTTTTTGAAAAACACCCCTGAAAAACAGGCGAATCTCCACATAACACCGACTGTGACGCAACAGTCGGGATCATTAATATGTACGCCTCCAAAAATTTGCATATGCCAGCCCATGCTCAGTGCCAGGCGAAACTGCGCAGCCGAATCATCAGAAGTTCTGCAGGTGAAGAAACAAGCAGGAGGAGGATCATAGGGAAAATGGCAGATCTATCTATAATCGGATACCGCTACAGTTTAACCCTCTGAGGTCTGAGCTGTTTTCTGGGCCCTGGAGGTGTTCTGACATGCTCTGACATTTCTGGTTATTTCTGTTACTTGTGACATTTTCATGGCTAAAGTCTAATTACACTGTATTCAGCACAAACTCTGCTACAATAATATATCAGCAGCATGTATGTAAAAGTTTGTAGTTTTGAGATAATGACATTTATGCGTGGTTTTTGAAAATACAAAAAAAAATTCTCACTGAAATAAGGCCATGAAACCCATACTGATTATTTCTTCACAAGACTTTTGAAAATTGTATGACGTAGCCTAGAATATTTGCTGCAAAACTATGTGAAAATCACCCTGACTGCTCATTCAGATAAGACAATATATTGATTTAAAAATTTTACGACGTGTTTTGTGTGAAAAAGCCTTATGCGAGAGCTCATTAATATGTAAGCTTTTCTCACCTGAGAAAGACAAAGAACCTCCCCTAACGGCCCTATTAGGAGCTATCAGGCCCCTATCATTCTGAGCAACCTTGCACAATACTGTAAATGAGGAGATTTAAAAAATAATGGCTTTTAAATTGTTTGGATTTATTTACAACACAACATAATCCAAAGATACACAACAAATGCCAAAAAAGCACTTCAAAGACAGAGACCTTTGTGCCATTCCTAAAAACATTGTACATACCTTTCATTTCCAAGATTTTCACTTTACCATGTTCACGTACTGAGACTCATGTGAATGTTGAAGTCCTCAGTGGCATCTGGGACCTGAAAAAAAAAAAAAGTGAACATACTGATATCAAGAGAAAGGCCTGCACGATTTTGGAAATAAATATTAGATTTTTCTGGTTAAAATTGCTTTTTAAAATTCACAGAATACACACACACACACACGTTTCCAACGATATATAATATAATGAACACCAGGTTTGTTGTGCCTTGTAGGCATAAGGTATATGCGCAGTGCGGATAAAATAATAATAACAATAAATAACCTATAGCAGCCTATAAATCTTCCAAAAGAAGCTAGAGAAAAATATATTGATTATCATGTTACTTCAAATGTTTCCATCCGTTATGATGATATGAAATGAGATAATAATAAAAACATGAAGCCGTTTGGTGCGTTTTGCTTTCATCCAAAATATGATACATTCAAACGCGATCGCTTGCAAAATATGATACATTCAAACGCGATCACTCTCAAATATAAAACATTATGGTTACCATAAACATATCTATGTTTGAGCAGATATCCACAAACACAGTAAACACATATGATACATTCAAACGCGATCGCTTGCAAAATATGATACATTCAAACGCGATCGCTTGCAAAATATGATACATTCAAACGCGATCACTCTCAAATATAAAACATTATGGTTACCATAAACATATCTATGTTTGAGCAGATATCCACAAACACAGTAAACACGGGTCTAAATATTATAATATTCCCCATATATCTAGCAACAGTTCAGCTGCAACGTGACATTTATGCAACAATAACAAACTAGGCTATGTAAGAATTTCTTACCTTATCTTTCTTGTCTTCAAATCGCGTTCTTCTTCTTCTGAGGTAGCCTAAATCCAATGTAAGCTCAGGCACGTCTTTCAAACTCGACGAAAAGTGAAGTGAAGTGTTTTGTTGTTGAGGTAACGAGCGCGTTCGCGTTCCATGTGGAGATTTGCATGTGAATATCTTTTGCGCGAGTAGGCGTGGCCAAATTAACTGTAATGAGCAAGCGTTTGAGAAGCTGGACATCTTGTTGGTTTTATACAAATTACTTAAACAGAGAATATTTGTTTTCGTTTTGAATCCGATCATTTAAAAGTACACACTTAAATGTTTATAAAGGTATATGGCTCATAAATGTGTGACAAGTATTCGCTGAGTTTTGTTTCAGTTTATAGACGTGCTCAAGAAAAAAAAGTTCACCGCGACGGAGAGGCAGAACGCACACCCTGTTTATTTTCTTTATTTTACAAAAGCACAATGTTTTGATTTGATTGTAAGTGGACACATACAAAAGGAGAAATATCACAGATTCTTTTTTTATATTTCTTTTTTCTGTATGACCATAAATGATGGAGTAATTTAAGTTTATAGTGCTACAATGTGGAGAAAATCCGGCAAAACGCGTCGGCGCGTTTGTCGACCTCAGAGGGTTAATTCGAAGTTGTTAGTTGCTCTGCCCATTTCACCACGGACTGTTTTTCTAACCTGGAACAATATCAAGCAGCCAGGCTTCTCTCGGCGTCTCAAACGGACGAAGGGGGGCGATTTCAACTAACGTTATATTCCCGCAAGCGGTAAGTAGTGATTTTATTAATGATAATTTACACAGTGTTATCTAGATCCAGCGCGATATTGTTTTTTCCTCGAGAGACATCGTGGCTTGCAAACGAGCAAACGAAGCATGGCAGTTGCTCAGTGTTTGGATGTACAAATGAACACAAAAATATTTTTTTAGCTCCTTCATCCGAGCCTCTGGAGAACCAGTGGGTTATGTGAATTTCTGATGTGTAATTGTTCAAGTTCAGACAGATAATCTTTCTCTGATACTGTTTATGCATCAGTAAATCACATTGCAGTGATAAGATCTTCATTCACGCGATCAACAGGCTGTCATCTGCTCAATGTTCATCACTGCAACCTTTTATGTGATGGGAATAGATCTAAATACTTAAAAAACTTCTCATGATTTGTTAATCCCGATAGCTGTAATAGTAAAAACGTATAAAAGCTGTAATAGTAAAAGTTTTCCAGATAGCTCTACATTAATGCCAGATATTTCATATGCAAGCATGTCAGCCAATCACAGCAGTGGGCAACAACACTGAAGTCTCACAGCAGACACGCCCCTTCAAACAGAGTGTTCAAATCAGGGGATGAAATCAGGCTAGGAAATATGCCTTTTATTTCTAAATTATAACACATTTTGATCTAAAAAACATACTAACATTATAAGGGCACCCCAGGAAACATTATAAAATAACTAGAAAAAAAGTTTGTTGAGACAAACTTTAAGTTGGCTTGAGAAAGCCGGACCAGAGAGTTTGAAAAAGTTAAAAGTAGTTAGAAGTTTAAAGTAGTTTAAATTTTGATTGATAAATTAGTTAGAAAGAAAGAAAAAATATTAGTTAGAAAGAAAAAGATAGATTAGTTAGAAAGAAAGATTAGTTACCACTTACCACGATTTACCATAGTTTACCATGATTTACTATAGTATACCACGATTTACCATGTTCAAGTATAATTTACTGATTCTAGCATGATTTACCATAGTTTACCATGATTTACCACGATTTACCATAGTTTACCATGATTTACTATAGTATACCATGATTTACCATGTTCAAGTATGATTTATTGATTCTAGCATGATTTACCATAGTTTACCATGATTTACCACGATTTACTATAGTTTACCATGATTTACTGTAGTATACCACGATTTGCCATGTTCAAGTATAATTTACTGATTCTAGCATGATTAACCATAGTTTAGCATGAATTACCATAGTTTACCATGATTTACCATAGTTTACCATTATTTACTATAGTATACCATGATTTACCATGTTCAAGTATGATTTACTATGATTCTAGCATGATTTACCATAGTTTACCATGATTTACCATAGTTTACCACGATTTACCACAGTTTACCATGATTTACCATAGTTTTTTAGTTAGAAAGAAAGATTAGTTAGAAAGATAGATTAAAAGAAAGATTAGTTAAAAAGAAAGACAGATTAGTTAGAAAGCAAGAAAGCAAAAAAAGGTTAGAAAGAAAGAAAGAAAGAAAGAAAGAAAGAAAGAAAGAAAGATTAGGTAGAAAGAAAGAATGAAAGATTAGAAGGAAAGAAAGAAAGAAAAAGATTAGAAAGAAAGAAAGAATATAAGAAAGAAAGAAAGAAAGAAAGAAAGAAAGGTGGATTAGTTAGAAAGAAAGAAAGAAAGAAAGAAAGAAAGAAAGAAAGAATGAATTGTGGATTAGTTAGAAAGAAAGAAAGAAAGAAAGAAAGAAAGAAAGAAAGAAAGAAAGAAAGAAAGAAAGAAAGAGAAAGAAAGAAAGGTGGATTAGTTAGAAAGAAAGAAAGAAAGAAAGAAAGAAAGAAAGAAAGAAAGAAAGAGAGAGAGAGAGAGAGAGAGAGAGCAAGAAAGAAAGAGAAAGAAAGAATGGTGGATTAGTTAGAAAGAAAGAAAGAAAGATGTTTATTGATATTTGATCATAGTTTACCATAGTTTACCATTATTTACCACGATTTACCATAGTTTACCATGATTTACTATAGTATACCATGATTTACCATATTCAAGTATGATTTACTGATTCTAGCATGATTTATCATGGTTTACCATGATTTACCACGATTTACCATAGTTTACCATGATTTACTATAATATACCATGATTTACCATGTTCAAGTATGATTTACTGATTCTAGCATGATTTACCATAGTTTACCATGATTTACTATAGTTAACCATGATTTACCACGATTTACCATAGTTTACTATGATTTACTATAGTATACCATGATTTACCATGTTCAAGTATGATTTATTGATTCTAGCATGATTTATCATAGATTACCATGATTTACCATAGTTTACCATGATTTACCACGATTTACCATAGTTTACCATGATTTACTATAGTATACCACGATTTACCATGTTCAAGTATGATTTACTGATTCTAGCATGATTTAGCATAGTTTACCATGATTTACCACGATTTACCATAGTTTACCATGATTTACTATAGTATACCACGATTTACCATGTTCAAGTATAATTTACTGATTCTAGCATGATTTACCATAGTTTACCATGATTTACCACGATTTACCATAGTTTACCATGATTTACTATAGTATACCATGATTTACCATGTTCAAGTATGATTTATTGATTCTAGCATGATTTACCATAGTTTACCATGATTTACCACGATTTACTATAGTTTACCATGATTTACTGTAGTATACCACGATTTGCCATGTTCAAGTATAATTTACTGATTCTAGCATGATTTACCATAGTTTAGCATGAATTACCATAGTTTACCACGATTTACCACGATTTACCATAGTTTACCATTATTTACTATAGTATACCATGATTTACCATGTTCAAGTATGATTTACTGCTTCTAGAATGATTTATCATAGTTTACCATGATTTACCATAGTTTACAACGATTTACCACAGTTTACCATGATTTACCATAGTTTACCATGCTAGCATGATTATCATGTTGCTAGCATGATGCTAGAATTTTTTTTTACCATGTTGCTAGCATGGTTTACCATGATTTACCATAGTTTACCATGATTTACCACGATTTACCATAGTTTACCATGATTTACTATAGTATACCATGATTTACCATGTTCAAGTATGATTTACTGATTCTAGCATGATTTACCATAGTTTACCATGATTTACCATAGTTTACCATTATTTACCACGATTTACCATAGTTTACCATGATTTACTATAGTATACCATGATTTACTATAGTATACCATGATTTACCATGTTCAAGTATGATTTACTGATTCTAGCATGATTTATCATAGTTTACCATGATTTACCATAGTTTACCATGATTTACCACGATTTACCACGATTTACCATAGTTTACCATGATTTACTATAGTATACCATGATTTACCATGTTCAAGTATGATTTACTGCTTCTAGAATGATTTATCATAGTTTACCATGATTTACCATAGTTTACAACGATTTACCATAGTTTACTATGATTTACTATAGTATACCATGATTTACCATGTTCAAGTATGATTTACTGATTGTAGCATATATAGATAGATAAGGTTTGAAGATAGATAGATAGATAGATAGATAGATAGATAGAAAAGGTTTGAAGATAGATAGATAGATAGATAGATAGATAGATAGATAGATAGATAGATAGATAGAAAAGGTTTGAAGATAGATAGATAGAAAAGGTTTGAAGATAGATAGATAGATAGATAGATAGATAGAAAAGGTTTGAAGATAGATAGATAGATAGATAGATAGATAGATAGAAAAGGTTTGAAGATAGATAGATAGATAGATAGATAGATAGAAAAGGTTTGAAGATAGATAGATAGATAGATAGATAGATAGATAGAAAAGGTTTGAAGATAGATAGATAGATAGATAGATAGATAGATAGATAGATAGATAGATAGATAGATAGATAGATAGGTTAGAAAGAAATAAAGAAAGATAGATTGGTTAGAAAGAAATAAAGATCGATTGTTAGAAAGAAAGAAAGATAGATTGTTTAGAAAGAAAGAAGGAGATTGGTTAGAAAGAAAGAAAGATAGATTGTTAGAAAGAAAGATAGATTGGTTAGAAAGAAAGAAAGATAGATAGATAGATAGATAGATAGATAGATAGATAGATAGATAGATAGATAGATAGATAGATAGATAGAAAAGGTTTGAAGATAGATAGATAGATAGATAGATCGATAGATAGATAGATAGATAGGTTAGAAAGAAAGAATGATAGATAGATAGATAGATAGATAGATAGATAGATAGATAGATAGATAGATAGATAGATAGGTTAGAAAGAAATAAAGAAAGATAGATTGGTTAGAAAGAAATAAAGATCGATTGTTAGAAAGAAAGAAAGATAGATTGTTTAGAAAGAAAGAAGGAGATTGGTTAGAAAGAAAGAAAGATAGATTGTTAGAAAGAAAGATAGATTGGTTAGAAAGAAAGAAAGATAGATAGATAGATAGATAGATAGATAGATAGATAGATAGATAGATAGATAGATAGATAGATAGATAGATAGATAGATAGGTTAGAAAGAAAGAATGATAGATAGATAGATAGATAGATAGATAGGTTAGAAAGAAAGAAAGATAGATAGATAGATAGATAGATAGATAGATAGATAGATAGATAGATAGATAGATAGATAGATAGATAGATAGGTTAGAAAGAAAGAAATAAAGATCGATTGTTAGAAAGAAAGAAAGATAGATTGTTTAGAAAGAAAGAAGGAGATTGGTTAGAAAGAAAGAAAGATAGATTGTTAGAAAGAAAGATAGATTGGTTAGAAAGAAAGAAAGATAGATAGATAGATAGATAGATAGATAGATAGATAGATAGATAGATAGATAGATAGATAGATAGATAGATAGATAGATAGATAGATAGAAAAGGTTTGAAGATAGATAGATAGATAGATAGATAGATAGATAGATAGATAGATAGATAGATAGGTTAGAAAGAAAGATAGATAGATAGATAGATAGATAGATAGATAGATAGATAGATAGATAGATAGATAGATAGATAGGTTAGAAAGAAAGAAAGATAGATAGATAGATAGATAGATAGATAGATAGATAGATAGATAGATAGATAGATAGATAGATAGATAGATAGATAGATAGGTTAGAAAGAAATAAAGAAAGATAGATTGGTTAGAAAGAAATAAAGATCGATTGTTAGAAAGAAAGAAAGATAGATTGTTTAGAAAGAAAGAAGGAGATTGGTTAGAAAGAAAGAAAGATAGATTGTTAGAAAGAAAGATAGATTGGTTAGAAAGAAAGAAAGATAGATAGATAGATAGATAGATAGATAGATAGATAGATAGATAGATAGATAGATAGATAGATAGATAGATAGATAGATAGATAGAAAAGGTTTGAAGATAGATAGATAGATAGATAGATAGATAGATAGATAGATAGAAAAGGTTTGAAGATAGATAGATAGATAGATAGATAGATAGATAGATAGATAGATAGATAGATAGATAGATAGATAGATAGATTTAGAATGGTAGTTTAATTGAGTCTAGGGCTTCAGAGAATTTAGATTTGAGATTTTGGTTTGTGCACTAATGGGCCACCGTAGTCTTGGCTCAATTTGAGCAGTCTGCAATGAAAGTCTATGGGATTTTTATGATTTTTAATATTAATTTTTAAGAAAACCGTAACTCAAACCAGTCTGAAAAGATATAGCACACCAAGTCAGAACAGTATGAAGGTCTGACCCGAGTTTGGAGTATGTAGCTTGAACGGTCTAGGAGGAGTTAGTGTCCCAAAATTTGCGGTCAGAAAAAGAAGAATAATAATAATAAGTTTAAATAGGATTTCAGTAAGTTGGCTTTCTCAAGCCAACTTAATAAAATAATCCATTCTACGGCACCTTTAAGTTTATTGATTTACTAGTTTCAAATATAAAAATGCATTCTCAAATGTTGTCTCTCAACTTAATTGACAAGAAATAGCCGGGATTTACAGCGTTTGAAAAAGAACCGGAAAAGAGTAAGAAGTAAAACAAATTTTGGATAAACATAACATTCACAGAGCTGGTGATACAATTAAACCTCCTCCTCGCGATTAATCACAGAAACAAAGTTAATTTTTTTAATCGATTGACAGCACTAACTAAAATACTTAAATCTCACAGTACAAAACGTGATAGCTGCTGATAATACTGAAGGAGCTTATATATGTATACAGTGATAGGCCTCGTATTCCTATAGGTAGACGTGTATCAGCTGAGAGTCACTGATGCGAGCTTGACTAACGTGACCTGCCAGAACTGAAGCTACGCTTAATGTTTAACAATGCAAGGAGAAAAAGTGTAAGTTACACTTACACTTTTAAACAGAGGTGAACTAAATTAACAAATTGTAATCTTGTCAACTACCAATTGTTTTATTGTAATGAATGTAATAATAGTTTGATTCCCCTATTCCATCGTGATGTTACTTTATGAATAAATGAATGTGAATGTGTCACGTATGATCTTACTGTAGACTCTCCAGTTTACATTCAGGATTCTCCAGTCCAGAAGAGAGCAGCTTCACTCCTGAGTCTCCTAGTTTATTATATGACAGACTCAGTTCTCTCAGGTGTGAGGGATTTGATCTCAGAGCTGAAGCCAGAGCAGCACAACCTTCATCTGTGACACCACAATCCTTTAACCTGTAGAGAACAATGACACAGTCTTCACACTCTCAGATCAACAGAGACTTTATTATCAAAGAGAAACCAATAACATAAGCTCAAATCACCATGGTAGATTGTTTTAAACATTATTTTAAACAATTATTTCAATATGACAGTGAGTTTGACTGTTATCCTAAGAGATTATGGCTCTATGTGAAAGAGAAAGATTATATAAAAACTGATAACAAATTAAAACTTTATATCACATAAAACTATAGACAAATTGTAACAGAAGAGGTTAATCTTTTAGCTCAGGTCTACCTCACAATCGTTCTTAAAAATTGACTTAAATTGGTGTAGACGGCTATGAGAAGAAAGGAGGGAGTGGGTGGGGCAGGGCAGGGCAAGGCAGGAAAAATAAAATGTACAAAATAAAATTATATGAATGTGTTATTCCTCACTGTGCTGAGATTTAGTGTGTTTAAAGTAAAGAGTGTTAAATGTTGATCGTGATTAAAAGTGTATTTCAGCGTGACTATCAGTACTGCAGTATCACCTTAATGACGAGCAGCACATGTATTCAATCATTTACAGATCAATCACATGAACTCACAGCAACAGGAAGAAAGACAGTAAACGCTTCAAACAGGAAAATATTAATTTTCTTATATCATATGAACAGACAATGATATTAAATTGATGAATAGTAAATGTTATTGTTGTTTCAATAGTTTTGCTTGTAATTAATGTAATAATAGTTAGTTTCCATGCATTTTATACCATTTTGATGTTTTAAAGTAATTGCAAAATTCACAGTGACTTCACAGTTTCAGTGTCAAGTATGATCTTACCCCAGTGTCTTTATGGTAGAGATGATCTTACCACAGTTCCTCCAGTTTACAGCAAGGATTCACCAGTCCAACAGAGAGCAGCTTCACTCCTGTGTCTCCTAGTTTATTCTCAGACAGATTAAGTTGTCTCAGGTGTGAGGGGTTTGATCTCAGAGCTGAAGCCAGAGCGGCGCAGCCTTCATCTGTGACACCACACTCACTCAACCTGTAGAGAACAATGACACTCTTCACTCAGTAGCCCATATACGTTTTAAACCTTTGATGCGTATTATCACACCAGTGTGATTAGAACATTCAGTGCATCACATGATCAGCTGCTAAATGTCAAATGTGCTTTCGCAATTTGGCTTCCTACTTCAGTGCTCCCTTCTCTTCAAGATGCCTCAAACATTCACCACTCTATCATGGGTAAGCCGCTGGGAAAAGGAACCATCACTCTTCACATTGGTGCTGGAAGGATCTACCCCCGACATCATCCTGGGACGCCTATGTCTTCAAGTGAATGACCCAAACATATACTGAAATACTGGAGAGATCCTTACCTGGGGAATGGAATGTTTTAAATCATGTCTTCATCTACCCAAAAAATCGTACTCTTGTATTGATCAACTCTCCATCAGTGCTGGCGACCATCAAGAGCCCTGTTCAAGACTGTAAGGTGGAGATTCCAACTGAATGCCGGGTGTTCTAGGATGTGTTTAGCAAATCACCACCTCATCGGCCATGGGACTGTGCTATTGAGCTGCTGGGGCCAAGTTACCAAAGGGTAGGATCTACCCGCTATCCATTCCTGGGCAGAATGCCATGGAGGAGTATGTAGAAAAGGCACTGCGTGAGGCATACATCAACCATTCTACATCCCCTGTCGCTTCCAGTTTCTTCTTCATGACAAAAAAGGACAGAGGCTTGAGGCCTTGTATTGACTATCGTGCCCTCAACAAGAACACAAGAACTAACTTGTTTATTCCTACCCTCCTTCCAGAAGCCTAAGATCCAACAACCAGGCTTTGCTGGTAGTCCCTAGCGTTAGACTCAAGCATAGAGGGGAGAGTGCATTTGTGGTGGCAGGGCCACGACTCTGGAACATCTGCCTCTAGAGATTAGAACAGCACCTACCCTGTCTGTCTTCAAGTCTCTGTTAAAAACCTACCTGTTTTCTTTAGTATATTGATTTCTTCTCTAAGGTTGGTTCTACTATTTTATATTTAAGTCACCTTCCATTTTCCAAGGATTCATGAATGAGGTGTTCCGGGATTGTCTATATTGCTTTGTGATCATCTACAGTAGTCAACATTTGAAGTGGATCAAAACTTTTTATCAAAGCTATACATTAATTTTGAACAGTGCCCGTTCTTGTCTTAAGAAAAAAATTATTGACTTTTTTGATCCACTTCAAATGTTGACTACTGTACATCGATGACATCCTGATCTAGTCCTGGAACAAGGCAGACCACATTGCACAGGTCCTCCAACAGCTGAGAGAAAACCATCTCTATTTAAATATAGAGATGTGTGAGTTTCATCAGTCATCTATCCCTGATTTCTAGGCTACACCATTGGCACGTTGGGAGTCAAGATGGACCAGGGGAAGGTAAAAACAGTCCAAAATTGGCCACTCTTCCTTGAGAGCGCAACAGATATTATTTGGATTTGTTAACTTTTACGGTTGATTCATTGAAGATTTTAGTAAGATTTTCCCACCACTCACCACCTTGCTCCGCAATAAGCCCAAGTCTCTGTCCTGACACATCCACCCACTGCCACATCCGCATTCCATCAACTCAAGGAAGCTTTCACTACCACCCCCACACTGAAACAAATTGCCCTTCATGGTCAAGGTAGATGCCTCCACATCAGGCTGTGTTGTCTCAGCAGCAGGGAAATCTACTCAAGCTCCATCCATGTGCCTTCTTTTCAAGGAAGTTTCCCCCAGCGGAGCAGAACTATGACATCGGCAACTGTCAAGATTTCCAGATTTTTGTTTCAGCTCTGCCCAAACTTCAAATGGCATTTAAAATTTGAAGGACGCAAGAGTACAACTCATTGAGCTTTACTGTTTTCATTTACTTCTGTTTGCAGAGGTACAGTGAGGAAAATAAGTATTTGAACCCTGCTATTTTGCAAGTTCTCCCACTTGGAAATCATGGAGGGGTCTGAAATTGTCATCGTAGGTGCATGTCCACTGTGAGAGACATAATCTATAAAAAAAAAATCCAGAAATCACAATGTATGATTTTTTAACTATTTATTTGTATGATACAGCTGCAAATAAGTATTTGAACACCTGAGAAAATCAATGTTAATATTTGGTACAGTAGCCTTTGTTTGCAATTACAGAGGTCAAACGTTTCCTGTAGTTTTTCACCAGGTTTGCACACACTGCAGGAGGGATTTTGGCCCACTCCTCCACACAGATCTTCTCTAGATCAGTCAGGTTTCTGGGCTGTCGCTGAGAAACACGGAGTTTGAGCTCCCTCCAAAGATTCTCTATTGGGTTTAGGTCTAGAGACTGGCTAGGCCACACCAGAACCTTGATATGCTTCTTACAGAGCCACTCCTTGGTTATTCTGGCTGTGTGCTTCGGGTCATTGTCATGTTGGAAGACCCAGCCTCAACCCATCTTCAATGCTCTAACTGAGGGAAGGAGGTTGTTCCCCAAAATCTCGCAATACATGGCCCCGGTCATCCTCTCATTAATACAGTGCAGTCGCCCTGTCCCATGTGCAGAAAAACACCCCCAAAGCATGATGCTACCACCCCCATGCTTCACAGTAGGGATGGTGTTCTTGGGATGGTACTCATCATTCTTCTTCCTCCAAACACGTTTAGTGGAATTATGACCAAAAAGTTCTATTTTGGTCTCATCTGACCACATGACTTTCTCCCATGACTCCTCTGGATCATCCAAATGGTCATTGGCAAACTTAAGACGGGCCTTGACATGTGCTGGTTTAAGCAGGGGAACCTTCCGTGCCATGCATGATTTCAAACCATGACGTCTTAGTGTATTACCAACAGTAACCTTGGAAACGGTGGTCCCAGCTCTTTTCAGGTCATTGACCAGCTCCTCCCGTGTAGTTCTGGGCTGATTTCTCACCTTTCTTAGGATCATTGAGACCCCACGAGGTGAGATCTTGCATGGAGCCCCAGTCCGAGGGAGATTGACAGTCATGTTTAGCTTCTTCCATTTTCTAATGATTGCTCCAACAGTGGACCTTTTTTCACCAAGCTGCTTGGCAATTTCCCCGTAGCCCTTTCCAGCCTTGTGGAGGTGTACAATTTTGTCTCTAGTGTCTTTGGACAGCTCTTTGGTCTTGGCCATGTTAGTAGTTGGATTCTTACTGATTGTATGGGGTGGACAGGTGTCTTTATGCAGCTAACGACCTCAAACAGGTGCATCTAATTTAGGATAATAAATGGAGTGGAGGTGGACATTTTAAAGGCAGACTAACAGGTCTTTGAGGGTCAGAATTCTAGCTGATAGGCAGGTGTTCAAATACTTATTTGCAGCTGTATCATACAAATAAATAGTTAAAAAATCATATATTGTGATTTCTGGATTTTTTTTTTAGATTATGTCTCTCACAGTGGACATGCACCTACGATGACAATTTCAGACCCCTCCATGATTTCCAAGTGGGAGAACTTGCAAAATAGCAGGGTGTTCAAATACTTATTTTCCTCACTGTATTGGCAGAAGTAATAGTAGAAGCAGTAGTACAGTAGTTGCAGTAGGTTGATAACCATAAAAGGTAGATTGAAACAAAACAAATAAGCATTAATAGAAACAAAGGTATTATTTAAACTAACATTTGGGTCATTCTATGAAAATGTCCATTTTTCTGTCCCTAGCCTTTACAGAAATATTACATTTAAAAAACACTTTAGGGTTACAATTTCTTTACATTTTAAAATAAAACAATATGTTATTTGAACAATTACACCCTCTTGAGCCATCAATGTGGCAATATTTGATTTTTATTAATTATATAGAATTTCAAGCACCACAGAAGTGCTCGTCCCCACAGTCATGTACAGAGGGAAAATGCTTTATTTTGAGGTCAATAACAGGTTTTTACACCATTTAAAATACAATAATGTATACATAACTATTAAATATATTATGTACATGATATATATAAAAAAATTGCAGAATAAATATTATAAAATTTATAATGAAAGTAGTGGTCCCCTGGAGTTGTGTCACTGGTGTTACCGTTAAACAAAAATCTCTTATTTTGAAATAAAAATCACACCGATGACATCACTTGACTTCCTTCTGCCAATTTCCTGAATATCTATGAAGAAAAGCCCACGGTAGATCCACTGTCTCTTTTCAGTTAGCAGAAATCTTCTCATTTATCTCATGATTTCATATGAAGCTTTTAGTTGAAGTCACTGGTATGACCTACTTTACTGTTAGGTAATTGTAAAAAAACTACAATACAAATGGATTAAACTACTTAATTTAGTTGGTATACCATGATTGACAACATGTGGTTTGTTACCTTGCAGCAGCCATTTTGTAAAATATTTTTTTCATGAAAATTGTCACTGGTGTTACTGTCACTGGTGTCACCTTTCTTATGGGTAACACCAGTAACACCAGTGACTTCCATTTAAAGATAAACTTTATTGTGTCACTGGTGTTACTGTCTTTTTTTCTGTCACATTAAATGCAATGTCACATGTGACATAGTAATAATGTTACATCCATTTTATTCTGCTACACTCAAAAGTTAAGATTTAAAGGATTACATCATTACTTGATTTTAACTTGATTTTAACTTGATTTTAAATGGTTTTCAAATATTTTCATTGTTATAGCAAATAGATGGTAGCGCAGATGAACTAACCTCATTCAAGCACACTTTTAACAAACCTGATTAAAATAAATAAAACATAATCTCCTTATTTGTTGCATTATTATTATTTTTCGCTAACTCTGTCTACATGTGCTGAAAAAAAATTGAAATAATATTTCATAAAAACCTTTAATATTGCCAAAAAAGTAAGGTAACACCAGTGACAAAAAAATGGTACATGCGGTCTTTAAATAAATGTACAAAAAATATAAAAAATCATTAAGCTGTAATTTATGCGTATTCATAAAGTCAAAGGGTAATCTAATAATGTGGTGTAAGTTTAAATGTTAGAAAAAGAAATCAATTTTAAGACATCTTGCCATACCAAAAGTGGACGTTTCTGTAGAATGACCCATTTAACTCATTCACCATCACCATATTAGCTATAATCAACTAAATCAAATGCCTTGACAATAAATTATAAATGTTAATAAACTTAAAGCACACCTTTCAAACTCAAATAATTGCTCAATAAATTGTATTATTTTGTGTCTCATTTGATTGGGTGGACCAGATGTCAATCTAAGTGGGCCAGTGGAACCCTGCACTAATGTAGCTTTTGCCACAGATGTGATGTGATGAGAGTGGAGATGAAAGTAATCAGCTTTAGCTTCAGCTATCAAACACATTAACTGCAATACTGTTGAATGTCATTCATGAAAAAACATTATATGTTAATTACATTCCAAAACATTCTGATTTGGTCTCAATATGAACTATCTAAAAACATATATCTCTGAGCCCCAGAGCATGTGACTATCAGAGAGATGATCTTACCTCAAAATCTCTAGTTTACAGTGAGGATTCTCCAGTACACCAGAGAGCAGCTTCACTCCTGAGTCTCCTAGTTTATTCCAATTCAGATTCAGTTCTCTCAGGTATGAGTGGTTTGATCTCAGAGCTAAAGCCAGAGCAGGACAACCTTCATCTGTGACACCACACTTAGTCAACCTGTAGAGAACAATGACACACTATAGCAAACTTGGTTTGCAACTTTAATAAACCAGTAGTTACTTAAAAAGTTCAGGTAACTCTCAGAGCATGCATGAATAGAGGAAAAACTAACAATTCTTGAAAGAAAACAAAAACAGGCATAAACAGGTTAACAAACAAATGTATCAAACGTGATGAAATATCAAAAATACAACAAATCCCAAGTCTTCTCTTGAACCTCAATGGGCAATTACTCCATAAATGACTTAACCTGTTAAGCTGCAACCCCACTTTTGAAAAATCCTAAGAAATGACATACCCAAACTGAAACAGATACAGTTCAAGAACCCTTTGTACTAAAAGCACAAGTATGATCTCATTTGAAAGCTGACAGCTGTTAGTTTATTGTAAATGTAGAATTATTATTGTCATAATGAAAAAAATTGTTATAAATAGCTTCAAAGTCTTGTAAAGTTATTAGAAATTGATTTTTATGAAACATCTTCATGAAAATAAAATTGAAGTTGGCACTGTAGCAATCTAGAAATGCACTGCAGCTAAAGCCACATGTCTGACCATATTATATTTAAAATATGAAGATAAGTCTAAAACTGTATTTAGTTAAATGTTTTTCAAGATCATGTCATATGACTTTATTTTGATTAGACTCTAAAATGCTACTGATGTTTAGTCATCATCTATTCAGTCTTTTGACTCTATTGTTTTGTGGTGCAAACGAGCCCCATTCAGTGTCAGTCTCACCTGAACACATTCACACCTCTCCAGCCTGATTATGGCTCTAAATATGCATTTCTTTTGTCTGCATTATAGTTACTAACGACTGGCTATTCACAGGCTATTCATAGGGTTTCAAACCCTAATTTATTTTATTAAAGTTCTCACTTCACATTTGAAACTGTATCAAATGCGCTTCTTGAATAAAGAAACATTTCAGTAAGCATTCCTATTTAGAAAAAATCATAAAAGAATAACTTCTAGGTGGCAGGTGCACCTGGGGCTAGCTAGCATGTTAGCTTAGCACACCATCAATACACGACCATTTATGATATTAAAACCATGTTTGTGCTCCAAACTTACTTTATAATGCAAGTCGAGTGTTTTAAATAATCTTCTGTGATCTAATTTGGCTTCAGATAAAAAAATCAGACAGAAAATGTTATTTTATAGTATTCTGTGCGATGATAAAGTCTATATCGATTAGCATTACATTATAAATATAATCTATTATTATGAAAATACCTGACATGGCTTGAAGAACACAGGCAAATCAAATATCATTGCAATCATGTTTATTGTCTTCAAAACATCTTTATCTGCATGTTACATCCATTACAACGATCTCTGTTAGCTGTGTGTGTGTTCGAGGCTTCCTGGAATGTCACATGATCATGACTATTATTGTGCATATAGCGCCCTCAGGCTATTGGTATGAATTGAAAACACAGCACATTAGAGTACCAAGCGCTCATAATGATTTCATCGACGCATTTGGGTAAAAATTCAATAAATATTATTCCTTTCTATAGAAATATGATGTAAATCTATGAGAATCTATCAATATTTCTCCAAATCGGCACATTTTTTAGCTTCATTATGACCATTCAGAAAAAGAGTTTTTTTCTGAATGGGAGCGCGGCTGACGCTCATAATTCATATTAAAGGTATCGACTCATTTTTTCATTTCATAACTCCTGACACAAATTAAGACATAACTGTCACTATAAGTTTCTCAGAATACAATAGTGGTCAAAAACTGAAACTTGAGTCTTACATCTTTTTAATGATGTATAGTTTGTCAAGGTATAACATTAAATCTGACAGTAACTTTGAACTAAAAAAAAAAAAAAACACTTCAGTGCGCGGGCGCACTGGCAACGGTTAACAGGTTAAAGACTAAAAACACCAATCTGTAAACAGTCCTCAAAAACATTAATTCACCAAACGTTCTGTTTGGTTCAAACAGTTTTTCAAACTACAAGAAGTTTCTGCACCAAACATAAAGGTCTCATATACAAAAGTCAGAGAACTTCAATTAGGACCTAAAACCAATTGAATCATACATATACTTTTTTTTTTACAGTATTTTATCTTCCTTCATTTTTGTAAAATAAGTATGCAGTTTTCTCTTATCCTTAATATAGCAGTGTCACAACACTCTTCACTCTCTCAGATCAAAACATACAGGGCCACATTTCCCAAAAGCATCATGTAAATATTTTTATATGGGATAAAAACAGATTCCGGTATGTTACATGGATTATGGTAATTCGTATGTAAATTACCGCAGGTGTATGCTTGGTAACACATGGCACTGATGAAGGGTTGAACCCGAAAACGTTTTGCACAGCTAGCACTTTTTTTTTTCTTTTCACTTTTTCACTTTATTTGTGGCCTCTGGACAATAAAATCCTGTGAGCTTTTTGGCCTATATTTGTGAGCAGATCTTTTTTCTGATTCTTAATTATTCAGTAAAATGATATGTTATTGCGAATATAATTGTTACTTGTTCATCATTGTGTCAGTGTTTTATTCACTGATTTAAGTTAGCTTCTTTGCATAAAGAAAAATATAGTGACGCTCTGTAGAGCAGTTTGTCCATTTAGGGCTATTATAGAAACATAGTGGCACAAAATGGCCATTTCAATGTAAGGGGACCCGCGGTGTATGTAGATAGAAATGGCTCATTCTAAGGTAATAAAAACATAACGGTTCATTATGTAAGGTCTTTATACACCACTGAAAACATAGTTATGTATATTATATTGCATTTCTGTCAACAGATCCTCCTAAATATTACACAATGCACCTTTAAGTAGCATTTAAAATGGTTGTAGATCTTGAGTGCTCTGAAATAATCTTAATCAGAAAGAGCTTTATTGCCAAGTATGTTTACACAGACAAAGAATTTGTTTTGGTGACAGAAGCCAGCAGCCATATCACCCTGTAGCCCAAGACTAGTTGCCCACTGAAGCTAAGCTGGGTTGAGCCTGGTTACTACCTGGATGGGAGACCTCCTGGGAAAACTAGGTTGCTGCTAGAAGAGGTGTTAGTGAGGCCAGCCGGGGGGCGCTCACCCTGTGGTCTGTGTGGGTCCTAACGCCCCAGTGTAGTGACTGGGACACTATACTGTCAAAAAGCATCGTTCTTCAGATGAGCCATTAAACCGAGGTCCTGACTCTCTGTGGTCATTAAAAATCCCATGGCACTTCTCGTAAAGAGTAGGGGTATAACCCCGGTGTCCTGGCCAAATTCCATCCATTGGCCCTTGCAAATCATGGCCTCCTAATAATCCCCATCCATTGAATTGGCTTTATTACAAGTGGTGAGCGCACTGGCGCCAGTGTACTGTGGCTGCCGTCACATCATCCAAGTGGATGCTGCACACTGGTGGTGGATGAGGAGAGACCCCAACATGATTGTAAAGCGCTTTGGGTGTACAGTAGTACATATGAAACCGCTATATAAATGCACATTCATTCATTCAGAAGAAGCTTCCACTACACAGAAACGACAACAGTATACAGATAGTAAAATAAGACACATATATGTGTGTAGTGGTTGTAAATCTTGAGAGCTCTGCAGTAATCGTAATCTGCTTGTTTGTGTTGGAGACAGACTCAAGCAGTCACCTGCAGGTCAACCGCATAATTACGCCTGAATTTATTACATTTGATGTTATGATGCTTATGCAGCGTATACTTTGTCCATGTACTGTTCAGCATGTACTTTCTGAATAACACAGAGAGAAAAGGTGCAGCTGTTGTGCTGCCTGTGTGCAACCGTGACCTCTGATAAGAGAGATAGGTGATGCTCAACTGCTCAAACCGTGTATATATGCTTGTAACCATATGAAATGTATTAGAATAGAAATGTATAATTTAACCAGAGCAGAGACATGATCAATAGAGCTGGATTAAAAATATTGATTTCCTAATTTTAACAGATCTCTCTTTTAATGAACTGATCTCAATCCATAAATCCATAGAATCAATCTTTTAGTCTGTGCTGTTTTCAGTTTATGCGTAAATAAAACTTAACGAAACATTATTTATAGCACGGCACCGCCTCCGTCCAATAAATCGCACAAAGCTTTGTGCTATGTTACTTTAAAAACAAAAAAAGTCTCAGCTTTCAAATTCTGTCAAATTTATCAAAAAATTCAAACAATAAATGTGGTTTTGATGCTCATTAATGTGGCGTGACAGATCGCTGTAGCACCTCAGTTCATGAGCATGAGTGGACAAGTTATTTTTTCCTCTTTACTTCTAGAAATAGCATGAAAGAAACATGAATGAATATTAGAATCACTCAAACGCCTCATCTCACAGCAGAAAACATATATTTCCTTCAGATGAAACATATTAGCTAAAACATAACGGAAAGTAAACAGAAGCAGAAAGTAATTTTAATCATGTCTCAGTTTGAAAAAAAAATGAACAGAAACACATTTACATTAATGCTCTTATAATAGAAGCCTGGAAGGTCAGATAGCTGGAGGGTTTAAATTCTGAAGTGTGACACTCATATTTTTTGTTAAACCATTAATTTATATATTTTTTTAAAGTAAGAAATATTATAATGTTTTAACAGTGATGATTGCTCTCAGTGTTACTTACTCAGCGTATCTAGTTGCTGTAACCACAGGTAGCAGCTTCTGAAGAACTTCATCTGCTGTATTTTGTGCTTTCAGGGTGATAGATGTGTTACTATTTGAAAATAAAAAATAAGTTAATTATTAATGCTAAAAAATAATAATCATAATTAATAAGTAAATAATACATTAAATACCTTCCTAAATATCCTTCAAATATTTTTTTCAATTATATAAACACTGCTTTAAAAATTACATTAAAAAACAAATAGTATCTAACTGTAGAATCTACTAAACATATTCAGACAACACAGATATGTTTTTCTTTTTCTTGTCAATGTTGCTGTGGCATGTCTATTAGTCTGCATTTACAGTAAAACACTTAGTGCACAGGTCTATTTTGACATATCAGAATTTTTTGTCCCGTCATTTGCTATGGTTATCACTATGTCTCCTAGCCATGTCTCCAACCATCGCAATTTCAGGAGTGACTCACAGAACAATAATTTAACGGATTCACTGCCACAATCAGACATCCCACCTCTCTGTAGTTCTGAGTCTCCCATATATTGATATTGGGTGCTCCTCAAACTGAAGGCTGCATCCTAGTGAGGTTGTGTCTTTCCTGGTCAGGTCCTTCTGAGGCTTGTAGGCTCGAATCCTCAGCATTAAACACTTGAATGAGACAGTCTAGTAAGTGTGCATGGCTATGTCACACATTTTCCCGCCCCCACGGCACGGAAATACTATTATTTGGAAAAATACTTTGTATTAAAAAATTGTATATTAACTGGCTTTTTTATTAATGCAATGTCTCCCAGTGTCTTACATTATTGGAAGTTTAGTGTTAAGTGATTAATTTACACCAAAACAAAAGATAGCATGTATACCTTCATCTCCAAAAATATTATGTTTGTCTTACATTTCATAATGCACTCAGATAATCTCAGTGCCATCTTGTTTTCCATCAGTTCTATTTTGTGAATTGGAATGTGTGCAAAGGATTGTGGGTTATTGAAGGACACGAAGGATACACTTGATGCATCCTTCAAAGTGAGCTGAATTAGGGATGCAAAACCAAAGCTGCCTTCAAGGGATCCTTCAAACTGAAATGGCCTTCAGAGGCGCTTGATGACGTGGCAGCCGAGATATGCAGCCTTACTAGGACACAGCCTCCCTTTGAGAAGTACCCGCAAATTATGTACAATATCCCAGCAATCGATCTTTGCCCTGTGATTCAAAAACATGTAAACTCTTTGTTTCTTTGTTCATAATGTTTTAGACTGTAATGATTGTACTCAGTGTTACTTACCGATCATTTTCTGCTCCAATGAAGTCGTTCAGGTCAAACTTCTGCAGTGTCTCCTCTGAGGACAACAACACAAAAACTAGAGCTGACCACTGAAACGAGGAGAGTTTCACATTACGTAATCCTCCATAGCTCATATGAGATAGAGCTTCTTTCACTAGAGAAAGATCACCCAGTTCATTCAGACAGTGAAACAGATTGATGTATTTATCTGGAGAGGGATTCTCACTGATCTTTTCTTTAATATAGTCAACTGTTCTCTTATTGTTGTGAGAGCTGTTTGCTGTCTGTGTCTTCAGTTCTTGTAAGAGACTCTGATTAGACTCCACTGACAGACCCAGAAAGAAACGAAGGAAAAGGTCCAGATGCCCATTTTTACTGTCTAAAGCCTCATCCACAGCTCTCTGATGGAGATCAGATAGTGAAACTTTGTCTCCATTAGTTGGTTTGGTAATCTGGTCAAACACATTGATGTTATTGTTTATAAAGGAGAGATGCACATATAGAGCTGCTAGATGTTCCTGAATGCTCAGATGAACAAAGCAGAAGACTTTCCCCTGATACAAGCCCAACTCCTCTCTGAAGATCTGAGTGCACAATCCTGAGTAAACTGATGCTTCTGCCTCATCAATGCCACACTCGCTCAGGTCTTCCTCATAGAAGATCAGGTTGCCTTTCACAAGCTGCCGATAAGCCAGGTTCCCCAGTTTGACAATCATGTCTTCATCTTTCACTTTCTTCTCATAGTCCTTCTCATGTTTGATGTTGGTCTGAATGAGCAGGAAGTGTGTGTACATTTGAGTGAGAGTCTTGGGAATCTCTCCTCTCTCTGCTTCACTCATCTTCTCTAGAACAGTGGCTGAGATCCAGCAAAACACTGGGATTTGACACATAATAAAGAGGCTCCTTGATGACTTCAGGTGTGAGATGATCCTGTGGGCCAGACTCTGATCACTGATTCTCTTCCTGAAGTATTCCCCCTTCTGTGTGTTACTGAAGCCTCGTACCTCTGTCACTCGATGGACACACTCAGAGGGGACGAGATCCGCTGCTGCTGGTCTGGAGGTGATCCAGATGAGAGCAGAGGGAAGCAGATTCCCCACAATGAGGTTCGTCAGCAGCACGTCCACTGAGGCTGATTCAGTCACATCACACAACCTCACATCGCTCTGAAAATCCAGAGACAGACGACACTCATCCAGACCATCAAAGATGAACGAAACTTTATACTTATCACTGGATAAGTCCATTTCTTTTGTTTCTGGGAAAAAGACATGAAGAAGATCTGAAAGACTGAGTGTTTTGTCCTTCATCAAGTTGAGCTCTCTGAAAGAAAGTGGAAATATGAGCTGGACGTCCTGATTCTCTTTCCCTTCAGCCCAGTCCAGGATGAACTTCTGCACAGAGACTGTTTTTCCAATGCCAGCAACTCCCTTTGTCAGCACAGTTCTGATGGGTTTGTCTTGTCCATGTAAAGGTCTAAAGATGTCACTGCATTTGATCAATGTGTCCTCCGTTTCTGCTCTCCTGGACTGTGTCTCAATCTGTCTCACCTCATGCTCATTATTGATCTCTCCACTTTCACTCTCTGTGATGTAGAGCTCTGTGTAGATCTCATTCAGGAGTGTTGGGTTTCCCTGCTTTGATATTCCCTCATACAAACACTCAAACTTCTGTCTCAGATTTGATCTCAATGTGTTGAGGATTTCAGCAGGTTTAGAGTCATGGCTGTAAGATTAAAATTCTAGATTATTACACAATTTAGAGAAGTAAATATTCATAAATTACAAAAAGCTGTATTATGGGACACAGATCATTAGGTTTCTGAAATGTTTTAATCACTAATCATGTGTTTGAGTGATGTGTAATGTGCATTGCAGCACCTAAAATGAATCAACAACAATAAAAGTCCTACATTTTACCTGAAACCAGGATACATGCTTTCATTAAAGTCTTGTGGTTGAATCACAGGCTTGTACACAGTTTTGTTTTTAACTGTTGTGAATAGAACATTTGACCTTAAATCAGAATGAAGAGTGTAAAGAATCAGACACACTGATATTGATGTAATTGTGTCATTAACATCCCAACAGCTTTTACAGTGTGTGAATGTATTAGCAACATAGAGCTTTGCACAAGAGCACAATGGTAATCATTAATAGACTGCAACTTGCAGGATTGGAACTCATTACACTGCTGTATATTAATAACAATTTCATAAAAATCAAATCCTATAAGCATAACTTTTATAGAAATAATATACCTGAGATCAGGCTGTGTGTTTCCACTCTTAAACTTTACTGGTAGATCCATAGAGTGGTTACTCTTCATAGACACACAGCTGGACTCTGGGTTTGAGCTCTTCTGCTGGACTGAACTGGAACAGGGAAAAGATTGGTCAATGAGAACGCCTAGTCTATATGTGTATTACTTGACAAAAACACACAAGACAAGAGCACACGGCGAGTGAATGAACACTCAACCCGTGTGCTCACAACAAGAGACAAAACATGGAGCATGAATGTCTGAACCCAGACACTGAACTGAAACCGAACTAGATAGAAGTGTCAGGATCTGAACACCATGCTCCGCAAATGCACAATGTATCAAGTAGACGAAAGACAAAAATTTAATCCCTTGTTATAATCTATGAAATGTGTGGGTGTAACTTTTGATAATGGTTTTAGGTTTGATTCATGTTTCTTTTTTGTTTGTTTGTTTTTCTGTAAAATTACTTGAATAATCTGTCATTAAAAGACTAATGTGTTGTATTTTCTTTTAGAGTAAGTGTGTCTTAGAGTATTCAGTAAAGTTTTGTTTGTATTCACATGATGATGTAGTTGGTTTTATGTTCACAAATAGAGGTCACTGGTTCGGGCAGATTCCTACTACCGTGCCAAGAATTTCAATCTGATCAATATTAAATAGTTACTGTTTAAGGACCAGTGATAATTTAATAGAACAGACAGATAATTGTATGAGAGATTCGGTGGATGAATACATTGATTAATTATCTGAATTTGATTCCTTCAAGGTTCGTTGAATTTATAAATATTCCCAAAAGAATCAATTAATTATCCTTTAATACTAAATAATAATTTTAACCCTTTGAGCTAAACTTTCCCTACAGTATATTCCAAAATTATAAAAATATTATTAAAAGCACATCTTTTATAGAAATTTTATTCTTAGTACCTGAGATCAGACGGTGTGTTTCCACTCTTAAACTTTATTGGCTGATCCATAGACTGGTTACTCTTCATAGACACACAGCTGGACTCTGGGTTTGAGCTCTTCTGCTGGACTGAACTGTTAAACAGAGAACATGAAAATCTGTTATCTTTTTGTTGTGATGTTAAACCATATTTAACAGTGTTTGTTGAAAGTACCTGCATCCTGGAGAAAAATCTCCATCTCTGGATCCTTGTGAATCAGCCATGATGAAGCTGCAGGAGAATCTGATGAGTTTGATCTCCTCCACTGACTCTGAATGAAAAAAACATTCACACTAAATTAAATGATTAAATTAAACAACCTTCATAATTTAGCTGAACATATCTGGAGTGTTGGAGAAAAAGGATCATGTAACTGTGTTAACTCAAGCTCAGTCATGCATGTTTACACATATGCTGTTAAACTTCTGAAGAATCGCAGACATCACGAAACATATAAAAAAAGGACATAGAAAGAAAAAAAAACATTGAAGTGAAAGAACCCCTTTATTAAAGATTTTATATCAAACAAACTTAAAATCATCACTTAAAATGTCCTCCAGAGATTCATATTAATATGAGGAAGTCATACATGAACACTCACCTCGATCAAACTTTTACAAGATACAGTTTCTCAAATCCTCCAGCTTTAACATCATACATAACAGCTACATGGAAATTCCTGAATAAACTTTGACAAACGTTTCTATTTAACACTTTGATGCTCTGTTTTTGCATATTGTATTCCTATTGTTACTGTTTAAAATGGTGACAGGGGAACTCTAACTTACTTTCACTTTCTATTTGTGTGTGTGTGTGTGTGTGTGTGTGTGTGAGTGTGAGAGAGAAAGAGAGAGAGAGAGAGAGAGAGAGAGAGAGAGAGAGAGAGGATTAAACAACTTTTATTTAGTCACCATTTATATCTCATACACATTCACAATAATAATATAATAAAAATAATAATAAAAAAAACATAAAAATATTAAATATTCAAAACCATCTGACCCTCAAAAACCACACCTTTAAAACACCAAATATCACACACAAAAAAAACATTTAATTTTTCACAAGTTTGTAGTACGCAAATTCAATCTTGATTCTTCCACCCACTAGTTTTCTAAACATCATTTCCACCTCATGAGTCCCAAGTTGTTTTCCTTTATTCTTTCTTGTTTTCCAGATTGCTAATTTTGCTGTTCCCGACAAATAATTTAATAAGCATGTCATCCTTCTCATAAAATACCTATACTTAACACCTCCAATAAATATTTTATCTGAAAATTCCTCATCAAAATCTTTAAACAAATCTTTAAAAAAATTAAAAAGTCCTTGCTATCTTCCACATTTTAAAAATAAATGCTTTGTCTTCTTGGTTTCCACAAAACCCCACCACTGCTGGATTCAAGTGCGCCTTGTGTCTGTCAGTAGCTATCGCCCCGTGAATAAGCCTCCACTGTAGATCCGCTGTCGACTTGCGTACGGCGTCTGCCGGAAGCTAGTTATTTTAGTTGATAAAGTTTTAAATATGGATATTTTTCTTACACAAGCGCATCACTTCACTTCTGAAGGCCTTTATTAACCCCCAGAGCCATGTGGAGACAAAAGAAAGACTCAGAAATATGCAGGATATTTGAACAAAGGTCAATTTATTTACTTAATTTGGGACTTTTGATTCAGGAGCTGACAAACAAAACAACCTTGTCTTTAAACCTCTTTCCTAAAACCTAACCCAAAAGAAAAGAAAAGAAAATAAGAATACAATCTGTAAACCTGACTCCCTAACCAAAAAGAGAGATCAAAGAGTTTACATTAAACAAAAATGGCATCAGACTCCCTACTTTCCCAAAAAAAATCAGTATTTACAATATATTTACAATCAGGCAAACAAACTGAAAAGGGCAGTCCAAATCAGTGTCAGAAACAGGCAAAGGGTCAAATATACCAACAAAGAAATTCAGATACAAACAAACAAACAATACTCACAGTCTCAAATACTCTTAAAGGCACAATATGTAACGTTTTTGCTTTAAAAATAGCAAAAATCACTATATCTATGTATCTGCACGCTGTTGTTGTTTCGTTCAAACATTATGGACCATGGCAAGCAGACTTTGGATAAAAAAAGGAGAGCTAAAACGAGAATCAATATCAGAACGGTGTTTTCGAGATGCCTAGAGCTCTCATGGACAGTATATTAACGAGAGCTCCACGTCCGAGACTTCGACTGCTCCTACATGTACTTTATTAAACAGGTGAGCACATTTACATAAAACTAATCAATGTTTTATAGTTCAACAATGATAAAATGTCAGAATATGATCTGTATATTATTCTAATGTTGATCTAGTTTACTGCTAGTCTCATACAGACAGACTAACACATACATTTAAACACATTCAAATGCAGTTTAGTGTGCTAGTGTAATGTTAGACCAAGTGAAACAGCGCTGCGTTACCTCACAAGTTTAATTTGTCTAATAAACTGACCTGTGAGTAGTAATTCTGCATGTAGTTCGGTAGAATGAAATGTCCATATTCCTTTTATATCCGAGGGACTCGCGTCGTGTTTGGAGCTGATAGCTGTTTTAGCAATCCCAAACTGCTTTATATCACAGTCATGATAAAAACATCGATGTATTCAGTCATCCATAAACATTATTAGATCGGTCGGCTTGACGTTGACGACAAGATCCATAATTCTTAGCAAATGTTGCGTCATCAATCTACGCCTTTGTTATTGTAAATAGATTAGCGACCCCTAGTGGCGAAAAATGCTATACTGTACCTTTAACACCCTGAAACTGTCATGATAGAAGGACGGAAGCAATCGCAAGTAGCTCAAAACACTCTTTATTTGACAATCAGTGAGAACACAGTAATCCAGGGTGGAACAGGATAGCGGCGCAGGGACTTTGATGGTCAGATGAGTGCTGTGGTGAAGAGTGGTGATGACGGTGACAAGTCCAGAGTGAAACATCCACAGGAACAAGAACAGGCAACGACGAGACACTGGAACTGGAACAAGACGAACCACACACTGGGAACCACATAGAACGATCTGACAGAGGAAATGAGAATTGAGTGAGTATTTATATATGTGCTGAGATGAGCTGCAGCTGGTGACGGGAGTGATGAACTTGATTGCCGATGAGTGAATAATCAGCTGACACACCCACACAATCAGCACACAACAACAGAAACACGAGACAAGGAAGAGACATAGGATTTATGAACCGTGACAGTACCCCCTCCCCTAGGAACGCCTCCTGGCGTTCCCAGGCTCCCTTACCTGCCGATTGTAATCATCGATAAGAGAGTGATCCAGGATGTCTCTGGCCGGTACCCAACTCCTCTCCTCCGGACCGTAACCTTCCCAGTCCACCAAGTACTGAAATCCGCGTCCCCTCCGCCTTGAGTCCAGAACACGACTGACCGAATAAGTTGGTTCCCCATCTACGAGTCGCGGCGGGGGGGGAACCGGGACTGGCGGATTAATGCGAGCAAAAAACACGGGCTTGATTTTGGATACGTGAAAGACGGGATGAATCCTCCTGTACACTGGAGGAAGATTGAGACGGACTGTCACCGGACTAATGATTTTAGTGACAGAGAATGGGCCAATAAATTTAGGAGCAAGCTTATTAGAAACAGAGCGGAGAGGAATGTCCTTGGTAGAAAGCCACACTTTAGAACCGACGACGTACACGGGAGGCCTCCGCCGGTGGCGATCGGCTTTGGCCTTAGTGCGCGCCCCCACTTGGAGTAGAGTCTCACGGGCTCTAGTCCAAGTGCGGCGACACCTCTGGACGAAGGCGTGGGCGGAGGGAACCGCGACTTCGGATTCCAGACTAGGAAAAATAGGTGGCTGGTACCCTAAACTACACTCAAACGGTGATAGGCCCGTGGATGACACTGGCAACGTGTTGTGGGCGTACTCCACCATAGACAATTGTTGGCTCCAAGAGGAAGGATTCTTGGACACTAAACATCGCAACGTTCTCTCCAAATCCTGGTTGGCTCGCTCAGTTTGACCATTGCTCTGGGGATGAAACCCAGAGGACAGACTGACAGTCGCACCCAGGCACTTACAAAACTCTCGCCAAAATTTGGACACAAATTGGGGTCCCCTGTCAGAAACCACGTCTACCGGGAGGCCATGTAACCGAAAGACGTGATTAACGACAATCAACGCTGTCTCCTTGGCTGAGGGTAATTTGGGCAAGGGTATGAAATGGGCCGCCTTCGAGAACCGGTCCACCACGGTCAAAACTACCGTGTGACCCTGGGAGGGTGGGAGGGCGGTGACAAAATCTAGAGCGATATGGGACCAGGGTCTCGAAGGCACCGGCAGCGGTTGGAGTAACCCATCTGGGGAACGATTGGAAGTCTTACCCGTGGCACAAACTGAGCAAGCCAAAACAAAATTGTGAACGTCACGAGCCATGAGAGGCCACCAGAATCGTTGCTTGACCAAAAATTTAGTACGATTTACTCCTGGATGGCAAGCCACATTGGAACAATGTCCCCACTGAATAACGCTGGACCGTAAACTCTCAGGCACAAACAAACGATTCGATGGACAACGAGTCGGAGGCGTTACCCCTTCTAAGGCCTTCTTGACCTTCGATTCGACCTCCCATATGAGTGTAGAGACGAATAGAGACTCTGGTAAAATGCACTCGGGAGTAGACGGGCGTTCGGAACGGTCAAAAATACGTGATAAAGAATCGGGTTTGATGTTCTTGGAACCCGGGCGGTACGAGAGAGTAAAATCAAAACGACCGAAAAAAAGAGCCCACCGAGCCTGCCTGGAGTTTAATCTTTTAGCCGTCCGAATATATTCCAAGTTCTTGTGATCGGTCCAGACGATAAAAGGTACCCCCGACCCTTCTAACCAGTGGCGCCATTCCTCCAATGCTAATTTGACTGCCAACAACTCTCTGTTGCCAATGTCATAATTACGCTCCGCAGGGGACAAACGATGAGACAAAAACGCGCAAGGATGCATCTTATCGTCTGAAGGAGAACGCTGGGATAACACTGCACCTACCCCCACCTCTGACGCATCGACCTCCACCATGAACTGACGTGAAGGATCAGGGGTTATCAGGATGGGGGCTGAAACGAAGCAACCCTTAAGTTTGGCAAACGCAGCCTCGGCTGCGTCTGACCACCTGAACGTCGTTCTGGGGGAGGTCAAGGCGGTCAGAGGTGCGGCTAGTTGGCTGAAGTTGCGAATGAAACGCCGGTAGAAATTGGCGAATCCCAGAAACCTCTGTAGGGCCTTACGGGAATCTGGACTTGGCCATTCTACCACAGCCTTGATCTTCTCAGGATCCATGCGCATTCCCTCAACCGACACGATGTAACCTAAAAAAGGAACAGACTGTGCATGAAAATCGCATTTCTCCGCCTTGACAAAAAGCCCATTCTCTAGCAATCTCTGGAGCACTTGTCGGACGTGTTGCACATGTTCCTGGAGAGACGAAGAAAAAATCAATATGTCATCCAGGTAGACATATATGAACTGATCGACCATGTCTCGCAACACGTCGTTGACAAGTGCTTGGAAAACCGCTGGGGAGTTGGACAGCCCGAAGGGCATGACCAAGTATTCAAAGTGCCCCCTGGGGGTGTTAAAAGCAGTTTTCCATTCATCCCCCTCCCTGATGCGGACCAAATGATAAGCATTCCGTAAATCCAATTTTGTGAAAATGGACGCTCCCTGCAACCTCTCGAAGGCTGAAGACATCAACGGCAAAGGATAAGTATTCTTTACCGTGATGCTGTTCAGCCCCCGGTAGTCAATACAAGGTCGCAGGGACCCGTCCTTCTTCCCCACAAAAAAGAACCCCGCCCCCGCTGGAGAAGAGGAAGGACGGATGAACCCAGTTGCTAAAGAATCAGAAATATATTTCTCCATGGCCTGCCTCTCTGGGACAGAGAGTGAATACAACTTGCCCTTAGGCGGAGACGTACCTGGCAGTAACTCTATAGCACAGTCATAGGGACGATGCGGGGGAAGAGAAGCAGCCCGAGACTTACTGAACACTTCCTTCAGGTCCAGGTACTCCGTGGGCACGTTAGATAAATCCACTGCCTCCTCCTGAAACACAGGGACAGAAACAGACGGACAAGCAGACACAAGACAAGACTCATGACAAAAACTGCTCCACGCAGACACAGAATTGGATAGCCAGTCCACTTTGGGGTTGTGACGGGTGAGCCAGGGGTGACCAAGGACGATGGGTGCGAGGGGAGTGTCCAGAATGTAAAATGAGGTAGTTTCTGTGTGGTTTCCTGATGTGATGAGAGTGATGTCTTCGGTGATGAATGAGATGGTGGGGAGTTCCTGGCCGTTGAGAGCGTGTACAGAAATCTTGTGAGTGAGGGGTCTGAGGGGAACTTGGAGTTTGTGTGCAAATGAACGGTCCATGAAATTACCTTCTGCCCCAGAATCCAACAGTGCTTGACAATCGTGAAGGTGATTTGACCATCTCAGTCTTACCGGAAGGAGAGTCGATGTGGATGAGGACTTCTTGGCGGAGATCCCACCCGATAGTAGCCTCATACTTACTATCGGGCTGGGCCTTTTAACGGGCAGTTATAGGCGAAATGGCCCGCGCCTCCACAGTACATGCAGAGGCCCTGGGATCTCCGCCTTTCCTTCTCCTCCCGGGAAAGCCGGGCTCGACCCACCTGCATGGGCTCGTGATCGCAGACAGGGCTGACCGCGTCCCCGCCTCCAAAACGTTGGCCCTCGAACCCTCCTGTGGGACGACTGGGCATAGTGCGACGAGTCATTCGTGATAACCGTGCGTCTACTCTTAACGCCAACGCGATCAGGCCGTTGAGTGAGGTGGGAAGGTCCATGGCGTAAATCTCCTTCTGGACGCGGTCAGCCAACCCATGCAGGAACATATCCCACTGCGCCTCCTCGTTCCATTGGCTCTCCGCCGCTAGAGTACGAAACTCAATGGAGTAGTCCGAAACAGATCTCTCTCCCTGTTGCAAATCGGCCAGCATCCTTGCTGCCTCTCGTCCCGCGACGGACCGGTCGAAGACCCGTTTCATTTCGGCGGAGAGCTCCAGGAACGAGGCACAGCATGGGTCTTGATTCTCCCACACCGCTGTCCCCCAGAGTGCCGCCTTCCCAGTCAGCAGCGTCAAGACAAAAGCGACCTTGGTCTGCTCATTGTTGAATGTCCTGGGCTGAAGAGAAAAGTGCATGGAGCATCGTGTTAAGAAAGCTCGACAGAAGTTTGGTTCACCTGCATATGACTCAGGAACTGGTAGGCGGGGCTCCGACTGGGAAGGGTTCTCTGGTGGTGGTGGAGGAACCGGCGGTGTGGGGGGCGCAGCGGGACCTCGCAGATGTTGAAGCTGTTGGGTGAGCCCGGACACCTGCGCCACTAGAGCCTGGACAGCGCGAGCTGTATCGCTGAGGTTCTTCTCCTGGGAATCCATTCGAAGTATGCTGCTGTTGACGAATTCCTCCAGCGATCTGGTGGAGCTACTCGCTGCTTCCATTGAAGGGTCAGATCGTTCTGTCATGATAGAAGGACGGAAGCAATCGCAAGTAGCTCAAAACACTCTTTATTTGACAATCAGTGAGAACACAGTAATCCAGGGTGGAACAGGATAGCGGCGCAGGGACTTTGATGGTCAGATGAGTGCTGTGGTGAAGAGTGGTGATGACGGTGACAAGTCCAGAGTGAAACATCCACAGGAACAAGAACAGGCAACGACGAGACACTGGAACTGGAACAAGACGAACCACACACTGGGAACCACATAGAACGATCTGACAGAGGAAATGAGAATTGAGTGAGTATTTATATATGTGCTGAGATGAGCTGCAGCTGGTGACGGGAGTGATGAACTTGATTGCCGATGAGTGAATAATCAGCTGACACACCCACACAATCAGCACACAACAACAGAAACACGAGACAAGGAAGAGACATAGGATTTATGAACCGTGACAGAAACTCACAAAATACTCTTAACACTCTCAAAATACTCTTAACACTCTGAAACTCTCAAAATACTCTTAACACTCTCAAAATACTCTTAACACTCTGACACCATAGGGTCGTAACAGTAGCCATTGTATAACGACATGAAATATTAATTCAAAATCACCTACGTGCATTATAGCTGCGTATTTATACTCTTGAATGCTTTGACGCGCTTCCACGGCGGTTCTAAGGGGGGAACGTCTGTCAATTTCACCAAGTGGTTAAAACGTATAATTTAATATAATAATTTAATAAAAAACCTTTTGGTGAATTACAAGAAAATATTTTTTTCAAAAGTGGCTTAAATCTCCTTTATGTTTTCCTCTTTTTCTTATTGAATTTAACTCTTGTTTCATCCCTCAGGCTTATAAATAACAAAACAAAAAATAATTTATGTGTTATGATGAATTATTCAAAGATATTTAACCTTGCCATTTTTTTTCTCCTGTGTATATAATCTTATGCTATGTTAACCCTCTGAGGTCGGCAAACGCACCGGCGCGTTTTGCCGGATTTTCTTCACATTGTAGCACTATAAACTTAAATTACTCCGTCATTTATGGTCATACAGAAAAAAGAAATATAAAAAAAGAATCTGTGATATTTTTACTTTTGTATGTGTCCACTTACAATCAAATCAAAACATTGTGCTTTTGTAAAATAAAGAAAATAAACAGGGTGTGCGTTCTGCCTCTCCGTCGCGGTGAACTTTTTTTTCTTGAGCACGTCTATAAACTGAAACAAAACTCAGCGAATACTTGTCACACATTTATGAGCCATATACCTTTATAGACATTTAAGTGTGTACTTTTAAATGATCGGATTAAAACTGAAAACAAATATTCTCTGTTTAAGTAATTTGTATAAAACCAACAAGATGTCCAGCTTCTCAAACGCTTCCTAATTATTTTTA
Organism: Abramis brama; assembly: GCF_963993115.1. Lineage (NCBI taxonomy): Eukaryota > Metazoa > Chordata > Actinopteri > Cypriniformes > Leuciscidae > Abramis > Abramis brama. Next base: position 4,334,594 of record NC_139972.1, read on the forward strand.
ATTTGAACACGCCCACTCACGCAAAAGATATTCACATGCAAATCTCCACATGGAACGCGAACGCGCTCGTTACCTCAAAAACAAAACACCAAAACACTTCACAAGTCTTTGCTTTTCGTCGAGTTTGAAAGATGCGCCGTGAGGTTACATTGGATTTAGGCTACCTCAGAAGAAGAAGAACGCGATTTGAAGACAAGAAAGATGTAAGGTAAGAAATTCTTACATATTAGTTTGTTATTGTTGCATAAATTTCACATTGCAGTTTAACTGTTGCAAGATATATGGTGAATATTATAATATTTAGACCCGTGTTTACTGTTACTGTGTTTGTGGATATCTGCTCAAACGTAGATATGTATATGGTAACCATAATGTTTTATATTTGAGCGCGATCGCGTTTGAATGTATCATATTTTGGATCGCGATCGCGTTTGAAAAGCACCAAACGGCTTCATGTTTTTACTATTATCTCATTTCATATCATCATAACGAATGGAAACATTTGAAGTAACATGATAATCAATATATTTTTCTCTAGCTTAGTTGTTACTGAAATATTTTGGAAGATTTATAGGCTGCTATGGTTATTGTTATTATTAGTTTATGCAGCACTGCGCATAGCCAATGCCTACAAGGCACAACAAACCTGGTGTTCATTATATTATATATTGTTGAAAACATTTATGTGTGTGTGTATGTGTGTATTCTGTGAATTTTAAAAAGCAATTTTAACCAGAAAAATCTAAAATTTATTCCCAAAATCGTGCAGGCCTATAGTTTGTCCTATATGTTCACTTTTTTTTTTTTTTTTCAGGGCCCAGATGCCACTCCTGCTGACTTCAACATTCACATGAGTCTCTGTACATGAACATGGTAAAGTGAAAATCAAACACCTTGGAAATGAAAGGTATGTACAATGTTTTTAGGAATGGCACAAAGGTCTCTGTCTTTGGATAATTGTTTTCAATGAGTGCTTTTTTGTCATTTGTTTTGTATCTTTGGATTATGTTGTGTTGTAAATAAATCCAAAAAATCTAAAAGCCATTCTTTTTTAAATCTCCTCATTCTTTGTGCAAGGTTGCTCAGAATGATAGGGCCTGATAGCTCCTAATAGGGCCGTTAGGGGAGGGTCTTTGTCTTTCTCAGGTGTGAAAAGCTTACATATTAATGAGCTCCCGCATAAAGCTTTTTCACACAAAACACGTCGTAAAATTTTTAAATCAATATATTGTCTTATCTGAATGAGCAGTCAGGGTGATTTTCACATCAGGGTGATTTTTAGAGCAAATATCCTAGGCTACGTCATACACTTTTCAAAAGTCTTGTGAAGAAATAATCAGTATGGGTTTCATGACCTTATTTCAGTGAGAATTTTTTTTTGTATTTTCACAAACCACGCATAAATGTCATTATCTCAAAACAACAAACTTTTACACACATGCTGCTGATATATTATTGTAGCAGAGTTTGTGCTGAATACAGTGTAATTAGACTTTAGCCATGAAAATGTCACAAGTAACAGAAATAAGCACAAATGTCAGAGCATGTCAGAACACCTCCAAGGCCCAGAAAACACCTCAGACCCCAGAGGGTTAAACACAAACCCATGATATTTATGTTTTCTGTTTTGTTTTTTTGTTCAAGATACGACCATGGTATTGTTCCCTGATCTTGTATGTAACTATAAGTTCTGCAGTAAAAAAATGATATGAGCGATAGGTGCACTAACACCTCATAACACCAGTAACTCCACAACCCTACCTAGAACAGTTTTCCCCAGCGTTTGCAATGTTTGTAAAGTCTGCACAAAAGAGAATGAATTGCATTGCTAGCCCACCCCAAAACTTACACACAATAATAATGATAAATGTTGACCAATACTTAATTATTTTTTACTGAAAATTATATATTTTGGTAAAACAAGCAAAATGTAATGTTTTGTCATATGACATAGATAAGCATGAATACACAGTAGACAAATACAGCTGATGTGAATACATCTAAATTTTCATTCACACCATGAATTAAAAATAACAACTTTTAATGTAAGTGAACTTAAAACAATTCTCCCATAAACCCATTATAATAAATGTCATATTTACCTGTACCCTTCCTACCTGTCTAACAGGTAGGAAATATACAGAAATCGATTAGTTTTTGGAAGTTATCAAAAAGTCTGCACTGCATAAATTAGAAATTATATATAGATGAATCCTTATTAAAGCTACAAAAGTTAAAAAAGTTCAAAGTTCATTATCATGAATAAGAGCATGATAAAGTAACACTAGCCAAAGGATGACAGAAAAAAAGGATGCTGCATTAATTGGGTTAAATATTTTTAACACATTAAACTGAACAAAATTAATGTGTTAATGTGTTAATTTTGACAGCCCTATTAAAAACACAATGTACATTCTCAAGTCCATTATGTGTGAGTTTGAACTGATTTTTTTTCTTTCATAATCGTGAAAAATAAATCCTTCACTGATCTTTATCTCCCTCTGTTGGTACAATACAAACACAAACATATTCAGGCTCTATATTTACTCTCTAACAAAACTTTATAATACTTTATTATAATGTGTGTTTATACAGATAAAATCGTTAATCTATGAATGAGAAACTGTAATTTGCTGCTGTGAAATAAAAGGTGTTTCACTGCCGCCTCATCAAGTCTGGCAGAGGATTGTTGAAATCTATATAAAGTCTTAATTTAATTTAATATAACTAATGAGAACTAATGAACTCATATTAAATTAAGACACTGTATCTTCAGACTCTGTTGATTCTGTTGACTGTGAGTCTCTGTAGTGGATCCTTATTCACCATCAGATGATCATCAGAAGATCAGACTATCATTTAGGACTAGTCCTAAAATAAAACACACAAACAGTCACATACGCAGTATGAGACATTACGTCAATCACATAAGAAAACTTAGCAATAACTAGATTAATTCATTCTTAAAACTTAATTAATTCTCAAACATGATAATATAGCTTCTATCTTAAGTCACTTTACAAAATCAAAAGGAAATTAAAGGTCACTTTCACACAACTGACAGCTGATACAGAACCAGCATCAATAACTATTACACTCCACTACAAATTGAATATCAGTTAATAACAAACAATCCAAATCTCAGAGTATCACACACAAAGAAACAATTAAAGGGTAAAAGCTGAAAATAACATTACATTTTATTTTTACAATCAGTCACAACACAATGAGCAGAATTAAACTCATATTAAACAGAATGTATAATTAAAAAAATTAAAAGAATATGTTACCATAGTGTCTCCAGTTTATAATTTGGATCATCCTTCAGATCAGAGAGCAGTTTTACTCCAGAGTCTCCTAGATTATTCCCAGACAGATTCAGTTTTTCCAGGTGTGAGGGGTTTGATCCCAGAGCTGAAGCCAGAGCAGCACAACCTTCATCTGTGACACCACACTCATACAACCTGTAGAGAACAATGACACACTCTTCACTCTCTCAGATCAGACACACAGATTAGATCAACAAGGACTTTCTCATGATCACATTCAAACTGATGATAAGATGAGAGAGACATAAGAAAAATTGAATCAATTTAAAATAGAATAAAGTCAGTTCCTCTGAAATCATATTCTTCTTCGTTTTGCCCCCTGAACACAATATTCAGATACTGAAACTCTGACATCAAATTCTACTACAGATTTATAATAGTGATTAAGAATAATTTATATTACATCTATGGCTCTCCTAGCAACACACTGATGTGAGAATCACCGTAAATAATTTTTTGTACATACATTTACTATACTCCCTCCAATATCCCCCCAATAAAGTATGGGCTTATGGTCTTATCATGAGACTCTCGGAGGCCATGTTTCTCTAGCGCCACCAACTGTCCAAAGTTGCATTCATGTTTATGCTAATAACTTTTGAACTGTAAGGGATGGAATTCTTTAGAATTAAAATTTCCTCTGATACCTTGGCTCAAGCCGATTCGATTGCACCCTATGACGTCATTTTCCGTCATGAAACTTTTTATGCCATTTTGAATTTTTCGAACCTACTTTTTCAAGCTCATCCTAGATGGTTGCTCCAATTTCACGAAAATTTAACCAGATCATCTTCAGACCATGCCGACAAAAAGTTATGGAATTCAAGTTGATTCGTCTAATCGTTCTCAAATATTGCATGAACGAATTTTACGTAGCGCTTGCTAAAACAGATGTAAGGCTGTATCTCCGTAATGCTTTATCGTATTCAGACCAAGCGTGGTATATGTCATCACAAGCATGACCTGAGGTGACATGCTGTGTTTTGTATCAGCGCTACCAACTGGTCCGGAGATTTAAAAAAAAATGGCTATTTTTACTTATAACTTCTGAACTATTTGTCCAAAAATCATAAAAATGGTCTCGTTAGATTTGGTTTCGAATTTTTTTTCACAATTTTTTTCGTGAAATTGGAGTAACCATCTATAAAATTTCCCATATAGGCCATTTTATAGCACCAACTTTTGCTCAAACAAAATGCTAATAATTGTTTAAAAATGCTAATAATTGTTTGTATAATTTAGCCTATTGCAATGAAACTGGTCTGAATAGATCTCTTGGGTCACACCGAGAACATAGATATCAAGTTTGCCATATTTGGCTGGATCAAATGATAGATCAAATGTCGTCATTATCAATGTCAAATAACAATGAAAGGGCGTTCCCGAAGAACCGACACACGCCAGCCTCACCCAACTGCCGCGAAAAAAAGGAAAGGGCCATCGGTTCATGTGCATCATCAGCTAAAGAAGTTAGACAAAGTGAAATCTTTGCGTATTGAACATTGGTACACTAACCTGATGGAGCAGTGAACTAGCCAAAATACTTCAACAACGTAAAGTTGACATTGCATGCATACAATAGACCCGGTGGAAGGGCCAAAGATAACAGGACATTTGCAATAGCTATAAGCTCATCCACCATGGTATGACCAACAGCAGAGGTGTAGCTATTATTGTTAATGCCGACCTGCGTAGCCAAGTTGCAGAGGTCCATATTCAGACCGCCTGATGTCTATCATCAATTACTCCATGGCCCCAAGACACCAAGATCTTGTATTCATGTGCCCACAAGAAGATTTTGTTGTTGTCGACTGTGATTTATGTGATTCTATGTGGGATGCATGCAGAATGGAGTTGCCATGGAGGTAATGGGTATTCTACATGAAATAACGATGGACGATGAACGACTTCATCATCAGCAATACGTTATTTAAGAAACGCACCAGCCACCTAATAACCTACACCAGTGTTGATCATGCCAGTTAGATTGATTTTATTCTAGTGCGACAACGCAATTTCCCCTTCATCACTGATGTGAAGGTCATTCCATCAGAAAGACTTGACCCACAACATAAGATGTTTATTGCCGACTGTTACGTCCCATGGCTCAAAAGGACGCAACAAAGACGGGGACACACGCTGAAGTGCCAAAACATATACGAAATTTATTAACAAAAGAAAACTATACAGAAAAGAAATGAAGTAACATGAAACTGTCAGGAATCAGTGGTGTAAAGTTAGTGAATGCATGAAGTGTAATGGGCTGTAGTAATGTTGGATGCAAAGCATAAACAGAAAGCAAACAAACAAAGTCCGAAATGCAGCCGCGCCCCTCCTTCAGTCATTTGTCATAAGGCCCTTTTTAAAGGAAGAGACCGGAAAGCAACAGCAGGTGTCCTCGATAAGAACGCCCACCAATAACTCCTTTGGAAGGCGGCACATTTCCATTTCACCACAGGGATGACGCACATGAGTCGTCACACCCCACCCCTTAAGACAGGGGTCTATCAAGAAACCCTGTAACATACAAAAAAAATTTAGCAACAATATAAACGCACTTTAATTACCCAGAGGAGCACGCGACAGGGCATCAGCAACAACATTTTCAGATCCTCTGACGTGTCGAATATCCAGAGAGTAAGCCTATAAAAACAGAGACCAACGAATAAGCCTTTGATTCGGACAATGGAATGAATTCAGGAACGTCAACGGGTTGTGATCCGTAAAGACCACAACGGGTTGACCCAAACCAACGTAAACCTCAAAATGTTGCAACGCCCAAATCAGAGCCAGAGCTTCCTTTTCCACTACGGAATAATTCAACTGATAGGAATTAAACTTGCGAGAAAAAAAACTGACAGGGTGGATCACACCTTCCTCATCGCCCTGTTGAAGGACAGCCCCTGCACCAACCTGGCTTGCATCCACCTGTAACGAAAAAGGCCTCTCAAAACAAGGAGCAGCCAGGACAGTGGAAGAACACAATAAAGACTTCACATTGTCAAAAGCCAATGCACAATTCGACGACCAAACAAATTTTGCCTTAGCCTTTAGAAGATCAGTGAGTGGTGCGACAACGGAAGAAAAATTGCGGCAAAAGGAACGATAATAACCTACTAATCCTAAAAAGCGCATCAGCTCTTTTTTTGTAGTAGGAACAGGATAGTCACAAATAGCCTGAACTTTAGCACTTAATGGACGTACCTCCCCGTTACCCACAACTTTGCCAAGATAAGTTATAGTAGCCTGAGCAAAGCTACATTTTGCAAGGTTCACTGTCAACTTGGCGGCTGACAAACGCCGTAAGACAGCGCCCAAGCGTTCTAAATGTGAATCCCAACTGTCGCTAAACACTACAAGGTCATCTAAATACACCGCACACCCTTCAAGGCCCGAAACTACTCGATTCATCAGCCGTTGAAAGGTGGCAGGTGCATTTCGTAGCCCAAAGCTCATAACCCGGTATGAGTAGAGGCCTGATGGAATAACAAATGAGGAAATTTCCTGAGCTCTTTGACTCAAAGGCACCTGCCAATATCCTCTCAGCAGGTCAAGCTTTGTTACAAATTTAGCAGAACCAACTTGATCGATACAATCATCCACTCGTGGGAGTGGGAAACAATCCGGCCTTGTCACACTATTAAGTTTACGAAAGTCGGTGCAAAATCTTACCGCACCATCAGACTTTGCAACCAGCAAGCAAGGCGATGCCCAGTCTGAACTCGAAGGAACTGCGATATCATTTTCCAGCATATATTTGATTTCTGCTTCCATTAGCTTTCGTTTCTCTGGTGACACTCGATAATAACGTTGTTTTATAGGTGATGCGTTACCCACATCAATGTCGTGTTCAGCCCAGTCAGTACGCGTTGGCGTGTCCCCAAACAATTCTGGAAAACTCTGTAACAAAGAAATCAAATCTACAGACTGTAACGGTGACAAGTGAACCAGAGTAGCATCAAGTTTTTCCAAAGATTCAGTATTGTTTAATCGCCCATGTAAAACACTATCATCAGGTTCATAACCCTCTTTCTCCCCTGAACAAAAGTTTGAAACATCAGACGTCGCAAGTAGAACTGAATGAACGGATCCTTCCTTATTTGACTTAAAACTCTCATAGTACGGTTTTAACAGATTTACATGATATAAGTGAGTAGACTTCCTCCGATGTGGAGTTGCCACTATGTAATTTTCATCGCTCAGTCTACGCTTCACCACAAACGGCCCCTCAAATTTCGCTTCAAAAGGAGAAGACGGCAATAGACGTGACACAAGGACCTGATCTCCTGGCTCAAAAACACGGCGTTCAGTTTTACGATCATACAACCGTTTCATCTTATGTTGTTGCTTTTCAAGCTTAACACTGGCTAACTCTCTTGCTTGTATCAGCCTCTGACGAAATCCATCGACATATGCAAGCAAATTTTTTGGTGAATCTGAACTTTTAACAGGATTTTGCAGTACTGCCAAAAGCCCCCGAACTTTATGCCCAAAAACTAAGTCGTTAGGACTAAATCCAGTGCTTTCTTGTACAACTTCACGTGCAGCCAACAATAACCAGGGCAAGCCCTCCTCCCAATCCCCATCCAACTGTACACAATAAGCACGAAGGAGAGATTTCAAAGTCTGATGAAATCTCTCCAACGATCCCTGGCTTTGTGGATGAAATGCACTAGCAAGATTATGCTTAATTTTCAACTGTTTTAATACTTGTTGGAAAAGATGAGACGTAAGGTTAGTACCCTGATCACTCTGGATAATTTTAGGAATGCCAAAAATTGACATAAACTGTGACAAAGCCTTTACAATGGAACGTGACGTAATTGTGCGCAAGGGATAGGCAGAAGGAAAACGTGTAGCCAAGCACATAACGGTAAACAAATACTTGCTTCCTGACTTTGAACATGGTAGAGGACCCACGCAATCCACAACAACATGTTCGAAGGGTTCACAGTTCGCTGGAATCGGATTTAATGGAACCGGTTTTAAAACCTGATTCGGCTTACCAGTAAGTTGACAAGTGTGACACTTTTTAACATAAGCAGAAATATCCCGCTTCAGTCGTGGCCAAAAGAAATAGCGCAGAACCTGATTATAGGTTTTCTTAACCCCGAGGTGACCAGATTTTTCATGAGCAACTTCTAAAACCATAGAGCGAAACTTTGTTGGAACAACTACTTGGACAACAGGATCACCGACAAAATCCTGGCCATGAGGACACCACTTTCTCAGCAAGAGTCCATCCTGAACGAAGTACGCTCTGACCACATCAGCTACGTCACCGTCAGAAAGAGCAAGAGTGAATAATTCAGACAATGAAGAATCTGAATGTTGCTCCTTACTCCATTCATCTGTAGAGAACGGAAAAGACAAATCAGACAAGTCAGGTATAGGAAGAGAAATATTTGCCCTTGACACTTGTTTGATTTCATCGGTCAGGACACACTGAGCATTTTTAACCATAGCCCGAGTTGCAATAGCTACAGGATCCCCCTTTAGAACTTCTTGAGTAACCTCACTCCCGGACAAAACCATAGGAGATGGCGGTACACTAGGCCAGACCTGACCTCCTGCCAATTTGTTACCCAAAATAAGGTGAACCCCCTCAATTGGTAACACAGGGCGCAGTCCTACCGCAACCTCACCAGTCACCAAATCAGAGCTAAGTTTCACTTTATGTAAAGGCACTGATAACGTATTTAACCCCATTCCCCTTACTAACATGCTCTCACCAGTCTCAGACTGCGAGGAAAATGGCAAAGTGGACTCTAAAATGAATGAATCCACAGCTCCAGTGTCCCGCAGGATTTTAATGGGAACTTCCATAGATCCATCCAACAAAGACACTCGCCCTTCTGTAATAAAAGGAGCAAAACTAGACAAGCAATTATTAGAAAGCTTAATATCAGTGTCACTATCACATAAGTGAACAGAATTGGCCATTGCCGCAGGTTTAAATTTACCCGTCTCAACTCGTTTATTTTTACTTTTAAGTATCAAACAATCTGCTTTCCAGTGTCCTTTTCCCCGACAGTAGTTACAAATTTTGGACGGATCAAATTTGCTTGAAAATGTGTGACCAAACTGTGAAGTAGTATTTGTCAAATGAGCTAAACCTGCTTCCTCCCGTATCTGCCTAACAGCAGCCGTACGCTTATGAGTAAGCACATAGTTATCAGCCAATGATGCCGCTTCTTCAGGAGACTGAAATTTGTGTTCATTAACATACGTTGCAACTTGCTCTGGAACAGAGATTTTAAACTGTTCAGTTATAATCAACTCAAGCAAATCATCAAATGTTTTAACATCAAGCGATGAACACCAACGCGTAACATGTCGTCTTAAGTCCCGCACAAACTCCAAATGGGTCTGGCCTGGAATCATTTTACACGATCTAAATCGCTGTCGATAAGTTTCAGGCACACACGCATAAACTTTCAACACCGCTGCCTTAACAGCATCATAGTCCTTACACTCATCAATAGTTAAAGCAGAAAAAGCTAGTTGTGCCTTACCAACTAACACGCACTGCAACATCAATACACAGTTTGTTTTGGACCAACCGTGTATCTCAGCGACACGTTCAAAAAGAGAAAAAAACACATCTGGATCATGTTCATTGAATTTAGGAACAAGTTTTAAATTTTGATGCAATGGAAAACTTCCAGAAGCACCAAACTCCAGTGAACTATCAGTACTCTCCCTACTTTCCTGTAAAAGTTTGAGCTTTAAATAGTCCAGCTCCATTTTTGCCTTCTCTAACTCAAGTTTACCTTGTTCAGATCGTTGTTTCATTTTCTCATGATCCATTTGCAACAACAACAACTCTTTTTGTTGGTCAAAAGTTAAAACGGACTGTGAAGCAGTTAAGTTGTGTGCATGTACGTCCTGAATTTGCTCCATTGTAGATGACAAAATTCCTTTATTCACCAATTTATTTTCCAACTCAATCTTAATAGTACTTTCTTTAAGTCTCTTATCACTAATTGTAATTTCATAAAACTCCGCAATTCTTAAAAGCTGCTCTTTATTGCATTTATCTAAGGATTCACGTGAAGGCGATTTAGCAAACTTTTCTACATCCGCCATAAACGCATCACAGAACGCAAGCAACTAATTGTGCAAACAAACACTCAGAATTTCCCCCCTATCTACCTTTCCAAACAATCTAACTTACTGGACCCTAGTCTTCATGTAGTTACAGGCGGGGGGAAATTAAGCACACGAACCCGATGGGTGCAATTGCAACTAGTTAAACTAGCGACAACTCACAACACCACGGAAGTGCTCCCGAGACAACCGCTACTACCCGCTTTCACCACAGCACTACAAAAACAACAAAACCGACATGTCTCAAAGGAAACAAGTCGCTTAACCTAACCGGGAAAAACTCCAAGTAAAAAAAAATTTGCACAACAGTAACTCACCCGTCTGTGATCTCGAACGGCGAACGAATCATTACGCACTGCACAAATCACTGTCAGGTGGTCCCCAACACAAAACTAAATTGCGCCGTGACGTCAAATTATTCAAATAGGATTTCCCTCAAAACGTCAGGAGCAAACAACCGTCTCAAACTATGTTCAAACCAAACGAATAAATGAAATCAAAAGCCAAAACTCGACGAAACAAATGAGTTTATCAAATATTTCAATCATTCGCAAACTATCAAACAAAAAAGGACGAGCCCCCATTTGTTACGTCCCATGGCTCAAAAGGACGCAACAAAGACGGGGACACACGCTGAAGTGCCAAAACATATACGAAATTTATTAACAAAAGAAAACTATACAGAAAAGAAATGAAGTAACATGAAACTGTCAGGAATCAGTGGTGTAAAGTTAGTGAATGCATGAAGTGTAATGGGCTGTAGTAATGTTGGATGCAAAGCATAAACAGAAAGCAAACAAACAAAGTCCGAAATGCAGCCGCGCCCCTCCTTCAGTCATTTGTCATAAGGCCTTTTTTAAAGGAAGAGACCGGAAAGCAACAGCAGGTGTCCTCGATAAGAACGCCCACCAATAACTCCTTTGGAAGGCGGCACATTTCCATTTCACCACAGGGATGACGCACATGAGTAAATTGGAGTAACCATCTATAAAATTTCCCATATAGGCCATTTTATAGCACCAACTTTTGCTCAAACAAAATGCTAATAATTGTTTAAAAATGCTAATAATTGTTTGTATAATTTAGCCTATTGCAATGAAACTGGTCTGAATAGATCTCTTGGGTCACACCGAGAACATAGATATCAAGTTTGCCATATTTGGCTGGATCAAATGATAGATCAAATGTCGTCATTATCAATGTCAAATAACAATGAAAGGGCGTTCCCGAAGAACCGACACACGCCAGCCTCACCCAACTGCCGCGAAAAAAAGGAAAGGGCCATCGGTTCATGTGCATCATCAGCTAAAGAAGTTAGACAAAGTGAAATCTTTGCGTATTGAACATTGGTACACTAACCTGATGGAGCAATGAACTAGCCAAAATACTTCAACAACGTAAAGTTGACATTGCATGCATACAATAGACCCGGTGGAAGGGCCAAAGATAACAGGACATTTGCAATAGCTATAAGCTCATCCACCATGGTATGACCAACAGCAGAGGTGTAGCTATTATTGTTAATGCCGACCTGCGTAGCCAAGTTGCAGAGGTCCATATTCAGACCGCCTGATGTCTATCATCAATTACTCCATGGCCCCAAGACACCAAGATCTTGTATTCATGTGCCCACAAGAAGATTTTGTTGTTGTCGACTGTGATTTATGTGATTCTATGTGGGATGCATGCAGAATGGAGTTGCCATGGAGGTAATGGGTATTCTACATGAAATAACGATGGACGATGAACGACTTCATCATCAGCAATACGTTATTTAAGAAACGCACCAGCCACCTAATAACCTACACCAGTGTTGATCATGCCAGTTAGATTGATTTTATTCTAGTGCGACAACGCAATTTCCCCTTCATCACTGATGTGAAGGTCATTCCATCAGAAAGACTTGACCCACAACATAAGATGTTTATTGCCGACAAACACTGTTGTCGTGCAAATGAAATTAGCTGTTTTCTGTTTTCAATTAAAACGGCACAGTGTAAGTGGACCCTAAGTTAATATCTAATGATCTTTAAAATTGAATCAATCAAAAACTAACTTTAGCTGGACAATAACTTTATTCTAGAGCTACTGTAAAGCCAAAACAATCTCTGTTTCTTTAATTTCCTATTATCACTATTATAAACCTGCTTTGAAACAATCTATATTGTTAAAAGCGCTAGATAAATGAAGGTGACTTAACATGAGAATTAATTCAAAATGGCATGCCAAGATCCGAAGAGCGGACTCCACACTTTTAGAAAACACACTTGGATGAAAAAGGTAGAATTCTTTAAAAAATAAATAATAATAATAATAATAATAATAAAGATGATTTTGACATGGTAGCATACTTTTTTTCAAGATTTCTATAGATATGGCGATATATCGTTATTGTGAATTCTTTTGGACACGATAATCATGTAGTGAAAAATCTGATGCTGTGACACACCGCTTCTCCTTTTTGTGTTGCAGCTACAATTTTGAGGCAATGCTCACACTTTTGCCAGGATTGTCTGTTTGCACAAGCATTGCAAGGTAAGTTGATTTACACCAAACATTTGTGATTTAAAAAAACTCTTCACTGTAACCCTTTCTACTTTATTCTAGGGGATAATAATATATTAAGTTCTAAATGTTCCTTTTCAGGTAGACTCCTCACCCCGCCTTCTATTGCTGGCAGGATGTGACGGTTCAAGCAGGAATGGGGCTTACACCAAAGGATATTTTGTATGCACTATCTTCATATTAATCCTTATTCACTAATAGTCTTAATGGTAGAGACGATCTTACCAAAGTTTCTCCAGTTTGCAGCGACGATTCTTCAGTTCAGCAGAGAGTAGCTTCACTCCTGAGTCTCCTAGATTATTATATGACAGTGTCAGTTCTCTCAGGTGTGAGGGGTTTGATCTTAGAGCTGAAGCCAGAGCAGCACAACCTTCACCTGTGACACCACAATCCAACAACCTGTAAAGAACAATGGCACACTCTTAACTCTATAAAAAAGGAAAAAAAGTTGTCACACCAAGGCTTCAAAAATATGAACATTTAATAACAGACTCACACACAGGTGGTAACGTTTCAAGTGCGTAGGCTCTTCGTCAGACGAAGCACCCAATTTGAGCAACATATTGCTTTGGATGTGCGTGCTTTTGATCTGATTTTACACTCTTAACTCTCTCAGATCAGCAGAGACATCATTATCAAAGAGAAATCAATAACAAGCTCAAATCACCATGTTAGATGGATCTTGGTCTGTGTCACAGAGCACAAAACATTATCATAACACACCTGCAGTCAAATTCAAGCAGGACATTTTGGTTTGAAAAAATGGCAACTGCTGCGTCTGTGTAGATGAGAGAAGTAAAGTGTATGCCCGTTGTGTACACGTTACATTATTGGCAAGCATGCGCCCTTAAAATAGCTTCTGAATAATGCGCCACTGACACTGACTAGGTTTTTCCTGGTCTGTGGCGGAATTGTTTTGTGAAACTGCAAAATAGCACCAGGGAACGTTTGCGCCGGAACACGCCTCCTCTTTTCGCTGAACCGCCCCTGGGAGCAGAAGTTCATTCCCTAATTTACCGACGTGCGTCTGTGGAGGGAAAAGTCTGCTGTGCGTTGGGTGCAAAATAGGAATGATACATGCGTCAATGTAGAAAGTCAATTGCACTGGGTGCAAGATATGGCCCTATGTCTCTATGTGAGAGAGAATGATTACATAAAAACTGATATAACACACTAAAACTGTATATCACATAAAAATATAGAAAAATTGTAACAGAAGAAGTAAGGAATATTAAAGAGTAAAAAAACCCTCTTTCAGCTCAAGTCTACCTCACAATCGTTTTGAAAAATCAACTTAAATGGGTGTGGACGGATGTGAAAAGAAGGTAGGGCAAGGCAGGGGAGAAACAGGGGACAAGGCACTGTCATTTGTCAACGGCCCATGACAGCTCTCACTAAATATCAGGGATAAATTGTAGGATTTTCATAATAATAAAAATAATAATTCATTTTATTTATAGGCGCTTTTCAAGACACTCAAAGGCACCTTACAAACAGTAAAATACATGAACCATGAATATAAACATGAACATAATTAAAATAAAATATACAAATGCTATGATAAGCAGAATAAGCTAATCTAAAAAAAATTGTTTCAAGACATGATTTAAAAATTGAAAAACTATTTTGTATGTCTTGAGGTAAGGTATTCCAAAGACTCTGAGAAGTACAACTTAAAGCTCTACATCTGGTGGTCAGATGTACAGATGGCATAACTATAGTCATAGTAGAAGAAGAGATCAAGTAGGTGAATACACATGAAGTATTTTACGCAAATATGAAGGTGCTAGATTATGGAGATCCTTATAAGTGAAAAGTACAATTTTATCTATATCTAACTGGAAGCCAATGGAGTTGCCTTAAAACTGGAGTCAATGAATGGTGTTCGTGTAATGATCTGGGCTGCTGAATTCTGGACCACTTGAAGTTTGTGAATAAGTTTCTGTGAAACACCACTGAGAAGAGAATTGCAATAGTCAATACGAGATGTAACTAATGCATGTATCAGGACAGCAGTACTATTAGCAGAAAGAGATGGTTGAAGACGATTAATATTTCTCAGATGATAATAAGCTGACCATGTAATGTTATTTACATGAGCTTCAGAAGATAAGGTGCTGTCAAGGATGACACCCAAACTCTTAAGCTGAAGGAAAGGAGAAATGAAAGAATTATCAATAGTCAATGTAAAACTTTCAGAATTTTGATTTAGTGCCTACTAATAGAATTTCAGTTTTCTCACTGTTTAACTTAAGAAAATTACATGTTAACCATGATTTAAGTAAAAAAAAAAAAAAAAAAGCGAAAGGGGGGAAGGTGGTAACTTTGAATTGGGCTTTGAAGACATATAGAGCTGGGTGTCATCATCATAACAGTGAAAATTTAAACCAAATTTGCGATAAATGTGTCCTAAAGGCAATAGATAAATAATAAACAGAAGAGGGTCCAAAACTGAGCCCTGAGATAAGCCACTGGTAATTTGAGATGTCCATGATTTAAAATGTTTAATTTGAACGAACTGAGTCCAACCCGATAAATACGATCTAAACCAATCAAGAGAAATACCAGTAATTCCAATGGAAAGCAACCTATCAACGAAAATACTATGATAAATGGTGTTGACAGCTGCATTTAAGTCAAGAAGAATTCGTATCGATAAAAGTCCAGAATCCACAGCCATCAACATAGCTGACAAAGTTAAATTCCTACAAAATACATTGAATACCATTTGTCTTTTCCCTTTAAAATTCTAAATATAAATATTTATTTACATACACTATAAATGCATGCATTTGGAAATAAATTTCTCATACAAATCTATGTACGTTCAGGACACTGACAATAGAGATGGATAGTGAGAGATCTCAGAAAAATGCTTGCTATACACAAACAATTTCATTGTGTCGGTAGTTGATGGCCAACCATTCGCCCGTAGCCAGAGTCTAGCTCTGACAGCATTGTGGGGAAAGCCATGCAACACCCACAAACTCTTACACCATGGACACAAACACTTGCGAGCCATGAACGCCTCACTGAACTATTACATGATCTTACAGTATGTCATAGGAATGCCCCACGTGCTGTCATGAATAATTAGGACCAACGTCTTCTCATAGAATAAGAATGATTATGACACTTATGTGTCATCGATGTACTATAGTGTTTGGTCATGTCATAATCTGTGACACTGACACGATGTAAACCTGGAAAAAATCTCTACATTATCCAGTTTTCTCATACGATTTTACGAGTTCACACTTACAAATAATCAGATAAAGTAGTATGCGTATTTGGCGTGCTGTCCAAGGAGAGGGCTCCGAGATCGTATTTTGGCCCGAACCCAGAGTACTTCCGCCATATTTCTGGTAAGGAAAGTAACCAGAAACGAGTGTGAGGAGATGTGTTGATTGCTGATTGTTGACAGCTGGTTGGAATGACGTGATGATTGGAATGATGTGATGATTGGATAGATAATTTGAACGTGTTCATCCCTAACATTGTTAACCCTCTAGGCGCCACGGTCGAGTGTACTCGACAAGATGCGGCACTGAATAAAACGGCCAATTTGTGTCAAATAGGGTGTCAAATTTCGTTCGACCTCCCCTCCACTAGATTGCAGACATGTCATACTTCATCCCAGACTCAAAAAAAAGTCATGCTTCTATACAAAATCTTCGAGCTAGAGCGCATTGAATCAGTGCGAACAAAAGCGGAGCTAGTGTGCGAGTGAGCCATTTTATCAGAGCAATATTGTCAACGTCAGCAAGTATTTGCATTAGATTATTATTATTATTATCTAATGGCATCAATAAAGCTTTCCCGCAATGAAGTGTTGGGTCTTCTATTCGCGGACTCTGATGATGACGGTGATTCTGAAAGTGAAAGTAGCCCTACACCAAGCACAAACGGTGAAACCTTTGCCCAATGTCAGTGGTGGGAACAATGTTTCCCAGGGTCGGAGTGTTCATCGCGAAGTTAGCAGGCGTGTTAGTGTTGTGGGGAACGAGGCGGGAGATTTTTACCGATTTTTACGGCGCTAGCCAGCTTTGTCTTCTGACCGTGTGCCTCTCCGCAATCGTGGCGACAGTATTGTGGTGGAGACGGGTATGTTAGACAAGGTCGAAGTATTCATAGGACAGTTAGGGGGTAACGTGGATGCAGGGTGGGGAGTCGCAATGACAATGACAGTAGTCCGAGCTGTGCACACTCGGCGCGCGCGCGAGGCAGATCTGGCCGCGCCAGCGCTGCTCGTGTGTGACACGGGGCGGTGTGACACGGGGCAGAGGGGCTATTATGCATAGTCTATCGCAGGCTGATGGGAAAGCCGGCTTTGTGTGTCATATGAATAATATATATGTGCCCCATACATGGAATGAGAGTGCCTACTGTATGTAGTAAATGGAAAATCTCTACAGCAAAAGGCCAGCCGCTACATGCATTCGGTTTGTTTCTACCATTTATTAGTAATGATTTACACAGTTTGTTTGCTACTTACTATTTACCTGAGCATTTAGTATTGTGCAATATAGCATACAGAAGGTAAGGGACATTTTGGGGGGAAAGAAGTGCTGCATTTTATCATTTAAACATGTGACATTTCATGAAAATTCTATAATCCAAGATGGCCGCCACCATATGACGTCATAATATGCAAATTAGATGGGAAAATGTAATCCCTACATAAACTTTGGGTCATCCTTAATATTTCTCTAATTTACAGAAAGTCTCTTTCTTTTATCACTTTTAAGATATAGCCTTTTGAAATTAAGATGTCAAAATCGAACGGTTTAGGAAAAAACCTCTGGCGCCTAAAGGGTTAATAGAACATCATTGAAATTAACGGACTGTGTTAATCATGACTGTGCTGAGATTGAGTGTGTTAAAAGTAAGGTGTTGATTTCAAAGTGTGTTCTTCAGTGTGACTATCAGTACTGCAGTAACACCTTAATAAGGAGCAGCTCATGTGTTCAGACATTTACATATCAATGATATGAACTCACAGCAGCAGGACAAAGAAAGTAAACGCTTCAAACAGAAAATTATTAATTCTCTTACATCATATGAACAGACGTGATATTAAATTGTTGAATGGTAACTTGATCATTCACATTAATCTGACATCGCTAGCTTTTATCTAAATCATTATCGCTAGCACAACACGCTAGCAACGCGCTAAGCATTTTGCTAGACTTTTAACCTGCCATCCGTGCTTGCCATATTTTCCACTTGAGCCTTTTACAGGTCCATCAAATGACTGTGGTGAGTTGGATCAGTCAACAAACACGGTGAGTCATGTCATCTTCTCCTGTTATTGTCACTTGCACTGCCTGCCACATGTACAGTATAGCCTTCTCTGTCAGCGAAGAGTGTTTCACATGTAATAAATGCAGGGAATTAGTCAGGCTGACAGAGAATATTTCAGAATTAGAGACACATATACCAACTTTAATTGAGGATAGTAAGAATGCAAGGGCTTTAGGTACTGCTTTGGATGCGACTAGCTAAATTAACTGTGTACATTGTTCGGTTCTGTCTGTAGAGTCGTAAGACGGCATAGTCGTGGGGTAAAACACCGCTCTTCAGCTCTGATTAGAACATCAAACAGGTTCTCCCCACTCAGTGACGCACCCACTGAGAATCCTTTTGAAAGTGCCCTAGTCATAGGTGATTCTATTACACGGAACGTGAAAATAGAGACACCAGCCATCATAGTCACGTGTTTTCCATGAGCCAGAGCACCTGACATCAAAGCAAATTTAAAAGTGTTGGCTAATTGTAATCATAAATTCTCTAAGATTATAATTCACGTCGGCACTAATAATGTTCGACTTCACCAGTCGGAGATCACTAAGATTAACATTAAAGAGATGTGTGAACTCGCAAGTACAAAGTCAGAAACTGTAAATAGCTCTGGACCCCTTCCTGTTCACCAGAGTGATGAGATACTTAACAGACTGTCATCATCACTCAATGGCTGGTTGTCTAAGTGGTAAACAAAAAATAACATAGGATTCAAAGACAATTGGAAAAGAAAATACTCCAAAACCCTGGTACAACGAGCAAAATTGGGCCCTCAAGAGAGCAGCCAGAAAAATGGAGTGCAACTGGAAGAAAACAAAACTAGAGGTTTTTCGCATTTCATGGAGAGAGAGCACGATGCTAGAAAAAACTGCTAGATCTGCTTATTTTTCAACCCTCTTAGAATAAAACAAACACAACCCTAGGTATTTATTTGAAACAGTGGCTAAATTAACGAAAAATAAAGCTTCTACCTCTGAAGTTTTGAAACAGCATAGCAGTAATGACTTTATGAGCTTCTTTACTTACAAAATTGATAATATTAGAAAGAAAATTATAACTATGCAACCGTCTACTACAGTATCGCATCAGACAGTGCATTGTAGTCTCCCTGAGGAAAAAGTCCATTCATTCATTGCTATAGGAGAGGAAGAATTGTCTAAACTTGTTAAATCATCTAAATCAACAACATGTATGTTAGACCTTATACCGGCTATTGAAAGAGATGATTCCAGAGGCCATAGATCCTCTTCTTAATATCATTAATTCATCTTTGTTATCAGGATATGTACCAAAAACTTTTAAGCTGGCTATTATTAAAACGCTTGTTAAAAAAACGGCAAATTGATCCTACAGAATTAGTCAATTACAGGCTGATCTCGAATCTACCTTTTCTGTCAAAGGTACTAGAAAAGGCAGAATCCTCACAACTATGTTCCTTTTTAAAAAGAAATAGTATCTGTGAGGATTTCCAGTCAGGATTTAGACCGTACCTAACTACTAACTCATAGTAACTCATATTAATTCTAACTAATAGTACTGAGACAGCTCTCATTAGAGTTACAAATGATTTGCTGTACTAAATCAGTACTAGGACTGTTGCTGTTCACGCTGTCCATGTTACCCTTGGGAGATATCATATCATGAATGCAAAGCTGATATAATAAACTGGATTCGTAATTTCCAACTACTTCATTCTGAAAAAACAGAGAACGGTTAGTTCATGCGTTCATGACCTCATGGCTAGATTATTGTAATGCTCTAATGGGTGGTTGCCCTGCACACAATAAACAAACTACAGCTTGTCCAAAACACAGCAGCTACAGTTCTTACTAAAACCAGGTAGTATAACGGTTCTGTCAACACTGCATTGGCTCCCTATAAAACATTGTATACATTTTAAAATATTGCTGATTACTTACAAACCACTAAATGGTTTAGCTCCCCAGTACTTGAGCGAGCTCTTAATGCATTATGATCCTTCACGTCTATTGCGATCTCAAAATTCTGGCCAGTTAATAATACCTAGAATACCAAAATCGACTGCTGGCGGTGGATCCTTTTCCTATTTAGCACCAAAACTTTGGAACAGTCTTCCTAACATTGTCCGGGAAGCAGACACACTTTGTCAGTTTAAATCTAGACTAAAAACACATCTCTTTAACCTATCATACATTACCAACACACATTACCAACTTCTATAATTCAAATCATGTCAAATGTTCAGCTGCATAAATTAGGTGAGCCAGAACCGGGAACACTTCCCATAACACCTGATGTACTCGTTACATCATAAGAAGAATGGCGTCTATGCTAATATTAGTCTCTCTGTCTATCCCCAGGTTTACTGTATTCTCCCGGATCTAGACTGTATCCAGATCTGATGAAGGGTCTACGCCTAGACATGACGACAACGCAGCCCAGAAGTGTCAACTAGACTCTCCCCTGTTAAGGCTTCCTTCCTTTTCCTTTACCACTGTACAGATAAAACGTTATCAAAATGATTCCAGTTCCTATAGGTTCGCACATACCTATAGATTAAACACGTAATATGCATGTGCATGCCGTCACCACTTTCACAGATTCACGTTTTTGAAGTTTACATGGAGATGATAAAATTCGAAATTCTAAACTTGCATCTTGGAACCTATTTCAAAGTTTACGTTCTTGAGCCACCAAACACTGTTGTCATGCAAATGAACAACCAGAACGCATTAAAAGATCTTACCTCAAATTCTTCAGTTCACAGTGAGGATTCTCCAGTACAGCAAAGAGTGGCTCTACTCCTGAGTCTCCTAGTTTATTCCCAGACAGATCCAGTTCTCTCAGTTGTGAGGGCTTTGATCTCGGAGCTGAAGCCAAAGTAGCACAACCTTCATCTGTGACACCACAGTTCATCAACCTGTAGAGAACAACGACACACTCTTCACACTATCTGTAACCCATATGTTTTAAAGATTACTAATAAAGCATCTCTGTATGAAATAAAGTAGCTAATATTCATCTAATCATATTCACACTAACAGTGTTATAGATGGAGATAGACACTGAGAAAAGGTGAATTTGAGCAATATAAATGTGGCTTATATGCCGCAGTTAGCCAATGCCACTTCTTTCGTTTTGTTGGTTATGTTTATTTGTACGATTAACCCTCTGGGGTCTGAGGGGTTTTCTGGGCCCTGGAGGTGTTCTGACATGCTCTGACATTTGTGCTTTTTTCAGTTATTTATAAACATGTTAATGGCAAAGGTGTAAATTCACGCTATATAGCACAAACATGGCTACCATAATATGTGATCAACATGCATGTATATGTTTGAATTTTTAAGAGAATAATGTTTATGCGTGGTTATTGAAAAAAATACAAATTAAAGTTGTTGAAATAAGACCACAAAACACAAACTAAATATGTGTCAATAAGACTTTTGACTAATGCATGTTGTCGCCTAGAGGTTTTTCTTCAAAATGATGTGAAAATCATCCTGCCTAATCATTCACATAACACAATACATTGATTTAAATTTTGCAAAACACTTTCTGTTTGGAAAGCCAATATGCGGAGTGGGCGTTAACGATCATACACCATCATGCATATTTAGTGGTTCACACCTGAGGAGACAATGGGGCCCGCATACTTAATGAGCCATTCATTCATGTGTGTCACAAGAAAGAATGCAAGAGCAACAGTTGGAAGCATCTCAATTTTTTTTATTTTTCCACAAATTGTGCTTGCAAATTGGCCTATAATATCCAAGGAAAACATGTCTAGTAATTGTGCAGTTAATTCTCATACTGTATTTTCAGTTTTGGAATATGTATCCTCTCCCCAAATTTGTCACTAATAAAACACAATAAAAATAATTTAAAGAAAAGGCTTATATTTACATTTTAATAGTTTGTTTACATCTACCTTGTAAATATATATTTTATTAAAAAGGTTACAATTACAACAACAATTCAAGTGTAATCTTTCTTTGTAAAAACTAAAGTATACATTTTATCATACATATTTCAAAGTTAAGGATTCATTAGGCTACTTGAATATAGCCTAGGCTGCATTGGAAAAAACACTAATAACATATTATTTGATTACTTTATTTTTGACAAAACATACTATATTTAACAAATGAGCAAAAATTGGCAAACAAAAGCTTATTTGAGGTGGCAGATATTTTACAGTAAAAATGTATAATCTATCCAAAACTAGTCAACGAAATGTTGTCTTTCATGTCTTTAACATAGGTCTTTCGTGTTTATTATAAGAAATATAAATGTTAATTTGCAGTTTAATACGTTGCTTATACAAATACATTTTATTTCAACATATTTCAGTCGATTTTTACTCAGTATAGCAATACAGTTTGCTAAAAGCGAAACATTCATTCACACACAGAAACGCGATTCAAATTTAAACCGTCTTTTTGCGAGTTGTGGTAAACAGCGCGCATCTCTGCCGTTCATTCATTCACACACAGAAACGCGATTCACTTGAGAATGAAAATACCAGCACTTCTGAGGTACATTTTCCATTATTATTATTCCTCACAGCACCGCGAGACGGTGTAAACAAGTACAATGATCTGAATAAGCTTGATCTGTTTTCTCGAGCTGATATGGGGGCGTTCACAGGTTTGCATGGATTGCCTCAGTCATTTGCGTTTGAATAGCGCGCTCTCCGTGGGCGGGGTCACATTAAAAATAATTAGCTGAGATGAGAACGACTGACATCTCGCTCTTTTCATACAGATTGCATAAACTGAGAATATTTGTTTTTTATAAAAATTACTTAATTTAAAAGAAGAGAATTCAAGCTTCATGCCTGTGTGCCTGTGTGACTGTTTGACTGAGTATTCGCTGAGTAATGGTTCATTTTCGGACGCGTTTCAGAATGGACTTAACTGACAGAGAAAAGGCAGAACTCGCTTCGTGTTTATTTTTCTTTATTTGGCAAAAAGCACAACATCCTTACAATATGGTTTAGGAAAGTTTGTGGTTTGTTTTTATTGTGAGTATACACAAAAATAATACACACTTAACAGGATCGATTGATGTATGAAACTGGTTTGTAACATCAAAGTCAACAGAGTATTTGGACTCTCGTTTGAACTGATAAGAAAAAAACCGAGCAAATCACGCCGGCGTGATTGCCGACCTCAGAGAGTTAAAGTTACATTTAATGTCTGCCTCCTCCTTCCCTGAACTTTGCTAATAATGAAATAGTTAGCAAATTATTTAGTGCTGAAATGCTCATACAGGTCACTTTATTTGACTAATTTAAATTGTGGGGTAGCACAGCGTTGTTTTACTTGGTCAAAACAATTTCAACTTTGTGTTATGTTATGTTATAACATTACTCTGTGTGTCTGCTTACACGAGACACTTGTTTCACATTGCAGTAAGCTAGATTGATTTTAGAATATCATATTAATAAAAGACGGATGACTTGTGTTGCTAAATGGCATTCAATTAATAAAAAAAAAATATTGTTTGGTAGAGAAAATGCTGTATTACTGTTACTACAAATATAGCTCTTTCTGATTATGCAATGTTAGCCACTTGGTACAAACATGTTACCTGTGGTAAATCAAGAAAACAAGGTATTCAAACAACAAGACTAACTGTGTTGAGCTATATAACAATGATTATTTTCCTGCTGATAAAGGTAACCAAACAGTTGCTCATCCGTCTATTAAAACACATATGGCTAGATTGCACCAACGCAAACCCTCTTTTAGCGTTAAAAAAACTACTGTCCGGATTTACTAAAGACAAGCAGTGAAAAATTAGCTCTGAAAAGGTGTGGACGGTGATTTTTGTGGCTGACCTTGTTGCATATGCATTTGTAAGAGTTTCCCTTTGACACGCAGAATTTTTGGGAGATGAGCATTTAAATGAATCACACAAGGTGATTTACTAAGATTTGTACTAGTCAATTTACTGGTATTTGCACCATTATTTACCATAAACCAGATGTTAATTTGCGCTGCTCTTGGTAGATTGTGCTAATCACTATGGAAATTATCCCACTGCGTCTGTGTTCTTTAATTTTGCACGTCATCAGTAGATCACGTGCAGAACTTTCCACTCCCATCTGCACTTGCAATCACGCTAATTTGCCCTCTTTAGTAAAGTTCCGGAAGTCGAGGGTAATGTGGATATGTCATTGACAGGCGACACAATGACAGGCCGTTACACTTGTTAAAACTGAAGATTTCTCTGGATTTTAACATTTTTGGAAACATTTTGGATAATGCAAATACCCAAGTCAACAAAATATATATCATTCCTCTTCAGTTATCAGAAATTAATATTCTTCATTTTGCTTATCTTTCAGTACCTCTTTTTATCATATTTTTTGATAGTTTATTTGTTTGTGTACTATTTTTGTTCCATTAGTTTAGTTTTGTTGTGTGTAAATCGTCTCAGGTTACTTTATTGTAACCCTGTTCCCTGAAAAAGCAGGAATGAGATGCTGTACTGGAGTGATTTGGGAATACATCTTTGTATGACCAGCTGTGAATAATGTGTGTAACACATCAATTAAATTGACATCAAACTTGACAGCCTCAGATGGTGACCTCATTGGAATGCACGCTTGTCAGAGGCTATAATTAGATGTGCCGCAGGTGCATCCTCGGGTATTGTCTGAAGAATGGTCCTGGGACATCCTCAGTGCGGCAAAGAAGTACAGCATCTCGTTCCCCCTTTTTCAGGGAGAAGTGGAGAGGACATTGCGCTGTCCCTTGAGAGGTGAAGAGGACACCACTGTTTCGAAAAATCTCTCCCAAATCTGCTTTCAAGGGTGTAATTCACCCTAAATGACAGGAATTTATAGGAGAACCTGCACTTAAAGCAGAACCTGCTGCACTAGACTGTTCAGACGGTGCGAACACAGTCCGCCACAGTGATTTATGTAGGTGACTACCGTAGTGTTTTCCACCCGCACTAGGTCATGGTAGCCCCTTTACTGGTGGAGGAAGTACTTCAGGGCTAGAAATACAGCCATCAATTCAAGGCAATTGATGTGCCAATCAAGATGATGACCTCACCAGATACACTGGGCTGGGAGGCCACCTAAGACTGCTCCCCAGCCCGTATGGGAAGCATCTGTTGTTAGCATCTGACAACATTAGCATCTGCAATGACAACACGCACCTAGAGTTGGACTCAAGGTGAGAGACCGGAGTCTGAGCCACATAAAGTGAATGAAGCCGGAGCGCATAAAACTTCCCATAAACATGGATTTTAGAAAGGGAACGAAGCACTCTGCGTGTGCCCTTGCCCTTATTTGCCTATGGGGATTGGCCCTTAGATGAAATCCCCTTGCTTTGAGCCACAGCTGAAGTGGTCTCATGTGCAAAAGGCCCATAGGAATCACTGTGGATGCAGCTGCCATGAGACCCAGGACTTTTTGAAATTGATGAACAGTAATGTCCTGACCAAGCCTGATGTTGCTTAGGGTGTTAAAATGGTCTCGACATGAGCAGGAGACTGTTGTGCCCGCATGGTGAACGAGTCCAATTTAAACCCTAAGTACGTTGCCCCCTGGGAGGGACAGAGAACGCTTTTCTTGGCGCTGCATCTCAACCCCAGAGAGACAAGATGAGCGAGGATCGATCTATACGTCAAAGCGCAAGCTCTTGAGACTGGGACAGTGCGGGGTGACAAGGCTAGACCAAATGGAAGAACCCGATATTGGTAAGCTTCGCCCCTGAAAGGGAATCTCAGGAACTTCCTGTGTGTTGGCAGGATTTATATGTGCAAATTATGCTTCCTTGAGATTGAATATGACGAACCAGTCGTGATGTTGGATTTTCAACACAATCATCTTGATAGTTAGCATCTTGAACTTGAATGTTCTGAAGGAACGATTCAAGTCGCGAAGATCTAAAATCGGATGCAACCCCCCATCATTCTTAGGAACCAGAAAGTACCAACTGTAGCAGCCTGACTCTCTTTCTGAGAGGGGAGAATGTTCCATGGCACCTTTGCCCAGAAGAGATTACAGCTCTTGTGACAGCAAATGCGCCTGCTCCAGTACAGTAGTGGAGACCACACTGTTGAAACTAAAATTTAAGTGCCCCCAACTAAGCAAGCCAAAGGTGACAGTGGCAAGTAACCAAAACTCCATCCACAGAATGGAGAAAAAAACCTTGGGAGAAACCGGGCCAGTTCTCCTCTCCAGTTCTCCTTTTTTTTTTATTATTTAATTTAAGACCCAAGAAGAGATAACCGACAGTATAAAAATGGCGCTGTAATGGCGACAGGTGGAGAGCGTCTTGTCGCGTGTTAAGTTTGTTTAGTTATTTAGTGTGTTCCGGAGTGCAAGTGTTTAAATTAGTAATATCACGTTTTTTATGAATGTCTGCCCTTCTGGACATTATCATAGTGAGATTAAATCCAAGCTTGTAAAGTACACTTTTCATGATGAGGAAGTGCAAGCTGGTGTTACTGCTTCTCTGGGCAGTCGAACTGCTAATGGCATTATCTGGGAGTCATGGGGGCGAATTTTTGCGGTATAACCGGGACGATTTGCTGCTTCTCCGAAACATGGATTATCCAGCACCGAACTTGGACAATTGGGGAGAGTTTATATCGAGACAATGCGGGCTGGGCCGTGTATATCGGCGGAAATCTCCGATGAGGAAGCGGGGAAGGAGAGGCGGAGTGAAGCAGAGACTGAAAAGGCTCACCGGCACACAGAAGAGTCCGCCGCTACCTTCCATTATACTCGCCAATGTTCGCTCCCTACGTAACAAACTGGATGAGCTACAGGCAAACATATTATGCCAGTGGGCATATAAGGAGGCTAGTCTGGTCTGCCTCACGGAAACCTGGCTGGATAAAACGATCGTGGACTCTGAGCTCTCTCTGGACGGATTCGGCTCTCCACTCAGACTGGACCGGGACACTGTGAGTAGCATGAAAAAACACAGGGGTGGGTTGTGCGTGTATTTTAATAAAGACTGGAGCAGAACTGCTGATGTTAAAGACTCCTGTTGTACACCTGATCTAGAGCTGCTTGCTGTGTCATTCAGACCCAAATATCTCCCCCGGGAGTTTGGTCAGCTGGCTGTAGTACTTGTTTACATTCCCCCCTCTGGCAACGTCACACGCGCGGCAGAGGCCATAGCGGTGCGTGTGTCCATCAGATTGAATGTACATCCCCAGATTCCCCCGTTCTCATTTTAGGGGATTTTAATGGCTGCAGGCTAAACAAGACACTTCCAAACTACCAACAATATGTGACATGCGCTACCAGAGGTGATAAAACAATTGACCTCTGTTATGGGAATGTAAAGAATGCATACAAAGCATACAAAAAAACACCTCTTAGCACTGCAGATCATAATGTGGTCCATCTGATCCCTGCTTACCGTACAAAACTGCAGAGAGAGGGTGTGACCAAGAAGCTGGTGAAAAGGTGGGATGATAATGCGGTTGAGTCTCTACAGGGCTGCTTTGACAGCACAGACTGGGAGGTGTTGACTCAGGGAAGCAGCCTTGAGGAAGCCACTGAAGTGGTTACCCACTATATCACCTTCTGTGAAAATATGATTGTCCCGCAAAAAACTGTGAAGGTATTTTCTAATAATAAACCCTGGATTACAAAAGCACTGAAAACCACTCTTAATGAAAAGAAAATAGCATTTAACTCGGGAAACAGAATTGAGTCCAAACTCATACAAAATAGACTGAACAAGGAAATAAAATCAGCAAAGAAAGGATATAAGGAGAAAATTGAGAAACTTTTTCGAGAAGGCAAAGCTAGGGATGCCTAGCGAGGCGTTAAAACACTGGCTGGCCTCCCCATTAATAACTCAGCATTATCCGGGACAAGAGACTCTGTCAACATGGCAGAGGACCTTAACCAATTTTACTCCAGGTTTGACCAGTTTGATTATTCACAAGAGAGGAAGGAGCTAATAGATGAGCTCACTCCTATGATATCTGCCCAAGCAAATCTGGAGTTGCGGCAGGAGGAAGTGGAACTCATGCTGAAGAGGATAAAACCTAACAAAGCACCAGGACCTGATCAGATCTGTGGCCGGTTGCTAAAGGCCTGTTGTAGCCAGCTGGCAGGTGTTTTCTGTTATCTGTTCAACCGCTCTCTCTCAGAACATGCAATTCCGTCAACCTGGAAATCTTCAGTCATCTGCCCAATAGCCAAAAAGAGCAATCCCACTTGCAACAATGATTACCGGCCTGTGGCATTAACATCTTTGGTGATGAAAGGCTTTGAAAGGCTTATTCTTTCCCAGCTTCAAGAGGAGGTCAGTTTGCATGTTGACCCCCTTCAGTTTGCATACAAACGGCACAGAGGTGTGAATGATGCCATATTAACACTACTACATGGCATTTATTCCCATCTTGAAAAGCCCAGGTCATTCATTAGACTGGTTTTTGTGGATTTCTCGAGTGCTTTTAATACAGTGCAACCTCACCTGATGGGACAAAAATTGCTCCAAATGGACGTGAACCCGCACCTTATTCTGTGGATCCTGTCTTTTCTGACAGATAGACACCAGAGGGTCCGAGTCAACGGTCACCTCAGTTCGTCTAGGATAGTATCCACTGGAGCCCCACAAGGCTCTGTAATCTCACCAGTTCTGTATACACTATACACTAATGACTGTAGGAGCATTAACCCAGGTATAATATATACTAAATATTCCGACGACACTGTGATCATGGACACCACTAATTCACTACGAGAGTTACAGACTGAGATGGACATTTTTGCGAAGTGGTGCAAGCAGAGCTGTCTTGACCTCAATGCCTCTAAAACAAAGGAACTGGTTATTGACTTCCGTAAGGATGTTTCCATCATTCCCACTTTGTTAGTCAACAACCAGCCAATAGAAAGGGTTGAATCATATAGATATCTTGGGACAATACTTGATCACAAACTTACCTTCCAACTAAACAGTGAAAACATTTACTCTAAGTGTCAGCAGCGCCTCTTTTTTTTGAGGAAGCTCCGTAGACTTCAGGTTCATCAGTCAGTCCTGATAGCTTTCTACAAATGCTTCATTGAGTCTGTAATAACTTTCAACATATCAGCCTGGTTTGGATCACTATCCAACATTCATTGTAACACACTGAACAAAATCATAACATTAAGTAGTAAAATAATCGGACAGGCACAGGAATCACTCACCAGTATTTATAACAGGAGGACAAAAATAAAAGGAACACAAATAGCCTTAGACACCACTCACACACTGCACAGCCACTATAGTCTTCTACCTTCAGGCCAGAGATACAGATCACTCATATTTAGGACCAAGAGAGCTATGACAAGTTTTGTGCCCACATCTATTAGAAACATGAATGGTTGATAAATTTAACCGCCAATGTGTATGCCCGTGTGTGCGGACTTGGTGACTATTTCTCTTTATCTATTTTTAACGCAAACCTTCTTAATGTTTACTGCTTATTTATCATGTATTTATTGTATTTTTCAAGCTTTATTTATTATCTATTAATTATTATTTTATGGAATTGTATGTAATGTGTGTGTGTGTGTGTGTGGTATATTATGCTGTGTTTGTGGAACTGTACACGCATTGATGCTCAATACGAATGAAGTTCCTAACGGATAAATAAAGTTCTTTGAATTTGAATTGAATTTGAATTTGAATTTTTCATGCTGTCAAGTTCTCCAAAAGGGGTTCCAATTTCAATTCTTACTGTTGGGGGGGATGTTAAATGTTCTCTGTCCTGAGAGATGGCAAGAAGTGACAGAACATTCAACATTTCACTGCCTCCCAAATCACCAGAGGTGGCGGAAGTTTTGGAGTGGTTTTGTGAGGATGTTGGGAAAGAGCTGGTTGATGTATCTTTACATGCCCAATCCTGAGGGGGAACACCCCCCACAGACCTGGGCACAAGCCTATTAGGACTTCCTCTTCTAAGAGACGACAGTATTAACATCAGATCTCTTTTGAGGCTGTTGAGTGCGACGAGACGGCCCTCAGTCTTTAAGAGGGGGGCCACCACACTCTCTTTTTGGGCCTCTCTTCTCTGAGAAGGACCAGGTTGGGGCTGGAGCGCTGACAGCCCCTCCCCTTGAGTGTGGTGAGGAAGAAACTTCACAAAAGCCACTTCATGTTTCTTAACATCCTAGAATCTGCTGACTACTGTGTTAACAGAGTCTTCAAACAGACTGGAAGGTGAGGGGGGCATCCATTGAATGAGCCGTCGCCTAGTCTATGGCTCGACGAAGCTCAGAGAAGGCTTCTTCGTCGATCGTACCAGTCGCACTCAAATCCTTCAGCAGATTAGCCTGGTATGCCTGTAACACCACCAGTCTGACCTGCTGCTTGAAACGCTTTCCCCACCAGCATGGAAGTTGTCCTGCATGGCTTGGTAGGGAGATTTGGTTTCTTTAATGGGGTCATATGATGGTTCTAAAAATAACATTATTTTGTGTATTTGGTTTAATGCAATGTTTACGTGATTTTAGGTTCAAAAAAGTTATTATTTCAGATATCAAACACATTAACTGTGATTGCTGAATTCTGCAATTCATGTAAAATCATTATTAAGTACAATCCTAAACACTCTGATTGGTCTCACTATGAACTATTTAAAAATATGTCTCTCTGAGCACCAGATCATGGGACGATCAGAGAGATTATCTTACCTCAAATTCTCCAGTTTACACTGAGGATCCTCCAGTACAGCAAAGAGTGGCTTTACTCCTGAGTCTCCTAGTTTATTCCCAGACAGATCCAGTTCTCTCAGGTGTGAGGGGTTTAATCTCAGAGCTGAAGCTAGAGCAGCACAACCTTCATCTGTAACGCCACAATAACTCAACCTGTAGAGAACAATGACACACTCTTCACTCTCTCTGTAACCCATATATGTTTTAAAGATTAATAAAGAATCTCTGTATGGTATAATGTAACTGATATTCATCTAATCATGTTCACACTAACAGTGTTATATAATGAGACAGAAACCAAGAAAATATAAATTTGATCAATATAAATTTGAATTAAATGAGATTCCTCAGTTATCAAAAATTAATATTCTTCTTTTTGCTTATCTTTCTGCACCTTTATTTTCATCATCATGTTTACTTGTTTGTGTACTATTTTTATTTAATTTGTTTAATTTTGGTCTGACTATAAACTATTTAAAAATGTGTCTCTCTGAGCACCAGATTATGTGGCTTTCCTACTCAGGATCTTACCTCAAATTCTCCAGTTTACAGCAAGGATTCACCAGCCCAGTAGAGAGCTGATTCACTCCTGAGTCTAGTTTATTATATGACATTTCCAGTTCTCTCAGGTGTGATGGGTTTGATTTTAGAGCTGAAGCCAGAGCAGCACAACCTTCACCTGTGACACCACACTTCCACAACCTGTAGAGAACAATGAAACACTCTTCACTCTCTCTATAAACGAGATATGTTTTAAAGATTACTGATAAAGCATCTCTGTATGATATAATGTAGCCAAGGCAAGTTTATTTATATAGTACAGTTCATAAACTATGGTAATTCAAAGTGCTTTACACAGAAAGGAATTAAAATAATCACAAAATTAAATCAAGGAAAATTAAAAGTTATAAAAGGATTTTAAAATGATATTAAAAGAGATATCAAGATGATACAGTTATAAAAAGAATTAAAAGAGTAAAAAAGATTATACATAGATAAACTTTTCATCTGTCAAAACACTGGTGTATCATAATTTGCACAGCTGCTTGTTTTACTGTGAGATTTTTCCATGTTGATTGTACCATGTCTGTGGTGTTCTTCCGGCTCACCTAAGAAATCTATTTAACGTCTCCAATAAACCCGATTTTTCCATATTGTAAGGATGGATTTCTACTAAGACTGAATTCAAGAATTCGAACCTGCAATAAAACAATAAAATTCACTAATCTGAAGAAAAGATCTATGGGACAGAGAGCATCGTTGATAACCATTTATCTTTATCCCCCAAACTCAGAAGTGACCACTTGGGGCACGAGAAAGGGTCCAACAAAAGCTGAATAAATATTTGGGTGCTAGATGTTTATTGTTCTTTTGTTCCACTTGGGTATTTAAAGGGAATTGGCAAACCACTCAAGGAAGCATCTGTAAACAGAACTTCCCACACTGTTTTTGTGTGTCTCTATTGCCAGGTATGCTGACTCTTTTAAACTATTTTTGATATTGAATTTTGAATTATGTTTGTATTTTATGCTGATCAGTTATGTATTGTGTATTCTGTTTAATCCTTTTAATTGGTGCTTAATTCTGCCTGGCAAAATAAATGTTACATCTTGATTTATTCTGAAGTATTCTGAAATCATTATTTTAATGGATTATAAGGAGGCTGGTGCTACCGCAAATCTTAGTTAAGGTAGGTCAAACTAAAGGCGCATGTATGAACGGAGCAGTAGGCACGTAATCTGAAGACCTTTTGATTTCTGTCTATCATTGATTTAGCAAGTTGTATGGAAATGGCTAAAATAAACTACACTTTTTTTGTACGAGTGAGCAGTAGACAACCGACTTAAGAGGTATTAGCAAACCCTACATCCACTGACTAAAATCAGAATTAGCAAGTTTGTGACCGTGAGAAACACAATCCGGCCGAGGTGATCTCTATGCGGCATTGGGTCCATAATGAATGAACTGAATGTATGGCATGCCAAGAATAATCAAAGATCTAAATTAAATCACAATTCATCTTTTGATCAGCTGTTAAGACAGAAAATCAGTAAAAAATTAAAGAGTCATTTAAATTTAGAGTCTGATTAAATTATTTATGGAGTCAGAATTAAAATTAGAAATCAACTGTTTAATAAATTAAAGTGATTTTTCCAGAAGCGCCCAAAAAGACATACACGCTGAATTCCCTTCGACCACGACACCGGATACAGTTTTTGGGCCAGTGGGTGGAGTTTACACTATAATCAAGTACGTTTGAAGTACTTGTGCTAAATGTTACGCTCTTAGATGTAAGAAAGAAATCCTTATTATCTCTAGCCTTGGCTACTGTATATAGACCTCCAGGGCCCTATGCTAATTTCCTAAAAGAGTTTGCAGACTTTCTCTCAGATCTATTGGTCAATGTCGATAAAGCATTAATTGTTGGAGATTTTAACATACACGTAGATAACACAAATCATGCGTTAGGGCCTGCGTTTACAGATTTATTAAACTCCTTTGGGATCAAGCAAAACTTCACTGGTCCCACTCATCGTCTTAATCATACACTAGATTTAAAGGTCCCCTATTATGCTCCTTTTCACAAGATGTAAAATAAGTCTCTGATGTCCCCAGAGTGTGTATGTGAAGTTTTAGCTCAAAATACCCAACAGATAATTTTTTACAGTATGTTTAAATTGACATTTTTTGGGGCTCAGAAAAACGTGCTGTTTTAGTGTGTGCCCTTTAAATGCAAATAAGCTGCTGCTGCATGACACAGGGGGCGGAGCTTCATGAGCTCGCGCTCAGTCTCTCAGGACAATTTCATCTCACAGAATGATGATAATATCAGAAACTCTCAGTAACGGTGTTCATTTCGACCCAGAGTCGGACAATAATGCCTACAGAGTCAGAGTGCTGTATAGAGATGGAACAGGTATAGTTTAGTAGTTTAATTACGGTTATAACGTATTTGTCATCTGCTTGTATGTATCCACTATTAATAGCCTACAAGTCTGCTGTTTCGGACCAGGTCCGAATGATGATCAAACATATACTGATGAGTTTAATAAAGTTTATTGTACATAACACAAAAGATGAAGCGTCAGTTTTACTTCAGAAAATCACCGTAAGAGCTGAGTAAACACAGTAAGTTATAAGAAGTGCGCAAGTACATAAACGAATTTCGGTAGAGTTGAGGGAGCATTTTCTTTAAAAACAAAATAATTCCACCTCGTCTTAAGCGGCTGCCTCAGATTTCGGGAGTAAATAGAGAGAGCTATGTGGATTAATACATCCAGTCACACAACACCTACAACACTTGGGAGACATTCTCGTCAGGGTAGCAGCTGTGAACTCGATCAGGGCGGGTCTAAATTAGAACGGCAGTGTCTGTCAACACTCGTGGGCGGGGCCTGTGCTTAGTGACGTCACTAAAACAGCATTCTGAAAACAGGTCGTTGGGAGACAGTGCTGATGATTTATGGGGATTAATAAAAAAGGAGTGAGTGGATTTTTATCACTATTGGGTGGTTGTGTACACACACTGCCAACACACATTTATGTCCAAACAGCATGCAAAAGTGAATTTTGCATAATAGGGGACCTTTAATTATATCACATGGAACCAATCCAACCGATATAGATATTATACCGCAAAGTGATGATGTCACTGATCATTACATGGTAACTTGAATACTACGTACTGCTGAAATTTGCTGTTATTGACCAGGCAGAATAATCCTTCCAACCACTATAGATAAATTCTCAAATAGCTTACCTGATCTGTCTCAGCTGCTCAGTGAACCCAAACAAACAGATGAACTAGAGGAAATGACTAGCACTATGAGCACCATTTTCTCTAGTACATTAGAAATTGTTGCACCAATTAGATTAAAAAAGGTTAGAGAGAAAACTAAAGCACCATGGTACAACAGTGCTACGCATGTTATCAAGAGAGAAACCCGTAATTTAGAGCGTAAATGGAAACAAACTAATTTAGAGGTCTTTAGAATCGCGTGGAAAGACAGTATGTCACATTATAAAAAGGCCCTAAAAGCAGCCAGGGCTGAGCATCTCCGCAAACTAATAGAAAATAACCAAAATAATCCAAGGTTTTTAACACCGTGGCTAGACTAACAAATAAACAGACATCACCTGAGCAAAATATTCCGTTACAGTTTAGTAGTAATGATTTTATGAATTTCTTCACTGAGAAAATAGAAAGCATCAGAAACACAATTGTAAATGTACAATCTTTAATGGTGTCTTATGATTCAGCCTCAGTTATCGCCCCTCAAGAACAACTACACCGCTTTACAACTATAGGACAGGAAGAGCTAAATAAACTTATCATTGCATCTAAACCAACAACATGTTTATTAGATCCAATACCCACTAAACTACTGAAAGAAGTGTTACCTGTAGTGGAAGAGCCTCTTCTCAATATTATCAACTCTCAGTCTCAAATCTTCCATTTATGTCTAAAATACTAGAAAAAGTTGTGTCCACTCAATTGTGCTCTTTCTTGCAAGAAAATGATATCTATGAAAAATTTCAGTCTGGATTCAGACCGCATCATAGCACAGAAACTGCGCTCGTTAAAATAACAAATGATTTACTTCTAGCTTCTGACCAAGGCTGTATCTCAATACTAGTTTTACTCGATCTTAGCGCTGCGTTCGACACTATAGATCATAAAATACTCCTAGATCGACTACAAAATTACACTGGTGTTCAGGGACAGGCATTAAATTGGTTTAGATAGTACTTATCAGATCGTTACCATTTTGTCTGTTTAAATGGGGAAAAATCGAAGATAACGGCAGTAAACTATGGAGTGCCGCAATTATCTGTGTTAGGCCCTCTGCTATTCTCAATATATATGCTGCCACTTGGTAATATTATAAGAAAACTTGGAATTAGTTTCCACTGTTATGCTGATGACACTCAATTATATATTTCATCACGACCAGATGAAAACACTAAATTATCTAAATTGACAGAGTGTGTTAAAGATATAAAATACTGGATGACGTGTAATTTTCTGCTATTAAATTCAGATAAAATGGAGGTATTACTTATTGATCCAAAAAACTGCCCACAAAACCTCTTACAATACAACTTTATTTTAGAAGGATGTCCTGTTACTTTATCCACTACAGTAAAAGACCAGGGTGTTATACTAGACCGCAACTTGTCTTTCGAAAATCATATTTCATATGTTACAAGAACAGCCTTTTTCCACCTTAGAAACATTGCTAAGCTACGTAACATGCTATCTGTTTCTGATGCAGAAAAGTTAGTTCATGCATTCATGACCTCAAGACTACATTACTGTAATGCTTTATTAGCTGGTTGTCCTGCATCCTCAATAAACAAGCTACAGTTAGTCCAAAATGCAGCTGCTAGAGTTCTTACTAGGTCAAGAAAATATGATCATATAACACCAATTCTATCATCTCTACATTGGTTACCTATTAAGTTCCGTATCAATTACAAAGTATTGCTACTGACCTATAAAGCCCTAAATGGTTTAGCTCCAGTGTATTTAACGGATCTTCTATCGCCCTACAATCCATCGCGCTCTTTAAGATCACTAAATTCAAGGCTTCTGGTCATTCCTAGGATATCTAAGTCCACTAAAGGAGGGAGGGCGTTTTCACATTTAGCTCCTAAACTCTGGAATAGTATTCCGGATATTGTTCGAGGCTCAGACTCACTGTCCCAGTTTAAAACTAGATTAAAGACGCATCTCTTTAGCCAAGCATTCACATAATGATTACCTTTTATACTACAGTTAAATCGGATCAAATGCATTAATATTATGAACAGCAGCTATGCTAATTATTTCCCATCTGCTTTTCTGTTGTCATCTCGGGACGCTAGTCCTGAGGTAAATAGAGTTTGTCAGCTCCAGTTTGTATCCAGCCTCTCATGGAGACTTCAGATGCCCCAACACCTGTGAAGAGACAACTCGACGCCTGTGAAGAGATGACTCAACGCCAGCGATGTTATGCCCTAAATTAATACATGATTAACTAACTTTATTTTCTATGTACATTTCTGAAATGCACTTTCTGTAAAGCTGCTTTGAAACAATGTGTATTGTGAAAAGCGCTATACAAATAAATTTGAATGGAATTGAATTGAATTAATCAGACAGGAGGATCTCTAGGACTGACTCGGGGTAACCTCGGGTTCACTTCCCCACCAGTCCGCACCCCAAAGATTTGTTCGGAATCTCTAGGAATGGAATCTATCCTGTCCGCACCGCACAGAACCTTGAGTTTAATTACACGTCAAACTCACTACTCCACCACAGTCCCAGGTCATCAGCATGGTTTCATCTCTCAATTTACCCAATTCATTAATTTATGTTTGTCTCTTACCCAATTCTCAGTGCCATTTGAGTTCAGTTTAGAATCAAAAGGAGGATACAAAAATAAAATACAGTGTAATCAGTCGGACGTACAGTGGCACAGTACTCATTCAGTAAATGCCAGCTGTAGCTGATATTCATCTAATCATTTTTGTTATGTCCTGGGAAAGTATAATATGCACATATGTTTTGGGGTGTGCATTTTACCATGTTTGGGTGTGTTTTTGCCATGTGCTTTCTGTCTCTCTCCCTCACTCTGCCTGTCTTGCAGTTAATTAGCCACAGCTGATGCTTGTAAGGAGTGTGCTACAAAGTGTAACCACTATAGCTGTATCCCAATTCAGAGTGTGCGTCCTTCGAAGGCTGCTAAAAATGTGTCTCTCTGAGCACCAGATCATGGGACTATCAGAGAGATTATCTTACCTCAAATTCTCCAGTTTACAGTGAGGATTCTCCAGTGCAGTAGAGAGATGCTTCACTCCTGAGTCTCTTAATTTATTCTCAGACAGATCCAGTTGTCTCAGGTGTGAGGGGTTTGATCTCAGAGCTGAAGCCAGAGCAGCACAACCTTCATCTGTGATACCACACTTACTCAACCTGTAGAGAACAATGACACACTCTTCACTCTCTCAGCTTAAAACATAGAAGGCCGCAAAACATACAGGGCCGTTTCCCAAAGCCAGTGGTGTGAAGTATTTGAGTATTTGAGTAAATGTAATTAGTTACCAGACATGTTCACAAGTTCACAACTGCAGTGCAGTGTGTTACTAAGCAACTCATCATCATCAGAGTCCTTAAAGTGCATTGTGTTTAGGTTAAGGTCCATGTTAACCCTCTGAGGTCGACAAACGCGCCGGCGCGTTTTGCTGGATTTTTTTCACATAGCAGCAACATAAACTTAAAAAAATCCGTAATTTGTGGTCATAAAAATAAAATAAATACATGATTATAAACTATAGAGTGTCTTCTTTTTTTTGTGTACACTCACATTAACATCAAAACCTTGTTTTTATTTTTAAATAAATAAAATAAACAGGGTGCGCTTTCAGCTCACTCTGTCTCCGCAAAAATCTTTCTGAAACAAGTCTGGAAAATGAACTGAAACTCAGCTAATACTTATCACACAACCATGAAACATGCGTCTAAAGAAAGCTTTAAATTTCTACTTTTAAATAAAACAATTCACATTCAAAACAAATATTCTCCTGCAATGTAATCTGTATGAAACTAAATAGAAGTACAGTTTCTCCCGTCTCATCTAATTATCGATAATGAGTTCACACCCACTCGCAGAGCGCGCTATTCATAAGATAATGTGCTGAGGTGATCTATGCAAAATGAGGTAAACGCCCCCTGAAATGCCTTCAAACCTCTATGCTTCAAACCAGCAAGTTTCATTCATTCACATTCCTGCGCTGTTGGAATATCACGAGTTCAAATTTTGCTCAGAAGAAGAGCAGGACTCTGACGAGTCGACGAACATTTGTATTTTGAGCAACGAACGTTGAGCGACTTGATCCAGCCGTGGATAATATTTTGGGTGAGTAAGTCTTTTAAATTTACTTGCATTATTTGACACGTGTTCGCATTTACGAGGAAAAAACAATATTACGTGACAGTTCTCCATTATGGACGCGAGCGCTTTGAAAGCAGCAGACTTTCAAACTTTCACAGAGACCTCAAAACAGAAAGCATTTGTGCTTTCTGTTTTGAGGTCTCTGTGAAAGTTTGAAAGTCTTTAAAGTCCTTTCTTTAAAACGAATTTCGTTTTGTATTAATTGTATCTTAATTTTAATATTATTTTCATTAACAAATTTAATACATAAAAAGCAATCACAACATA
Source organism: Abramis brama (assembly GCF_963993115.1). NCBI lineage: Eukaryota > Metazoa > Chordata > Actinopteri > Cypriniformes > Leuciscidae > Abramis > Abramis brama. Next base: position 4,373,770 of record NC_139972.1, read on the forward strand.
AGGGGCTTGAAGTGGAGATCATCATTAACCAGACCGTAGTCTACTCGCCTCACATGTCTAAAAAATGTGAAATATATTTACAGAAAGCTGGTTCTAAACAAAACCATCCAAAACAAAAAACTATGTAGCCTAATAAATGTGCATTTCTCCGGTGCGTTCACTAGCCTACTGCTGAAGATCGCGAGTCAATAGCCTATCGTCAACTTCATCTTTGCCAGAAGTTAATAAACAATTACAATGTCTTATTGCAATATTTTACATATTCATAATCATTACTTTTGATGGATCTTTGAGGCAGCTTTTTAGGTTTATGGCGTTTTGGAAAAGAGCTTCACGTACAAACAACGTTTTACCAAGGCACAGCGGCCCTTCAGCACATAAGAAAAAAAAAGAGAGAAAAAGCACGGACTTACTCTTTACGAAACTTTGATGTGGTTGAACAGGTGAAACAGTCACAAATTCCTCAAACTTTCTCAGTACAAGTTATGAAGGAAGAGAACAGCATTACAGTTTTCAGCGCGTCCTCCTCTGATTGCTGTGTTCTGACTGAAAAAGTGCGTGAAGGAGCACATGCGCAAAACGTAGGTTTGTAAAATGTGCTTTTTTAAAAGCTTTTTTATGTCCTCTCCACATAGAGGAATTACAATATAAAAAAAAAAACCTCCTCTACTTCTTTGTTCAGGCTGTGATGGGCCATTAGTCATGGGGGGGTGTCTATGTCACACCCTGGTCTGAATCTCATTAATATTTATAGCCATTACCACTCCCATGCATAAACCTCTTCTGACAAAAAAACTCTTTTACAACGTTTAAATCAATGTATTGTTTTATGAAAACGATTAGGCAGGATGATTTTCACATCATTTTGAAGAAAAAACACTAGGGAACAAGATCCAATAGTCAAAAGTCTTGTGGACACATATTTACTATATGTTTTGTGGTGTTATTTCAGCAACTTTCATTTTTATTTTTTCAAATAACCACGCATAAACATTATTTTCTTAAAAACACAAAGATTTACAAGCATGTTGATCAGATATGATGGTAGCCCTGTTTGTGCTTTATAGAGTGAATTTACACCTTTGCCATTAACATGTTTATGAATAACTGAAAAAACAACAAATGTCAGAGCATGTCAGAACACCTCCAGGGCCCAGAAAACAGCTCAGACTCCAGAGGGTTAAGGAGTCTGATGGCCTGAGGAAAGAAGCTCCTCCTGAGCCTCTCAGTTTTAGCCATCAGACTATGGAAACGTCTGCCTGATTGGAGCAGTTTGAAGATGATAACTTCATCTGATAGAATGCACTGTAGCACAATAATAAGATATTTCTTCAAAAGTAAATCGTGGAGAAATGTTATCGTTCACGATCAAAAATCATTATATCGTACACCCCTAACATGACAGATCGGTGTAGCACCTCAGTTAAAGCGGCAACACAGAACATAAGTGAAAGGGTTATTTATTCCTCTTTACTACTAGTTATAGCATGAAAGAAACATGAAAGAATATTAGGAACACTCAATCACCCCAACTCACAGCAGAAAAAATACATTTACCTCAGCTAAAACATTAGCTAAAACATAACACAGTAAGTCATTTTAATCATGTCTCAGTTTGTAAAAATGAACAGAAACACATTTAAAGTAATGCTCTTACAACAGAAGCCTAGCAGGTCAGATAGGTGGAGGATTTAAAACCTGAAGTGTGACACTCATATTTTTTGTTAAACCATTCATTTATAATGTAATAAATGATTGTTATAAATTATAATGTTTTAACAGTGATAACTGTTATCAGTGTTACTTACTCAGCTGATCTAGTTGCTGTAACCACAGGCAGCACCTTCTGAAGAACTTCATCTGCTGTATTTTGTGCTTTCCGGGTGACAAATGCATCACTATTTAAAAATACAAAAATAAATAAGGTAATCATTAATGCTAATAATAGTATTAATTAATATTATAAGTAATTATTACATAAAATACCCTCAAATATTTTTCAATTAAAGGGGTCCTTGATTATGATTTCCCTTTTTTAACTTTAGTTAGCATGTAATGTTCCTGTTTGAGCATAAACAACATATGAAAAGGTACAACGCTCAAAGTTCAATGCAAAGGGAGATATTTTCTTTTACAGAAATTGCTTTTTAAGGGTCTACAAAGAGCTTCGTCCCAGGTTGGTGACATCACAAACCCTAAAATGTACATAAACCCTGCCCCCAGGAACACGCAAAAAAGGTAGTGTGTTAGTTTACTGTAGCTTTTGTAAGCAAGTGCTTTTGTAAGATGGTTCACCACCCCTTAGGAAAATTATCCATGATTTTGTGATCGATTACTGTTTGTATTACCACAGTTTTCCGACAAATATGGTTAAATGGTGGATAACATTGTGTCTATAATCTATCAGTAACAAAAAACAAACAAACATACCACTCTGCAAGCACGAATTTCACAGAATGGGATAAAGGAGGCGGGAACCAGCAAACATTTAAAGACTTTTAATAATAAAATAAAACAAATACAAAAAGAAAGGCAGCATCCCCTCATGGACAACTGTTGCCACATATAATAAACTTTTTTTTTTTTCGAGTATCTAACTGTGGAAGCTACTAAATGTATTAAGCCAACACAGATTTGTTTATTCTTCTTCTTGTAAATGTTGCTGTGGCCGGTCTATTAGTCTGCATTTACACTACAACAGTGCACAGATCCATTTTGACATATCGGGCCCTATTTTAACGATCTGAAACACAAGTATCAAACGCGAAATTAAGTGACTTTGTGGGCGGATCTTGGGCGCTGTTGCTATTATACCGGCAGGATACATGACTCTTGCGCCCGACGCAAATCTAAAATGGGTTGGTCTGAAGTAGCTTCATTATTCATAGGTGTGGTTTGGGGTAACATGAAATAAACCAATCAGAGCATCATCTCACATTCCCTTTAAAAGCAGGTGCGCTTGTTCCATGGCTATTATAACGGCGGATTTGCCAGGTGCACGCCAGGAGCAGTTCACACCCGAGGAGACCGACGTTCTCATCAGGGCCGTAAAAGACAGAGAAGTGACATTGTGGATGGGAGAAACCCACTCAAATTAGCTTCGGTTAAACAGCCGTATAATAATTTGGGTAAATGTTTAAGCTAGATTTATGCCTATTTTTTCACATCTTCATGGACACAACAATGATTTCCCTTGTGTGTTAAAATTTTTCTTGTAATAATGTATGATTTGCAAAAATGAAAACTGCTGCTTCTGTGTAGATGAGAGAATCAAAGTTTATGCACGCTGTGCACATGCTAGGCTACATTATGGCCAAGCATGCGCCCTACATGCGCAACACGCCACTGACTTTAGACTAGGTTTTTCCTGGTCAGTGGCGGAATTGTTTTCTACACCTGCAAAATAGCACCAGAGAACGTTTGCGCCGGAACACGCCTCCTCTTTTCGCTGAACCGCCCCCGGGAGCGCAAGTTCATTCCCTAATTTATCGACGTGCGTCTGTGGAGGGAAAAGTCCGCTGTGCGTGGGTGCAAAATAGGAATGATACATGCATCGGTGTACAAAGTCAATTGCGCTGGGTGCAAGATAGGGCCCGTCATATTTTTGTGCCCCGTCCGTTGCTTTGGTTATCTCTGTCAACCATTGCAATTTCAGGTGTTTGGTGTTTTATGCCCCCAAAGGCGCCTTCCAGGCAGCGAGGGGATGGGTAGGTTTAAGGTTGAGGGTAGGGTTAGCTGCCTCTAAGGAGCCATTGGGGGCTTAAAACACCATCGAGCGCAATTTCAGGAGTGACTCAGAAAACAATAATTTAGTGAATTCACTCCCATAATCAGACATGCCACCTCTCCCAGAATTTCCGTGAGTCTCCCGCATTTTGATCTTGGGTGAGTCACTCATCCGCATCACTCCCGGATAAAAGAAAATGGGCAATGAGGAAACTATGCCCAGCTAGCTTAACGTGATCATGTTAGCTCAGGCTAAGGAGCTAATGCAATAAGCCAATGGCAATACAGTTGCAAGTGCTGTGCCAAGTAGGGGTCGACCGATTAATCGGTCGGACGATTAATCGGCCGATTTTTTGCATTTTTTAACATAATCGGCATCGGCCAATATCCAGTATATCAAGCCGATTATTAGGCGGGCGCATTTGTGGGCACACTGTGGAACACGTGTTCGACGCACGCTGCGCCTAGAGTCATTCTCCAGCAGAGTGAGCAGACCTCATCCAGTGCCTAAGGAAGGAGCTAAGTTCCTTGGAGAAAACTCCTTTGTATTTAATTAAAACCTTTTGATATGTTACTGCCATATGAATAGGCGACATGACGTTTGGCTACTTTGGATATTGATAGCGTAGTTGAGGTTGCATTAGCACAGCAGAAGGGTTGCCATCATGTCACAATAAGTAAGCATGAATTTTGCAATTACAGACAGAGAATCTGAGACTTTTATTTGTTCTGTTTTGTGTGTCTTATATTTGAGAGGGTTGTCACTCAATGCAGAGAAATAAGTAATAAAAAAGTGACCAACGCACTATAGGTTAGTGAAGGATTGGCTTTGCTTTGCTAGCGTCGTTGTTGCTAGGGTTGGGTAGCTACAGATAGTCCCGGTGCTAATACGGCACTGGTGCCTTAACGACCGTTATTTACCGGACCGAATATCAATGCGGATTTCTGTGCTTCATTTCGGTGCTGTTATGCCTGTGCTTCACGGACGTTAGAAACGTGACGCTAGGCAGCAGTTAACTTTAGCATACCATTAGCTAATAGCTGGATTAAGTATTAGTGTGACTGTATTTCACTGTAGACTAGGGGTGGAACGGTACATGTATTCGTATTGAACCGAAACGGTACGGGCGTCACGGTTCGGTGTATAAATTTACACGGAGAATACATGGTATAAAAATAAATAAAACTTTTGTGCAAAATTAATTAATGTAATGCGGAACTACTGTTAGATACGCGGGTTCTTTAGGGACACCTAATCTGTAGCTCCGCCTTAGCTCTGAAGCAGGCAGCGATGTAAAGATTGCAATGCTGGAATCATATACTGTCTATGGCTGGAATATGGTGTGTGTGAGAGAGAGAAGGAGAGAGGGGCATGGTGTGTGTGAGAGAGAGAGGGAGAGAGGGGCGCGGGCGCGATCGAAAAGTCGCGTGTGTTTAAAGTCGCAAAGTGTTTACTTATATTTGTGTGTGTGTGTGTGTGTGTGTGTGAGGCGCGGATGCGATCGAACAGTGGAAACATAAAAACATACTCCGTCATTTTGTTTATAGCCTACAAGACATCATTCAAACTGCAAAGTGTTTAAGTTACTGTTAATTAAAATTTTAAGGAAAACAAATATATTAATCTGAAATGTAGCAAATTAATTTTCAATTCATTCAGATACAATTACCAAACATATCTCAAGGTCTTTTTGTCTTTTGTACAAGTGCAGATTGGTCAAGTGTTCATTGTTCAATAAATGTTTTTGTTGAGAAATCTTGTCTATCTTAAGTAATTATTTGTGTTACATTTTATCTTTCAAATAGAGGTTAAAAACAAGCACATAATCGGCCAAATATCGGCCAAAATAAATCGGCAGCATTAATCGGCCATCGGCTTGCCACGTCAGGTGCTTTGACAGATGCGTGTGCTGTTTAATGTGTGATATGTTTCCTCAGCACAAAACTTTTATTTTACAGTTATATCCTTACCTGTAAATGTTTCAAATTCACGCGAGTATTTACATTTTGTACAAAGGCTCACCCCTGACAGTCTGCGTTAAACTTCAGACTTAACTGAATGAGCGCAAGTGCGCGGATGCACGTCAAACAGGCGCATAGCGACTTTTTTGCACGTGCAAATTCGTTATTTCAAATGTAGGTGCGCGGCATGCGTGCTCATAATAGAAGCGACGCTCGATTTTCCAGGCGCGCCTTTGTTCATGGTTGCACAGCAATGACAGACACCACGGGAGAACACGTGAGAAAAGCGGTGCGAACTGAGGTCTCCATGATGACGAGGAAGTATCAGCAAAGAATTAATTTATTTCTAGCCCTTGCATTAGCTTTACTACTAGATATATTTATGGAGATGAGAAATAAAAAGCCGCCCTGTACAGCTATGATCAGCTGTTTGGCCAAGCTTTCGATGTTGTTACGGAAAGGCCGAAGCTGATCGGTTGTTTTTTGTCGCATGACCTGTTGAGATGAGAAGTTCAGACGTTTACATCTCACTGCAGCATAGCCTACATTTGAAATAAAGACTTTTGCACTTGCAAAAAATATGATATGTGAATGGCCCCTAAAGTGGTATCGTGTGCGGTTGTATCAGGGTAGTTTTACGAGCACAGTATCGGACCGACACCCAAATACTGGTATCAGTGTTGGTGCATCTCTATTTATGTCATTAATATCAGTCTGTCAAAAAAGCAGTTCTAGGTTTATTCTTGGCTGGACAACTCTTAGCAGGTTTAAAAAGCCCTTTTAAAATTAAAAATGAACACAGTTTTGGATTAAATAAAAGTACAGTCAAGTCAAATAAAACACGATATAGGCTACACTTTAAAGTTTAATCTTAATTAAGCTTTGGTACCGAAATTGGTACCGAGATTTTCACTGGTATTGTTACCGAATACTGAAATTTTGGTACCGTGACAACACTAATATATACAGTATATATAATTGCATTATTATCAAAAGTGCTAACGTAATAGGCCTAATGGCCATTTCGCGCATTCTTTACCAACCTACACTTCACCTAAAAGGCCTGTAGGTGGCACACCTAATTCATTTAACCAACTATGACAACTTCATCAGACAGCAAGTTAATACAAATTGCATGATTTTGATGAGCTCTTTGTGATGTGTCTTTACATTAGATCTTCTATGCGACACATTTCGGTTGCAAAAGAGACAAAGTAGAGATCCAGATCGCTCAGCAAATTCGTACTGCAAAGAAAAATAGTCTGCTTGTTGATACACACTGAAAACTGTCAGTGGCTGTCGTTTTCAACTGATTCACATCATGAGAACGGATAAAACCTTAAAGGTGCCATTGCATGGATTATTTTATTATTTTAGAATGTTTCCTGGGGTGCCCTTATAATGTTAGTATGTTTTTTAGATCAAAATTTGTTATAAGTTAGAAATAAAAGGCATTTTTCCTAGCCTGATTTTAGCCTCTGATTTGAACACTCTGTTTGAAGGGGCGTGTCTGCTGTGACACTTCAGTGTAAACGCCCACTGCTGTGATTGGCTGCTGTGAGACTTCAGTGTAAGCCATAGACTGTAAAAAAATACTGTTGATCACGTGAATGAAGATCTTATCATTGCAACGCAGTTTCTGCACTCTCACTAATGATTTCACCAATGCAAACATGAGGTAAGTACAGTAAGAGCTTCGTTGTGCAGTGTAACAGCGTCATTGATTTCATAACGAGTTTTGGCAAGTGTCCAGATAAACTCGCGCTGCGTGATTGACAGCTTGGGCGACTGGAAATGGATTGTTCTTTGATCGCTATCTGTATATTAATCACAGTTTAAGTAAGATTATTTTCATCCTACTATGAGAAACGACGTGAAGTTGATCGTTTAGTCACTGGCTTGATTTACTGATGCATAAACAGTATTGAATGACTTTGAGAGAAAGATTATCTGTCTGAACTTGAACAATTACACATCAGACATTCACATAACCCACTGGGGTTCTTCAGAGCCTCGGATGAAGGAACTAAAAAAATACCTTTGTGTTCATTTGTACATCCAAACACTGAGAAACTGCCATGCTTCGCTCGTTTGCAAGCCATGATGTCTCTCGAAGAAAAATGATTCGGACGATGATTCGGCTGCGCAGTTCCGCCTGGCCTTGAACATGGGTTGGCATATGCAAATTTTTGGAGGCGTACATATTAATGATCCCGACTGTTGCGTCACAGTCTGTGTTATGTGGAGATTCGCCTGTTTTTCAGGGGTGTTTTTCAAAAACAAGATTTAAATAAGGAGAAAACAATGGTGTTTGAGACTCACTGTATGTCATCTCCATGTACTGAACTCTTGATATTTAACTATGCCAATATAAATTCAATTTCAAATTCTAGGGCACCTTTAAACTTCATAAAAAAGGAAAAGTGAAACTCATTTAAAAACAGATTTAGTCACACAAACAGCACAAGTGGCTTGTGAAGGAACAGACTGGCTGTATAACAATTTCATGCAAACAGAATATCGCTGTGGAGATCAGTGCTTTTTCCGCAGTGTAGAGCGCATGTGCGCAGGGTCTCAATTAATCAAGAGAGGGAGATATCGTTATCGCGATTAAAATACGTTTAATCGTGCAGCCCTAATAATAATAACCTTTATTTTCCATAGCGCCTTTAATTGTACATCTCAAAGCGCTTAGACCATATAAAATAATCCACAATATAAAATTAAAGCGACAAAATACACGATATAAAATAAAGCACAATGAAAAATTTATAAAAATATTCAATTAAAATCTACCCTAAAAAAAGTATATCCAACTCACCACAGTTGTTTGATGGATCGCGCGAGAAAAAAGACGCTAAGCACGGATGGCAGCCAATATTAGCCTCAATGTGACAGACAATATTACATAATTTCAGACATGTTGTGATGATTAAGTTATATTAAGCAATATAAACAGCAGGAAAGATAAAAAATAGAGATTAAAAGCAATGTGGAGCAACAAACGCAATCCACTCAGGCATACAGGAAACCGCTGTGCAACAGTGAAAATGGGCCATCCGGAAACCATAATAACTAGGTGCTAACCCTGAACCTACTCCTAAACCTAACCTTTACCCATGTAGTTACATTATATTACCCAGTACTTTCTTAGGTAAGTACACTGTGTACGCATAAGCGAACATACTGTAAAATTAAGTGCGACCAAAAATCTTTATATTAACCAACTCGTTTTCCATCAATTCTTTTTCGTGAATTGGAATTTTTGCAAAGGATTGTGGGCGATTGAAGGACATGAAGGATACACTTGATGCATCTATAAATATTAGCTGAATTGAAGACGCAAAACAAAGGCTGCCTTCTAAGGATCTTTGAAATTGAGACGGCCTTCAGAGGCGCTTGATGACGTGGCAGCCGAGATATGCAGCATTACTAGGACACAGCCTCCGTTTGAGAAACACCCGAAAATTATGTACAATATCCCAGAAATCAATCTTTGCCCCTTGATTTAAAAACCTCTGATCTCTTTGTTTCTCTTTGTTCATAATGTTTTAGACTGTAATGATTGTACTCAGTGTTACTTACTCATCATGTTCTGCTCCAATTAAGCTCTTCAGGTCAAACTGATGCATTGTCCGCTCTGAGGACAACAACACAAAAACTAAAGCTGACCACTGAGACGAGGAGAGTTTCACATTGCGTAATCCTCCACGGCTCATATGAGGTTCAGCTTCGTTCACTAGAGAAAGATCACCCAGTTCATTCAGACAGTGAAACAGATTGATGTATTTATCTGGAGAGGGATTCCCACCAATCATTTCTTTAATATAGTCAACTGTTTTCTCATTGTTGTGAGAGCTGTTTGCTGTCTGTGTCTTTAGTTCTTGTAAGAGACTCTGATTAGACTCCACTGACAGACCCAGAAGGAAACGAAGGAAAAGGTCCAGATGCCCATTTTTACTGTGTAAAGCCTCATCCACAGCTCTCTGATGGAGATCAGATAGGGAAACTTTAGTTGGTTTGGTAATCTGGTCAAACACATTGATGTTATTGTTTATAAAGGAGAGATGCACATATAGAGCTGCTAGATGTTCCTGAATGCTCAGATGAACAAAGCAGAAGACTTTCCCCTGACACAAGCCCAACTCCTCTCTGAAGATCTGAGTGCACAATCCTGAGTAAACTGATGCTTCTTCCACATCAATGCCACACTCGCTCAGGTCTTCCTCATAGAAGATCAGGTGGCCTTTCACAAGCTGCTGATAAGCCAGTTTCCCCAGTTTGACAATCATGTCTTCATCTTTCACTTTCTTCTCATAGTCCTTCTCATGTTTGATGTTGGTCTGAATGAGGAGGAAGTGTGTGTACATTTGAGTGAGAGTCTTGGGAATCTCTCCACTCTCTGCTTCACTCAACATCTCCTCTAGAACAGTGGCTGAGATCCAGCAGAACACTGGGATGTGACACATAATAAAGAGGCTCCTTGATGACTCCAGGTGTGAGATGATCCTGTCGGCCAGACTCTGATCACTGATTTTCTTCCTGAAGTATTCCTCCTTCTGTGTGTCACTGAAGCCTCGTACCTCTGTCACTCGATGGACACACTCAGAGGGGACGAGATCCGCTGCTGCTGGTCTGGAGGTGATCCAGATGAGAGCAGAGGGAAGCAGATTCCCCACAATGAGGTTCGTCAGCAGCACATCCACTGAGGCTGATTCAGTCACATCACACAACCTCACATCGCTCTGAAAATTCAGAGACAGACGACACTCATCCAGACCATCAAAGATAAATGAAACTTTATACTCATCACTGGATATGTCCATTTCTTTTGTTTCAGGGAAAAAGCAATGAAGAAGATCTGAAAGACTGAGTGCTTCATCCTTCATCAAGTTGATCTCTCTGAAAGCAAGTGGAAATATGAGCTGGACGTCCTGATTCTCTTTCTCTTCAGCCCAGTCCAGGATGAACTTCTGCACAGAGACTGTTTTTCCAATGCCAGCGACTCCCTTTGTCAGCACAGTTCTGATGGGTTTGTCTTGTCCAGGTAAAGGTCTAAAGATGTCACTGCATTTGATCTGTGTCTCCTCTTTTTCTGCTCTCCTGGACTGTGTCTCAATCTGTCTCACCTCATGCTCATTATTGATCTCTCCACTTTCACTCTCTGTGATGTAGAGCTCTGTGTAGATCTCATTCAGGAGTGTCGGGTTTCCCTGCTTTGATATTCCCTCATACAAACACTCAAACTTCTGTCTCAGATTTGATCTCAATGTGTTGAGGACTTCAGCAGGTTTAGAGTCTTGGCTGTAAGATTAAAATACCAGATTATTACAAAAGTTAGAGAAGTAAATTACAAAACTGATTATTTGTTTGCTGTATTATGGGACACAGAACATCATTAGGTTTCTGAAATGTTTCAATTATTAATCATGTGTTTGAGTGATCTGTGAATTGCAGCACCTAAAATCAAACAACAAAAAAGGCCTACATTTTACCTGAAACCAGGACACATGCTTTCATTAAAGTCTAGTGTTCGCCTCGCA